>NC_091951.1:213081409-213381409 GCF_031021105.1 Erythrolamprus reginae | reverse complement strand
TGGTCCAGGCTGGCTGGGCTGGGCCTGGCTAGCCGGGCCTGGCTGGGCCAGCCAGGCTGGGCTTGGCTGGCTGGGCTGGCTGGTTGGGCTGGCTGGGCTGGCTGGCTGGGCTGGCTGGCTGGAAGGCTGGCTGGCTGGGAGGCTGGCTGACTGGCTGGCTGGAACAATGGCTGGCTGGCTGGCTGGCTGGCGGGGCCTGGCTGGCTGGCTGGCTGGCTGGCTGGGCTGGGCCTGGCTGGGCTGGGCTGGGCTGGGCTGGGCCTGGCTGGGCTGGGCCTGGCTGGGCCTGGCTGGCTTGGCCTGGCTGGCTGGGCTGGCTGGGCTGGCTGGCTGGCTGTCACAATGGCTGGCTGGCTGTCACAATGGCTGGCTGGCTGGCTGGCTGGCGGGGCCTGGCTGGCTGGCTGGCTGGCTGGCTGGCTGGGCTGGGCCTGGCTGGGCTGGGCTGGGTTGGGCTGGCTGTGCCGGGCTGGCTGGCAAAATGCCTGGCTGGCTGGAACAATGGCTGGCTGGCTGGCACAATGGCTGGCTTGCTGGCACAATGGCTGGCTGTCTGGGCCTTGCTGGGCTGGGCCTGGCTGGGCTGGCTGGGCCTGGCCGGCCGGGCCCAGCTGGTTGGGCCGCAGTGGGCTGGGCCTGGCTGGCTGGGCCGGGCTGGGCCTGGCTGGCTGGGCCGGGCTGGCTGGGCCGGGCTGGCTGGTCAAGGCTGGGCTTGGACTGGCTGGCTGGGCCTGGCTGGGCTGGGCCTGGCTGGGCTGGGCAGGCTGGGCGGGCTGGCTGGGCGGGCTGGCTGGCCAGGGCTGGGACCTGCTGGCTGGGCCTGGCTGGCTGGGCCGGGCTGGCTGGGCTGGGTTGGCTGTGTCTGGCTGCGCTGGGCCTGGCTGGTCCAAGCTGGCTGGGCTGGGCCTGGCTAGCCGGGCCTGGCTGGGCCAGCCAGGCTGGGCTTGGCTGGCTGGGCTGGCTGGCTGGGCTGGCTGGCTGGAAGGCTGGCTGGCTGGGAGGCTGGCTGACTGGCTGGCTGGAACAATGGCTGGCTGGCTGGCTGGCTGGCTGGCGGGGTCTGGCTGCCTGGCTGGCTGGCTAGGCTGGGCCTGGCTGGGCTGGGCTGGGCTGGGCCTGGCTGGGCTGGGCTGGGCTGGGCTGGGCTGGGCTGGCTGGGCTGGGCTGAGCTGGTTGGGCCGGGCTGTGCTGGGCCGGGCTGGCTGGGCCTGGCTGGGCTGGGCCTGGCTGGGCGTGGCTGGCTTGGCCTGGCTGGCTTGGCTGGCTGGCTGGCTGTCACAATGGCTGGCTGGCTGTCACAATGGCTGGCTGGCTGGCTGGCTGGCTGGGCCTGGCTGGGCTGGCTGGCTGGCTGGGCCTGGCTGGGCTGGGCCTGGCTGGGCCTGGCTGGCTTGGCCTGGCTGGCTGGGCTGGCTGGCTGGCTGTCACAATGGCTGGCTGGTTGTCACAATGGCTGGCTGGCTGGCTGGCTGGCGGGGCCTGGCTGGCTGGCTGGCTGGCTGGCTGGGCTGGGCCTGGCTGGGCTGGGCTGGATTGGGCTGGCTGTGCCGGGCTGGCTGGCAAAATGCCTGGCTGGCTGGAACAATGGCTGGCTGGCTGGCACAATGGCTGGCTTGCTGGCACAATGGCTGGCTGTCTGGGCCTTGCTGGGCTGGGCCTGGCTCGGCTGGCTGGGCCTGGCCGGCCGGGCCCAGCTGGCTGGGCCGCAGTGGGCTGGGCCTGGCTGGCTGGGCCGGGCTGGGCCTGGCTGACTGGGCCGGGCTGGCTGGGCCGCGCTGGCTGGTCAAGGCTGGGCTTGGACTGGCTGGCTGGGCCTGGCTGGGCTGGGCCTGGCTGGGCTGGGCAGGCTGGGCGGGCTGGCTGGGCGGGCTGGCTGGCCAGGGCTGGGACCTGCTGGCTGGGCCTGGCTGGCTGGGCCGGGCTGGCTGGGCTGGGTTGGCTGTGTCTGGCTGCGCTGGGCCTGGCTGGCTGGAAGGCTGGCTGGCTGGGAGGCTGGCTGACTGGCTGGCTGGAACAATGGCTGGCTGGCTGGCTGGCTGGCTGGCGGGGTCTGGCTGGCTGGCTGGCTGGCTGGGCTGGGCCTGGCTGGGCTGGGCTGGGCTGGGCCTGGCTGGGCTGGGCTGGGCTGGGCTGGGCTGGCTGGGCCGGGCTGGCTGGGCTGGCTGGCTGGGCTGGGCTGAGCTGGTTGGGCCGGGCTGTGCTGGGCCGGGCTGGCTGGGCCTGGCTGGGCTGGGCCTGGCTGGCTTGGCCTGGCTGGCTTGGCCTGGCTGGCTGGGCTGGCTGGCTGGCTGGCTGGAACAATGGCTGGCTGGCTGTCACAATGGCTGGCTGGCTGGCTGTCACAATGGCTGGCTGGCTGGCTGGCTGGCTGGCTGGCTGGCGGGGCCTGGCTGGCTGGCTGGCTGGGCTGGGCTCGGCTGGGCTCGGCTGGGCTGGTCTAGGCTGGGCTGGCTGTGCCGGGCTGGCTGGCAAAATGCCTGGCTGGCTGGCACAATGGCTGGCTGGCTGGCACAATGGCTGGCTTGCTGGCACAATGGCTGGCTGGGTGGGCTGGCTGGGCCTGGCCGGCCGGGCCCAGCTGGCTGGGCCGCAGTGGGCTGGGCCCGGCTGGCTGGGCCGCAGTGGGCTGGGCCTGGCTGGCTGGGCCGGGCTGGCTGGGCCGGGCTGGCTGGTCAAGGCTGGGCTTGGACTGGCTGGCTGGGCCGGGCTGGGCTGGGCCTGGCTGGGCTGGGCAGGCTGGGTGGGCTGGCTGGGCGGGCTGGCTGGCCAGGGCTGGGACCTGCTGGCTGGGCCTGGCTGGCTGGTCCGGGCTGGCTGGGCTGGGTTGGCTGTGCCTGGCTGCGCTGGGCCTGGCTGGTCCAGGCAGGCTGGGCTGGGCCTGGCTGGCCGGGCCTGGCTGGGCCAGGCTGGCTGGGGTTGGCTGGCTGGGCTGGCTGGCTGGAAGGCTGGCTGGCTGGGAGGCTGGCTGACTGGCTGGCTGGAACAATGGCTGGCTGGCTGGCTGGCTGGTGGGGCCTGGCTGGCTGGCTGGCTGGCTGGGCGGGCTGGCTGGCCAGGGCTGGGACCTGATGGCTGGGCCTGGCTGGCTGGGCCAGGCTGGCTGGGCTGGGTTGGCTGTGTCTGGCTGCACTGGGCCTGGCTGGTCCAGGCTGGCTGGGCTGGGCCTGGCTAGCCGGGCATGGCTGGGCCAGCCAGGCTGGGCTTCGCTGGCTGGGCTGGCTGGCTGGGCTGGCTGGCTGGAAGGCTGGCTGGCTGGCTGGGAGGCTGGCTGACTGGCTGGCTGGAACAATGGCTGGCTGGCTGGCTGGCTGGTGGGGTCTGGCTGGCTGGCTGGCTGGCTGGGCGGGCTGGCTGGCCAGGGCTGGGACCTGATGGCTGGGCCTGGCTGGCTGGGCCAGGCTGGCTGGGCTGGGTTGGCTGTGTCTGGCTGCACTGGGCCTGGCTGGTCCAGGCTGGCTGGGCTGGGCCTGGCTAGCCGGGCATGGCTGGGCCAGCCAGGCTGGGCTTGGCTGGCTGGGCTGGCTGGCTGGGCTGGCTGGCTGGAAGGCTGGCTGGCTGGCTGGGAGGCTGGCTGACTGGCTGGCTGGAACAATGGCTGGCTGGCTGGCTGGCTGGTGGGGTCTGGCTGGCTGGCTGGCTGGCTGGCTGGCTGGCTGGGCTGGGCCTGGCTGGGCTGGGCTGGGCTGGGCTGGGCTGGGCTGGGCTGGGCCTGGCTGGGCTGGGCTGGGCTGGGTTGGGCTGGCTGGGCCGGGCTGGCTGGGCTGGCTGGCTGGGCTGGGCTGAGCTGGTTGGGCCGGGCTGTGCTGGGCCGGGCTGGCTGGGCCTGGCTGGGCTGGGCCTGGCTGGCTTGGCCTGGCTGGCTTGGCCTGGCTGGCTGGGCTGGCTGGCTGGCTGGCTGGAACAATGGCTGGCTGGCTGTCACAATGGCTGGCTGGCTGGCTGTCACAATGGCTGGCTGGCTGGCTGGCTGGCTGGCTGGCGGGGCCTGGCTGGCTGGCTGGCTGGGCTGGGCCCGGCTGGGCTGGTCTAGGCTGGGCTGGCTGTGCCGGGCTGGCTGGCAAAATGCCTGGCTGGCTGGAACAATGGCTGGCTGGCTGGCACAATGGCTGGCTTGCTGGCACAATGGCTGGCTGGCTGGCTGGCTGGCGGGGCCTGGCTGGCTGGCTGGCTGGGCTGGGCCTGGCTGGGCTGGGCTGGGCTGGGCTGGGCCTGGCTGGGCTGGGCTGGGCTGGGCTGGCTAGGCCGGGCTGGCTGGGAAAATGCCTGGCTGGCTGGAACAATGGCGGCTGGCTGTCACAATGGCTGGCTGGCTGGCTGGCTGGCTGGCTGGCTGGCTGGCTGGGCCTGGCTGGGCTGGGCTGGGCCTGGCTGGGCTGGGCTGGGCTGGCTGTGCCGGGCTGGCTGGCAAAATGCCTGGCTGGCTGGAACAATGGCTGGCTGGCTGGCACAATGGCTGGCTTGCTGGCACAATGGCTGGCTGGCTGGGCCTGGCTGGGCCGGGCCTGGCTGGGATGGCCGGGCCTGGCCGGCCGGGCTCAGCTGGCTGGGCCACAGTGGGCTGGGCCTGGCTGGCTGGGCAGGCTGGGCCTGGCTGGCCGGGCCTGGCTGGCTGGACCCAGCTGGGGCTGGCTGGGGCTGGCTGGCTGGGGCTGGCTGGGGTGGGCCTGGCTGGGCTGGGCTGGCTGGGCTGGGCTGGCTGGCTGGCTGGAACAATGGCTGGCTGGCTGTCACAATGGCTGGCTGGTTGGCTGGCTGGGCCTGGCAGGCTGGGCTGGCTGGCTGGCTGGGCTGAGCTGGTTGGGCCAGGCTGTGATGGGTCTGGCTGGGCTGGGCCTGGCTGGGCCTGGCTGGCTTGGCCTGGCTGGCTGGGCTGGCTGGCTGGCTGTCACAATGGCTGGCTGGCTGTCACAATGGCTGGCTGTCTGGCTGGCTGGCGGGGCCTGGCTGGGCTGGGCTGGCTGTGCCGGGCTGGCTGGCAAAATGCCTGGCTGGCTGGAACAATGGCTGGCTGGCTGGCACAATGGCTGGCTTGCTGGCACAATGGCTGGCTGGCTGGGCCTTGCTGGGCTGGGCCTGGCTGGGCTGGCTGGGCCTGGCCGGCCGGGCCCCGCTGGCTGGGCCGCAGTGGGCTGGGCCTGGCTGGCTGGGCCGGGCTGGGCCTGGCTGGCTGGGCCGGGCTGGCTGGGCCGGGCTGGCTGGTCAAGGCTGGGCTTGGACTGGCTGGCTGGGCCAGGCTGGGCTGGGCCTGGCTGGGCTGGGCAGGCTGGGCGGGCTGGCTGGGCGGGCTGGCTGGCCAGGGCTGGGACCTGCTGGCTGGGCCTGGCTGGCTGGGCCGGGCTGGCTGGGCTGGGTTGGCTGTGCCTGGCTGCGCTGTGCCTGGCTGGTCCAGGCTGGCTGGGCTGGGCCTGGCTAGCCGGGCCTGGCTGGGCCAGCCAGGCTGGGCTTGGCTGGCTGGGCTGGCTGGCTGGGCTGGCTGGCTGGAAGGCTGGCTGGCTGGGAGGCTGGCTGACTGGCTGGCTGGAACAATGGCTGGCTGGCTGGCTGGCTGGCGGGGCCTGGCTGGCTGGCTGGCTGGCTGGGCTGGGCCTGGCTGGGCTGGGCTGGGCTGGGCTGGGCCTGACTGGGCTGGGCTGGGCTGGGCTGGCTGGGCCGGGCTGGCTGGCAAAATGCCTGGCTGGCTGTCACAATGGCTGGCTGGCTGTCACAATGGCTGGCTGGCTGGCTGGCTGGCTGGGCCTGGCTGGGCTGGGCTGGGCTGGGCCTGGCTGGGCTGGGCTGGGCTGTGCTGGCTGTGCCGGGCTGCCTGGCAAAATGCCTGGCTGGCTGGAACAATGGCTGGCTGGCTGGCACAATGGCTGGCTTGCTGGCACAATGGCTGGCTGGCTGGGCCTGGCTGGGCTGGGCCTGGCTGGGCTGGCTGGGCCTGGCCGGCCGGGCTCAGCTGGCTGGGCCACAGTGGGCTGGGCCTGGCTGGCTGGGCAGGCTGGGCCTGACTGGCTGGGCGTGGCTGGGCTGGGCCCGGCTGGGGCTGGCTGGGCCTGGCTGGTCCAGGCTGGCTGGGCTGGGCCTGGCTAGCCGGGCCTGGCTGGGCCAGCCAGGCTGGGCTTGGCTGGCTGGGCTGGCTGGCTGGGCTGGCTGGCTTGAAGGCTGGCTGGCTGGGAGGCTGGCTGACTGGCTGGCTGGAACAATGGCTGGCTGGCTGGCTGGCTGGCGGGGCCTGGCTGGCTGGCTGGGCTGAGCTGGTTGGGCCAGGCTGTGCTGGGCCTGGCTGGTTGGGCCTGGCTGGGCTGGGCCTGGCTGGGCCTGGCTGTCTGGGCTGGCTGGCTGGCTGTCACAATGGCTGGCTGTCTGTCACAATGGCTGGCTGGCTGGCTGGCTGGCTGGGCTGGGCCTTGCTGGGCTGGGCTGGGCCTGGCTGGGCCTGGCTGGGCTGGGCTGGCTGTGCCGGGCTGGCTGGCAAAATGGCTGGCTGGCTGGAACAATGGCTGGCTGGCTGGCACAATGGCTGGCTTGCTGGCACAATGGCTGGCTGGCTGTGCCTGGCTGGGCTGGGCCTGGCTTGGCTGGCTGGGCCTGGCCGGCCGGGCCCAGCTGGCTGGGCCGCAGTGGGATGGGCCTGGCTGGCTGGGCCGCAGTGGGCTGTGCCGGGCTGGCTGGCAAAATGGCTGGCTTGCTGGCACAATGGCTGGCTGGCTGTGCCTGGCTGGGCTGGGCCTGGCTTGGCTGGCTGGGCCTGGCCGGCCGGGCCCAGCTGGCTGGGCCGCAGTGGGATGGGCCTGGCTGGCTGGGCCGCAGTGGGCTGGGCCTGGCTGGCTGGGCCCGGCTGGCTGGGCCGGGCTGGCTGGTCAAGGCTGGGCTTGGACTGGCTGGCTGGGCCGGGCTGGGCTGGGCCTGGCTGGGCTGGGCAGGCTGGGCAGGCTAGCTGGGCGGGCTGGCTGGCCAGGGCTGGGACCTGCTGGCTGGGCCTGGCTGGCTGGTCCGGGCTGGCTGGGCTGGGTTGGCTGTGCCTGGCTGCGCTGGGCCTGGCTGGTCCATTGCGACAGCCAGCCAGCCATTGTTCCAGCCAGCCAGGCCCAGCCAGGCCCAGCCAAGCCGGCCCGGCCCAGCCAGCCCAGCCCAGACAGCCCGGCCCAGACAGCCAGACAGCCGGCCAGCCATTGTGACAGCCAGTCAGCCATTGTTCCAGCCAGCAAGGCCCAGCCAGGCCCAGCCCAGCCAGCCCGGCCCAGCCAGGCCCCACCAGCCCAGCCCAGCCCAGCCAGCCCGGCCCATCCAGCCCAGCCCAGCCAGCCATTGTGACAGCCAGCCAGCCATTGTGACAGCCGGCCAGTCATTGTTCCTGCCAGCCAGGCCCAGCCAGGCCCAACCCAGCCAGCCAGGCCCAGCCAGGCCCAGCCACCCCGGCCCAGCCGGCCCAGCCCAGCAAGCCCAGCGCAGCCCGCCCAGCCCAGCCAGGCCCCGACAGCCAGGCCCAGCCAGCAAGGCCCAGCCAGCCAGCCAGCCAGCCATTGTTCCAGCCAGCCAGGCCCAGCCAGGGCCCGACAGCCAGGCCCAGCCAGCAAGGCCCAGCCAGCCAGCCAGCCAGCCATTGTTCCAGCCAGCCAGGCCCAGCCAGCCCAGGCCGCCCGGCCCAGCCAGGCCCCGCCAGCCAGGCCCAGCCAGCCAGCCAGCCAGCCATTGTGACAGCCAGCCAGCCATTGAGACAGCCAGCCAGGCCCAGCCAGGCCCAGCCAGGCCCAGCCCAGCCAGCCGGGCCCAGCCAGCCAGCCCCAGCCAGCCCCAGCCCAGCCAGCCCGGCCTAGCCAGCTCGGCCCAGCCAGCCAAGCCCAGCCCGCCCGGCCCAGCCAGGCCCCGCCAGCCAGGCCTAGCCAGCCAGGCCCAGTCAGCCAGCCAGCAAGCCAGCCATTGTGACAGCGAGCCAGCCATTGTGACAGCCAGCCAGCCATTGTTCCAGCAAGCCAGGCCCAGCCCAGACAGCCCGGCCCAGACAGCCCGGCCCAGACAGGCCCCGCCAGCCAGGCCCAGCCAGTCAGGCCCAGCCAGCCAGCCAGCCAGCCAGCCATTGTGATAGCCAGCCATCCATTGTGACAGCCAGCCAGCCAATGCTCCAGCCAGCAAGGCCCAGCCAGGCCCAGCCCAGCCAGCCTGGCCAAACCAGCCAGACCCAGCCAGGCCCAGCCCAGCCAGCCCGTCCCAGCCAGACCAGCCAAACCAACCCGGCCCAGCCAGCCAGGCCCAGCCAGCCAGCAAGCCATCCAGCAAGCCATTGTGATAGCCAGCCGGCCATTGTTCAAGCCAGCCAGGCCCAGCCCAGCCAGCCCGGCCCAGCTAGCCAGGCCCAGCCAGCCCAGCCAGCCAGCCAGCCAGCCATTGTGACAGCCAGCCAGCCATTGTTCCAGCCAGCCAGGCCCAGCCAGGCTCAGCCCAGCCAGCCCGGCCCAGCCAGCCCAGCCCGCCCAGTCCAGCCAGGCCCCGCCAGCCAGGCCCAGCCAGCCAGCCAGCCAGCCATTGTGACAGCCAGCCAGCCATTGTGACAGCCAGCCAGCCATTGTTCCAGCCAGCCAAGCCCTGCCAGCCAGGCCCACCCTGCCAGACCCAGCCCAGCCGGCCTGGCCAGCCCAGCCAGCCCGGCCCAGCCAGCCCAGCCCGCCCGGTCCAGCCACGCCCCGCCAGCCAGGCCCAGCCAGCCAGCCAGCCAGCCATTGTGACAGCCAGCCAGCCAGCCATTGTTCCAGCCAGCCAAGCTCAGCCAGGCGCAGCCCAGCCCGCCCGGCCCAGCCAGGCCCCGCCAGCCAGGCCCAGCCAGGCCCAGACCAGCCAGCCCGGCCCAGCCAGCCCGGCCCAGCCAGCCCGGCCCAGCCAGCCCGGCCCAGCCAGCCCGGCCCAGCAAGCCCCAGCCCTGCCAGCCCGACCCAGCCAGCCCGGCCCAGCCAGCCCGACCCAGCCTGCCCGGCCCAGCCTGCCCGGCCCAGCCTGCCCAGCCCAGCCAGCCCAGCCCTGCCAGCCAGGCCCAGCCTGCCAGGCCCAGCCCAGCCAGCCTGGCCCAGCCAGCCCAGCCCAGCCCGCCCGGCCCAGCCAGGCCCCGCCAGCCAGGCCCAGCCAGGCCCAGCCCAGCCAGCCCGGCCCAGCCAGGCCCAGCCCAGCCAGCCCGGCCCAGCCAGCCCGGCCCAGCCAGCCCAGCCCAGCCAGGCCCAGCCACCCAGGCCCAGCCACCCAGCCAGCCAGCTAGCCATTGTGACAGCCAGCCAGCCATTGTGACAGCCAGCCAGCCATTGTTCCAGCCAGCCAGCCATTGTTCCAGCCAGCCAGGCCCAGCCAGGCCCAGCCAGCCAGCCAAACAGCCATTGTGACAGCCAGCCAGCCATTGTGACAGCCGAACAGCCATTGTGACAGCCAGACAGCCATTGTGACAGCCAGCCTGGCCCAGCCAGCCAGGCCCAGCCAGGCCCAGGCCAGAAATCCCGGCCCAGCCAGCTTGGCCCAGCCAGCCCAGCCCAGCCCAGCCCACCCGGCCAAGCCAGGCCCCGCCAGCCAGCCATTGTGACAGCCAGCCAGCCATTGTGACAGCCAGCCGGGCCCAGCCAGGCCTAGCCCAGCCAGCCAGGCCCAGCCAGCCAGGCCCAGCCAAGCCAGCCCGGCCCAGCCAGCCCGGCCCAGCCAGCCCAGCACAGCCAGCCCGGCCTAGCCAGCCAGGCCCAGCCAGGCCCACCCTAGCCAGCCCGGCCCAGCCAGCCCGGCACAGCCAGCCTGACCCAGGCAGGCCCAGCCAGCCGGGCCCCGCCAGCCAGGCCCAGCCAATCAGCCAGCCAACCAGCCATTGCGACAGCCAGCCAGGCATTGTGACAGCCAGCCAGCCATTGTGACAGCCAGCCAGCCATGGTTTCAGCCAGCCAGGCCCAGCCAGGCCCAGCCCAGCCAGCCCAGCCGAGCCAGCCCGGCCCAGCCAGCCGAGCCCAGCCAGCCCGGCCCAACCAGCCCGGCCCAGCCAGGCCCAGCCAGCCAGCCAGCCAGCCAGCCAGCCAGCCATCCATCCATTGTGACAGCCAGCCAGCCATTGTGACAGCCATCCATCCATTGTGACAGCCAGCCAGCCATTGTTCCAGCCAGCCAGGCCCAGCCAGGCCCAGCCAGCCAGGCCCAGCCAGCCAGGCCCAGCCAGCCCCAGCCCAGCCAGCCCGGCCCAGCCAGCCATTGTGACAGCCAGCCAGCCATTGTTACAGCCAGTCAGCCATTGTTCCACACAGCCCGGCCCAGCCAGCCCGGCCCAGCCAGCATGGCCCAGCCAGCCAGGCCCAGCCAGTCAGGCCCAGCCAGTCCCAACCCAGCAAGCCCGGCCCAGCCATCCAGGCACCACCATCCAGGGCCAGCCAGCCCGGCCCAGCCAGCCAACCAGCCAGCCAGCCAGCCAGCCATTGTGACAGCCAGCCAGCCAGCCATTGTTCCACCCAGCCAGGCCCAGCCAGGCCCAGCCCAGCCAGCCCGGCCCAGCCAGCCAGGCCCAGCCAGCCCCAGCCCAGCCAGCCCGGTCCAGCCTGCCCGGCCCAGCCAGCCCGGCCCAGCCAGCCAGGCCCAGCAAGCCCCAGCCCAGCCAGCCCGGCCCAGCCAGCCCGGCCCAGCCAGCCCGGCCCAGCCTGCCCGGCCCAGCCAGCCTGGCCCAGCCTGCCCGGCCCAGCCAGCCCAGCCCTGCCAGCCAGGCCCAGCCTGCCAGGCCCAGCCTGCCAGGCCCAGCCCAGCCAGCCCGGCCCAGCCAGCCCAGCCCGCCCGGTCCAGCCAGGCCCCGCCAGCCAGGCCCAGCCAGCCAGCCAGGCCCAGCCAGCCATTGTGACAGCCAGCCAGCCAGCCATTGTGACAGCCAGCCAGACATTGTTCCAGCCAGCCAAGCCCAGCCAGGCGCAGCACAGCCAGCTCGGCCCAGCCAGACTGGCCCAGCCAGGCCAGCCCAGCCCAGCCCAGCCCGCCCGGCCCAGCCAGGCCCCGCCAGCCAGGCCCAGCCAGCCAGGCCCAGCAAGCCCCAGCCCAGCCAGCCCGGCCCAGCCAGCCCGGCCCAGCCAGCCAGGCCCAGCAAGCCCCAGCCCAGCCAGCCCGGCCCAGCCAGCCCGGCCCAGCCTGCCCGGCCCAGCCAGCCCAGCCCAGCCTGCCCGGCCCAGCCAGCCAGGCCCAGCAAGCCCCAGCCCAGCCAGCCCGGCCCAGCCAGCCCGGCCCAGCCAGCCAGGCCCAGCAAGCCCCAGCCCAGCCAGCCCGGCCCAGCCAGCCCGGCCCAGCCTGCCCATCCCAGCCAGCCCAGCCCAGCCTGCCCGGCCCAGCCAGCCCGGCCGTGCCAGCCAGGCCCAGCCTGCCAGGCCCAGCCCAGCTGGCCTGGCCCAGCCAGCCCAGCCCAGCCCAGCCCGCCCGGCCCAGCCAGGCCCCACCAGCCAGGCCCAGCAAGCCCCAGCCCAGCCAGCCCGGACCAGCCAGCCCGGCCCAGCCAGCCCGGCCCAGCCTGCCCGGCCCAGCCAGCCCAGCCCTGCCAGCCAGGCCCAGCCTGCCAGGCCCAGCCCAGCCAGCCCGGCCCAGCCAGCCCAGCCCGCCCGGTCCAGCCAGGCCCCGCCAGCCAGGCCCAGCCAGCCAGCCAGCCAGCCATTGTGACAGCCAGCCAGACATTGTGACAGCCAGCCAGACATTGTTCCAGCCAGCCAAGCCCAGCCAGGCGCAGCACAGCCAGCTCGGCCCAGCCAGACTGGCCCAGCCAGGCCCCGCCAGCCAGGCCCAGCCAGGCCCAGAGTAGCCAGCCCGGCCAAGCCAGCCCGGCCCAGCCAGCCCGGCCCAGCCAGCCAGGCCCAGCAAGCCCCAGCCCAGCCAGCCCGGCCCAGCCAGCCCGGCCCAGCCTGCCCAGCCCAGCCAGCCCAGCCCAGCCTGCCCGGCCCAGCCAGCCCGGCCGTGCCAGCCCGGCCCAGCCAGCCAGGCCCAGCAAGCCCCAGCCCAGCCAGCCCGGCCCAGCCAGCCCGGCCCAGCCTGCCCAGCCCAGCCAGCCCAGCCCAGCCTGCCCGGCCCAGCCAGCCCGGCCGTGCCAGCCAGGCCCAGCCTGCCAGGCCCAGCCCAGCTGGCCTGGCCCAGCCAGCCCAGCCCAGCCCGCCCGGCCCAGCCAGGCCCCACCAGCCAGGCCCAGACAGGCCCAGCCCAGCCAGCCCGGCCCAGCCAGCCCGGCCCAGCCAGCCCGGCCCAGCCA
The DNA here is from genome assembly GCF_031021105.1 of Erythrolamprus reginae. Classification (NCBI taxonomy): domain Eukaryota; kingdom Metazoa; phylum Chordata; class Lepidosauria; order Squamata; family Dipsadidae; genus Erythrolamprus; species Erythrolamprus reginae. The sequence goes on along the minus strand of NC_091951.1, from coordinate 213,369,204 downwards.
GCCCAGCCCAGCCATCCCAGCCCAGCCCGCCCGGCCCAGCCAGGCCCAGCCAGCCAGGCCCAGCCAGCCAGCCAGCCAGCTAGCCATTGTGACAGCCAGCCAGCCATTGTGACAGCAAGCCAGCCATTGTTCCAGCCAGCCAGCCATTGTTCCAGCCAGCAAGGCCCAGACAGGCCCAGACAGCCAGCCAAACAGCCATTGTTCCAGCCAGCCAGCCATTGTTCCAGCCAGCCAGCCATTGTTCCAGCCAGCCAGCCATTGTTCCAGCCAGCCAGGCCCAGCCAGGCCCAGCCCAGCCAGCCCGGCCCAGCCGGCCCGGCCCAGCCAGCCCAGCCCAGCCAGCCATTGTGACAGCCAGCCAGCCATTGTGACAGCCAGCCAGCCATTGTTCCAGCCAGCCAGGCCCAGCCAGGCCCAGCCCAGCCAGCCAGGCCCAGCCAGCCAGGCCCAGCCAGGCCCAGCCAGGCCCAGCCCAGCCAGCCCGGCCCAGCCAGCTCGGCCCAGCCGGCCCAACCAAGCCAGCCCGGCCCATCCAGCCCGGCCCAGCCAGACCCCGCCAGCCAAGCCCAGCCAGGCCCAGCGCAGCCAGCCCTGCCCAGCCAGCCCAGCCCAGCCAGCCCTGCCCAGCCAGCCCGGCCCACCCATCCAGACCCAGCCAGGCCCAGCCCAGCCACGCCCTGCCAGCCAGGCCCCGCCAGCCAGCCTCAGCAAGCCAGGCCCCGCCAGCCAGCCTCAGCAAGCCAGGCCCAGCCAGCCAGCCAGCTAGCCATTGTGACAGCCATCCAGCCATTGTGACAGCCAGCCAGCCAGCCAGTGTTCCAGCCAGCCAGCCAGCCAGCCAGCCCAGCCAGCCAGGCCCAGCCCAGTCCAGCCAGTCCAGCCCGGCTAGCCCGGCCCAGCCCAGGCAGTCCAGCCCGGCCAGCCCAGCCCAGCCCAGCCAGGCCCAGCTCAGCCAGCCCCAGCCAGCCAGGCCCAGCCAGGCCCAGCCCAATCACAATGGCTGGCTGGCTGTCACAATGGCTGGCTGGCTGGCTGGCTGGGCCAAGCTGGCTGGGCTGGGGCTGGCTGGGACGGGCTGGCTGGGACGGGCTGGCTGGGACGGGCTGGCTGGGCTGGGCCTGGCCGGGCCTGGCTGGGCCTGGCTGGCTGGAACAATGGCTGGCTGGCTGTCACAATGGCTGGCTGGCTGTCACAATGCCTGGCTGTCTGTCACAATGGCTGGCTGGCTGGCTGGCTGGCTGGGCCTGGCTGGGCCGGGCTGGCTAGGCCAGGCTGGCTGGGCTCGGCTGGCTGGGTCGGGCTGGCTGTGCCGGGCTGGCTGTGCCGGGCTGGTTGTGCCGGGCTGGCTCGGCTGGGCCCGGCTGGCTGGGCCGGGCTGGCTGTGCTGGGCTGGATGGGCCGGGCTGGTTGGGCCGGGCTGGCTGGGCTGGGCCTGGCTGGCTGGGCCTGGCTGGCTGGGCCTGGCTGGCTGGGCTGGGCCTGGCTGGGCCCGGCTGGCTGGAACAATGGCTGGCTGGCTGTCACAATGGCTGGCTGGCTGTCACAATGGCTGGCTGGCTGTCACAATGGCTGGCTGGCTGGCTGGGCCTGGCTGGCCGGGCCTGGCTGGCGGGGTCTGGCTGGGCCGGGCGGGCTGGGCTCGGCTGGGCGGGCTGGCTGGGCCAGGCTGGCTGGGCCGGGCAGGCTGGGCCGGGCTGACTGGGCTGGGCCTGGCTGGCTGGAACAATGGCTGGCTGGCTGTCACAATGGCTGGCTGCCTGGCTGGATGGGCCTGGCTGGATGGGCCTGGCTGGCGGGGCCTGGCTGGACCGGGCGGGCTGGGCCTGGCTGGGCCGGGCGGGCTGGGCTGGGTTGGCTGGGCCGGGCTGACTGGGCCAGGCTGGCTGGGCTGGGCTGGCTGGGCCGGGCTGGCTGGGCCGGGCTGGCTGGGCTGGGCCTGGCTGGGCCTGGCTGGCTGGAACAATGGCTGGCTGTCACAATGGCTGTCTGGCTGTCACAATAGCTGGCTGGCTGGCTGGGTTCGCCTGACTGGCTGGGTCTGACTGGCTGGGCCGGGCTGGCTGGGCTGGGCTGGCTGGGCTGGGCCTGGCTGGGCCTGGCTGCCTGGAACAATGGCTAGCTGGCTGTCACAATGGCTGGCTGGCTGTCACAATGGCTGGCTAGCTGGCTGGCTGGTCCTGGCTGGCTGGGCCTGACTGGCTGGGCCGGGCTGGCTGGAACAATGGCTGGCTGGCTGTCACAATGGCTGGCTGGGTGTCACAATGGCTGGCTGGCGGGGCCTGGCTTGGCCGGGCGGGGTGGGCTGGGCCTGGGTGGCTGGGCCTGGCTGGCTGGGCTGGGCCTGGCTGGGCCTGGCTGGCTGTCACAATGGCTGGCTGGCTGTCACAATGGCTGGCTGGCTGTCACAATGGCTGGCTGGTGGGGCCTGGCTTGGCCGGGCGGGCTGGGCTGGGCTGGCTGGGCCAGGCTGGCTGGGCCGGGCTTTCTGGCCTGGGCCTGGCTGGGCCTGGCTGGCTGGGCCAGGCAGGCTGTCACAATGGCTGTCTGGCTGTCACAATGGCTGGCTGGCTGTCACAATGGCTGGCTGGCTGGCTGGCTGGGCCTGGCTGGCCGGGCCTGGCTAGCGGGGCCTGGCTGGGCTGGGCGGGCTGGGCTGGGCTGGGTGGGCTGGCTGGGCCAGGCTGGCTGGGCCGGGCAGGCTGGGCCGGGCTGGCTGGGCTGGGCCTGGCTGGCTGGAACAATGGCTGGCTGGCTGTCACAATGGCTGGCTGCCTGGCTGGATGGGCCAGGCTGGATGGGCCTGGCTGTCGGGGCTGGCTGGGCCGGGCTGACTGGAACAATGGCTAGCTGGCTGTCACAATGGCTGGCTGGCTGTCACAATGGCTGGCTGGCTGGCTGGCTGGCTGGGCCTAGCTGGCTGGTCCTGACTGGCTGGTCCTGGCTGGCGGGGCCTGGCTGGACTGGGCGGGCTGGGCTGGCTAGGCCGGGCGGGCTGGGCTGGGCCTGGCTGGGCCGGGCTGGCTGGAACAATGGCTGGCTGGCTGTCACAATGGCTGGCTGGCTGTCACAATGCCTGGCTGTCTGTCACAATGGCTGGCTGGCTGGCTGGCTGGCTGGGCCTGGCTGGGCCGGGCTGGCTAGGCCAGGCTGGCTGGGCTCGGCTGGCTGGGTCGGGCTGGCTGTGCCGGGCTGGCTGTGCCGGGCTGGTTGTGCCGGGCTGGCTCGGCTGGGCCCGGCTGGCTGGGCCGGGCTGGCTGTGCTGGGCTGGATGGGCCGGGCTGGTTGGGCCGGGCTGGCTGGGCTGGGCCTGGCTGGCTGGGCCTGGCTGGCTGGGCCTGGCTGGCTGGGCTGGGCCTGGCTGGGCCCGGCTGGCTGGAACAATGGCTGGCTGGCTGTCACAATGGCTGGCTGGCTGTCACAATGGCTGGCTGGCTGTCACAATGGCTGGCTGGCTGGCTGTGCCTGGCTGGCCGGGCCTGGCTGGCGGGGTCTGGCTGGGCCGGGCGGGCTGGGCTCGGCTGGGCGGGCTGGCTGGGCCAGGCTGGCTGGGCCGGGCAGGCTGGGCCGGGCTGGCTGGGCTGGGCCTGGCTGGCTGGAACAATGGCTGGCTGGCTGTCACAATGGCTGGCTGCCTGGCTGGATGGGCCTGGCTGGATGGGCCTGGCTGTCGGGGCTGGCTGGGCCGGGCTGACTGGGCCAGGCTGGCTGGGCTAGGCTGGGCTGGCTAGGCCGGGCTGGGCTGGCTAGGCCAGGCTGGCTGGGCCGGGCTGTCTGGGCTGGGCCTGGCTGGGCCTGGCTGGCTGGAACAATGGCTAGCTGGCTGTCACAATGGCTGGCTGGCTGTCACAATGGCTGGCTGGCTGGCTGGCTGGGCCTGGCTGGCTGGTCCTGACTGGCTGGTCTGGTCTGGCTGGGCCTGGCTGGCGGGGCCTGGCTGGACCGGGCGGGCTGGGCCTGGCTGGGCTGGGCGGGCTGGGCTGGGTTGGCTGTGCCGGGCTGACTGGGCCAGGCTGGCTGGGCTGGGCTGGCTGGGCCGGGCTGGCTGTGCCGGGCTGGCTGGGCTGGGCCTGGCTGGGCCTGGCTGGCTGGAACAATGGCTGGCTGTCACAATGGCTGGCTGGCTGTCACAATAGCTGGCTGGCTGGCTGGGTTCACCTGACTGGCTGGGTCTGACTGGCTGGGCCGGGCTGGCTGGGCTGGGCTGGCTGGGCTGGGCCTGGCTGGGCCTGGCTGCCTGGAACAATGGCTAGCTGGCTGTCACAATGGCTGGCTGGCTGTCACAATGGCTGGCTAGCTGGCTGGCTGGTCCTGGCTGGCTGGGCCTGACTGGCTGGGCCGGGCTGGCTGGAACAATGGCTGGCTGGGTGTCACAATGGCTGGCTGGCGGGGCCTTTCTTGGCCGGGCGGGGTGGGCTGGGCCTGGGTGGCTGGGCCTGGCTGGCTGGGCTGGGCCTGGCTGGGCCTGGCTGGCTGTCACAATGGCTGGCTGGCTGTCACAATGGCTGGCTGGCTGTCACAATGGCTGGCTGGTGGGGCCTGGCTTGGCCGGGCGGGCTGGGCTGGGCTGGCTGGGCCAGGCTGGCTGGGCCGGGCTTTCTGGCCTGGGCCTGGCTGGGCCTGGCTGGCTGGGCCAGGCAGGCTGTCACAATGGCTGTCTGGCTGTCACAATGGCTGGCTGGCTGTCACAATGGCTGGCTGGCTGGCTGGCTGGGCCTGGCTGGCCGGGCCTGGCTAGCGGGGCCTGGCTGGGCTGGGCGGGCTGGGCTGGGCTGGGTGGGCTGGCTGGGCCAGGCTGGCTGGGCCGGGCAGGCTGGGCCGGGCTGGCTGGGCTGGGCCTGGCTGGCTGGAACAATGGCTGGCTGGCTGTCACAATGGCTGGCTGCCTGGCTGGATGGGCCAGGCTGGATGGGCCTGGCTGTCGGGGCTGGCTGGGCCAGGCTGACTGGAACAATGGCTAGCTGGCTGTCACAATGGCTGGCTGGCTGTCACAATGGCTGGCTGGCTGGCTGGCTGGCTGGGCCTAGCTGGCTGGTCCTGACTGGCTGGTCCTGGCTGGCGGGGCCTGGCTGGACTGGGCGGGCTGGGCTGGCTGGGCCGGGCGGGCTGGGCTGGGCCTGGCTGGGCCGGGCTGGCTGGGCCGGGCTGGCTGGGCCGGGCTGGCTGGGCTGGGCCTGGCTGTGCCTGGCTGGCTGGAACAATGGCTGGCTGGCTGTCACAATGGCTGGCTGGCTGTGACAATGGCTGGCTGGCTGGCTGGCTGGCTGGGCCTGGCTGGTGTGGCCTTGCTGGGCCTGGCTGGCGTGGCCTTGCTTGCCTGGGCGGGCTGGGCTGGCTGGGCCGGGCTGGCTTGGTTGGGCTGGATGGGCCGGGCTGGTTGGGCCGGGCTGGCTGGGCTGGGCCTGGCTGGCTGGGCCTGGCTGGCTGGGCCTGGCTGGCTGGGCTGGGCCTGGCTGGGCCCGGCTGGCTGGAACAATGGCTGGCTGGCTGTCACAATGGCTGGCTGGCTGTCACAATGGCTGGCTGGCTGTCACAATGGCTGGCTGGCTGGCTGGGCCTGGCTGGCCGGGCCTGGCTGGCGGGGTCTGGCTGGGCCGGGCGGGCTGGGCTCTGCTGGGCGGGCTGGCTGGGCCAGGCTGGCTGGGCCGGGCAGGCTGGGCCGGGCTGGCTGGGCTGGGCCTGGCTGGCTGGAACAATGGCTGGCTGGCTGTCACAATGGCTGGCTGCCTGGCTGGATGGGCCTGGCTGGATGGGCCTGGCTGTCGGGGCTGGCTGGGCCGGGCTGACTGGGCCAGGCTGGCGGGGCTGGCTGGGCCAGGCTGACTGGAACAATGGCTAGCTGGCTGTCACAATGGCTGGCTGGCTGTCACAATGGCTGGCTGGCTGGCTGGCTGGCTGGGCCTAGCTGGCTGGTCCTGACTGGCTGGTCCTGGCTGGCGGGGCCTGGCTGGACTGGGCGGGCTGGGCTGGCTGGGCCGGGCGGGCTGGGCTGGGCCTGGCTGGGCCGGGCTGGCTGGGCCGGGCTGGCTGGGCCGGGCTGGCTGGGCTGGGCCTGGCTGTGCCTGGCTGGCTGGAACAATGGCTGGCTGGCTGTCACAATGGCTGGCTGGCTGTGACAATGGCTGGCTGGCTGGCTGGCTGGGCCTGGCTGGCGTGGCCTTGCTTGCCTGGGCGGGCTGGGCTGGCTGGGCCGGGCTGGCTTGGTTGGGTTGGCTGGGCCGGGCTGGCTGGGACGGGCTGGCTGGGCTGGGGCTGGCTGGGACGGGCTGGCTGGGACGGGCTGGCTGGGCTGGGCCTGGCCGGGCCTGGCTGGGCCTGGCTGGCTGGAACAATGGCTGGCTGGCTGTCACAATGGCTGGCTGGCTGTCACAATGCCTGGCTGGCTGTCACAATGGCTGGCTGGCTGGCTGGCTGGCTGGGCCTGGCTGGGCCGGGCTGGCTAGGCCAGGCTGGCTGGGCTCGGCTGGCTGGGTCGGGATGGCTGTGCCGGGCTGGCTGTGCCGGGCTGGTTGTGCCGGGCTGGCTCGGCTGGGCCCGGCTGGCTGGGCCGGGCTGGCTGTGCTGGGCTGGATGGGCCGGGCTGGTTGGGCCGGGCTGGCTGGGCTGGGCCTGGCTGGCTGGGCCTGGCTGGCTGGGCCTGGCTGGCTGGGCTGGGCCTGGCTGGGCCCGGCTGGCTGGAACAATGGCTGGCTGGCTGTCACAATGGCTGGCTGGCTGTCACAATGGCTGGCTGGCTGTCACAATGGCTGGCTGGCTGTCACAATGGCTGGCTGGCTGGCTGGGCCTGGCTGGCCGGGCCTGGCTGGCGGGGTCTGGCTGGGCCGGGCGGGCTGGGCTCGGCTGGGCGGGCTGGCTGGGCCAGGCTGGCTGGGCCGGGCAGGCTGGGCCGGGCTGGCTGGGCTGGGCCTGGCTGGCTGGAACAATGGCTGGCTGGCTGTCACAATGGCTGGCTGCCTGGCTGGATGGGCCTGGCTGGATGGGCCTGGCTGTCGGGGCTGGCTGGGCCGGGCTGACTGGGCCAGGCTGGCGGGGCTGGGCTGGGCTGGCTAGGCCGGGCTGGGCTGGCTAGGCCGGGCTGGCTGGGCCGGGCTGTCTGGGCTGGGCCTGGCTGGGCCTGGCTGGCTGGAACAATGGCTAGCTGGCTGTCACAATGGCTGGCTGGCTGTCACAATGGCTGGCTGGCTGGCTGGCTGGCTGGCTGGGCCTGGCTGGCTGGTCCTGACTGGCTGGTCTGGTCTGGCTGGGCCGGGCTGGCTGGGCTGGGGCTGGCTGGGACGGGCTGGCTGGGACGGGCTGGCTGGGCTGGGCCTGGCCGGGCCTGGCTGGGCCTGGCTGGCTGGAACAATGGCTGGCTGGCTGTCACAATGGCTGGCTGGCTGTCACAATGCCTGGCTGGCTGTCACAATGGCTGGCTGGCTGGCTGGCTGGCTGGGCCTGGCTGGGCCGGGCTGGCTAGGCCAGGCTGGCTGGGCTCGGCTGGCTGGGTCGGGATGGCTGTGCCGGGCTGGCTGTGCCGGGCTGGTTGTGCCGGGCTGGCTCGGCTGGGCCCGGCTGGCTGGGCCGGGCTGGCTGTGCTGGGCTGGATGGGCCGGGCTGGTTGGGCCGGGCTGGCTGGGCTGGGCCTGGCTGGCTGGGCCTGGCTGGCTGGGCCTGGCTGGCTGGGCTGGGCCTGGCTGGGCCCGGCTGGCTGGAACAATGGCTGGCTGGCTGTCACAATGGCTGGCTGGCTGTCACAATGGCTGGCTGGCTGTCACAATGGCTGGCTGGCTGTCACAATGGCTGGCTGGCTGGCTGGGCCTGGCTGGCCGGGCCTGGCTGGCGGGGTCTGGCTGGGCCGGGCGGGCTGGGCTCGGCTGGGCGGGCTGGCTGGGCCAGGCTGGCTGGGCCGGGCAGGCTGGGCCGGGCTGGCTGGGCTGGGCCTGGCTGGCTGGAACAATGGCTGGCTGGCTGTCACAATGGCTGGCTGCCTGGCTGGATGGGCCTGGCTGGATGGGCCTGGCTGTCGGGGCTGGCTGGGCCGGGCTGACTGGGCCAGGCTGGCGGGGCTGGGCTGGGCTGGCTAGGCCGGGCTGGGCTGGCTAGGCCGGGCTGGCTGGGCCGGGCTGTCTGGGCTGGGCCTGGCTGGGCCTGGCTGGGCCTGGCTGGCTGGAACAATGGCTAGCTGGCTGTCACAATGGCTGGCTGGCTGTCACAATGGCTGGCTGGCTGGCTGGCTGGCTGCCTGGTCCTGGCTGGCTGGTCCTGACTGGCTGGTCTGGTCTGGCTGGGCCTGGCTGGCGGGGCCTGGCTGGACCGGGCGGGCTGGGCCTGGCTGGGCCGGGCGGGCTGGGCTGGGTTGGCTGGGCCGGGCTGACTGGGCCAGGCTGGCTGGGCTGGGCTGGCTGGGCCGGGCTGGCTGGGCCGGGCTGGCTGCGCTGGGCCTGGCTGGGCCTGGCTGGCTGGAACAATGGCTGGCTGTCACAATGGCTGGCTGGCTGTCACAATAGCTGGCTGGCTGGCTGGGTTCGCCTGACTGGCTGGGTCTGACTGGCTGGGCCGGGCTGGCTGGGATGGGCTGGCTGGGCTGGGCCTGGCTGGGCCTGGCTGCCTGGAACAATGGCTAGCTGGCTGTCACAATGGCTGGCTGGCTGTCACAATGGCTGGCTAGCTGGCTGGCTGGTCCTGGCTGGCTGGGCCTGACTGGCTGGGCCGGGCTGGCTGGAACAATGGCTGGCTGGCTGTCACAATGGCTGGCTGGGTGTCACAATGGCTGGCTGGCGGGGCCTGGCTTGGCCGGGCGGGGTGGGCTGGGCCTGGGTGGCTGGGCCTGGCTGGCTGGGCTGGGCCTGGCTGGGCCTGGCTGGCTGTCACAATGGCTGGCTGGCTGTCACAATGGCTGGCTGGCTGTCACAATGGCTGGCTGGTGGGGCCTGGCTTGGCCGGGCGGGCTGGGCTGGGCTGGCTGGGCCAGGCTGGCTGGGCCGGGCTTTCTGGCCTGGGCCTGGCTGGGCCTGGCTGGCTGGGCCAGGCAGGCTGTCACAATGGCTGGCTGGCTGTCACAATGGCTGGCTGGCTGTCACAATGGCTGGCTGGCTGGCTGGGCCTGGCTGGCCGGGCCTGGCTAGCGGGGCCTGGCTGGGCTGGGCGGGCTGGGCTGGGCTGGGTGGGCTGGCTGGGCCAGGCTGGCTGGGCCGGGCAGGCTGGGCTGGGCTGGCTGGGCTGGGCCTGGCTGGCTGTCACAATGGCTGGCTGGCTGTCACAATGGCTGGCTGCCTGGCTGGATGGGCCAGGCTGGATGGGCCTGGCTGTCGGGGCTGGCTGGGCCGGGCTGATTGGAACAATGGCTAGCTGGCTGTCACAATGGCTGGCTGGCTGTCACAATGGCTGGCTGGCTGGCTGGCTGGCTGGGCCTAGCTGGCTGGTCCTGACTGGCTGGTCCTGGCTGGCGGGGCCTGGCTGGACTGGGCGGGCTGGGCTGGCTGGGCCGGGCGGGCTGGGCTGGGCCTGGCTGGGCCGGGCTGGCTGGGCCGGGCTGGCTGGGCCGGGCTGGCTGGGCTGGGCCTGGCTGTGCCTGGCTGGCTGGAACAATGGCTGGCTGGCTGTCACAATGGCTGGGTGGCTGTGACAATGGCTGGCTGGCTGGCTGGGCCTGGCTGGTGTGGCCTTGCTGGGCCTGGCTGGCGTGGCCTTGCTTGCCTGGGCGGGCTGGGCTGGCTGGGCCGGGCTGGCTTGGTTGGGTTGGCTGGGCCGGGCTGGCTGGGCCGGGCTGGCTGGGCTGGGCCTGGCTGGGCCTGGCTGGCTGGGCCGGGCTGGCTAGGCTGGGCCTGGCTGGGCCTGGCTGGCTGTCACAATGGCTGGCTGGCTGTCACAATGGCTGGCTGGCTGGCTGGCTGAGCCTGGCTGGCTGGGCCTGGCTGGCGGGGCCTGGCTGGGTCGGGTGGGATGTGCTGGGCTGGCTAGGCTGGGCTGGCTGGGCCAGGCTGGCTGTGCTGGGCCTGTCTGGGCCGGGCTGTCTGGGCTGGGCTGTCTGGGCTGGGCTGTCTGGGCTGGGCCTGGCTTGGCCTGGCTGGCTGGAACAATGGCTGGCTGGCTGTCACAATGGCTGGCTGGCTGTCACAATGGCTGGCTGGCTGTCACAATGGCTGTTTGGCTGGCTGGCTGGGCCTGTCTGGGCCTGGCTGGCTGTCACAATGGCTGGCTGGCTGTCACAATGGCTAGCTGGCTGGCTGGCTGGCTGGGCCGGGCTGGCTGGGCCAAGCTGGCTGGGCTGGGCTGGCTGGGCTGGGCCTCTCTGGGCCTGGCTGGCAGGGCCTGGCTGGGCCGGGTGGGCTGGGCTGTGCTGGGCTGTGCGGGGCTGGGCTGGCTGGGCCGGGCCGGCTGGGCCGGGCTGGCTGTGCTGTGCCTGGCTGGGCTTGGCTGGCTGGAACAATGGCTGGCTGGCTGTCACAATGGCTGTCTGGCTGTCACAATGGCTGGCTGGCTGGCCTGGGCTGGCTGGGCCGGTCTGGCTGGGCCGAGCTGGCTGGGCTGGCTGGGCTGGGCCTCTCTGGGCCTGGCTGGCAGGGCCTGGCTGGGCCGGGCGGGCTGTGCTGTGCTTGGCTGGGCGGGGCTGGGCTGGCTGGGCCGGGCTGGCTGGGCCGGGCTGGCTGTGCTGCGCCTGGCTGGGCTTGGCTGGCTGGAACAATGGCTGGCTGGCTGTCACAATGGCTGGCTGGCTGTCACAATGCCTGGCTGGCTGTCACAGTGGCTGGCTGGCTGGCTGGCTGGCTGGGCCTGGCTGGGCCGGGCTGGCTAGGCCAGGCTGGCTGGGCTCGGCTGGCTGGGTCGGGCTGGCTGTGCCGGGCTGGCTGTGCCGGGCTGGTTGTGCCGGGCTGGCTTGGCTGAGCCCGGCTGGCTGGGCCGGGCTGGCTGTGCTGGGCTGGATGGGCCGGGCTGGTTGGGCCGGGCTGGCTGGGCTGGGCCTGGCTGGCTGGGCCTGGCTGGCTGGGCCTGGCTGGCTGGGCTGGGCCTGGCTGGGCCCGGCTGGCTGGAACAATGGCTGGCTGGCTGTCACAATGGCTGGCTGGCTGTCACAATGGCTGGCTGGCTGTCACAATGGCTGGCTGGCTGGCAGCTCCTGGCTGGCCGGGCCTGGCTGGCGGGGTCTGGCTGGGCCGGGCGGGCTGGGCTCGGCTGGGCGGGCTGGCTGGGCCAGGCTGGCTGGGCCGGGCAGGCTGGGCCGGGCTGGCTGGGCTGGGCCTGGCTGGCTGGAACAATGGCTGGCTGGCTGTCACAATGGCTGGCTGCCTGGCTGGATGGGCCTGGCTGGATGGGCCTGGCTGTCGGGGCTGGCTGGGCCGGGCTGACTGGGCCAGGCTGGCGGGGCTGGGCTGGGCTGGCTAGGCCGGGCTGGGCTGGCTAGGCCGGGCTGGCTGGGCCGGGCTGTCTGGGCTGGGCCTGGCTGGGCCTGGCTGGCTGGAACAATGGCTAGCTGGCTGTCACAATGGCTGGCTGGCTGTCACAATGGCTGGCTGGCTGGCTGGCTGGCTGGCTGGGCCTGGCTGGCTGGTCCTGACTGGCTGGTCTGGTCTGGCTGGGCCTGGCTGGCGGGGCCTGGCTGGACCGGGCGGGCTGGGCCTGGCTGGGCCGGGCGGGCTGGGCTGGGTTGGCTGGGCCGGGCTGACTGGGCCAGGCTGGCTGGGCTGGGCTGGCTGGGCCGGGCTGGCTGGGCCGGGCTGGCTGCGCTGGGCCTGGCTGGGCCTGGCTGGCTGGAACAATGGCTGGCTGTCACAATGGCTGGCTGGCTGTCACAATAGCTGGCTGGCTGGCTGGGTTCGCCTGACTGGCTGGGTCTGACTGGCTGGGCCGGGCTGGCTGGGCTGGGCTGGCTGGGCTGGGCCTGGCTGGGCCTGGCTGCCTGGAACAATGGCTAGCTGGCTGTCACAATGGCTGGCTGGCTGTCACAATGGCTGGCTAGCTGGCTGGCTGGTCCTGGCTGGCTGGGCCTGACTGGCTGGGCCGGGCTGGCTGGAACAATGGCTGGCTGGCTGTCACAATGGCTGGCTGGGTGTCACAATGGCTGGCTGGCGGGGCCTGGCTTGGCCGGGCGGGGTGGGCTGGGCCTGGGTGGCTGGGCCTGGCTGGCTGGGCTGGGCCTGGCTGGGCCTGGCTGGCTGTCACAATGGCTGGCTGGCTGTCACAATGGCTGGCTGGCTGTCACAATGGCTGGCTGGCTGTCACAATGGCTGGCTGGTGGGGCCTGGCTTGGCCGGGCGGGCTGGGCTGGGCTGGCTGGGCCAGGCTGGCTGGGCCGGGCTTTCTGGCCTGGGCCTGGCTGGGCCTGGCTGGCTGGGCCAGGCAGGCTGTCACAATGGCTGGCTGGCTGTCACAATGGCTGGCTGGCTGTCACAATGGCTGGCTGGCTGGCTGGGCCTGGCTGGCCGGGCCTGGCTAGCGGGGCCTGGCTGGGCTGGGTGGGCTGGGCTGGGTGGGCTGGCTGGGCCAGGCTGGCTGGGCCGGGCAGGCTGGGCTGGGCTGGCTGGGCTGGGCCTGGCTGGCTGTCACAATGGCTGGCTGGCTGTCACAATGGCTGGCTGCCTGGCTGGATGGGCCAGGCTGGATGGGCCTGGCTGTCGGGGCTGGCTGGGCCGGGCTGACTGGAACAATGGCTAGCTGGCTGTCACAATGGCTGGCTGGCTGTCACAATGGCTGGCTGGCTGGCTGGCTGGCTGGCTGGCTGGGCCTAGCTGGCTGGTCCTGACTGGCTGGTCCTGGCTGGCGGGGCCTGGCTGGACTGGGCGGGCTGGGCTGGCTGGGCCGGGCGGGCTTGGCTGGGCCTGGCTGGGCCGGGCTGGCTGGGCCGGGCTGGCTGGGCTGGGCCTGGCTGTGCCTGGCTGGCTGGAACAATGGCTGGCTGGCTGTCACAATGGCTGGCTGGCTGTGACAATGGCTGGCTGGCTGGCTGGGCCGGGCTGGCTTGGTTGGGTTGGCTGGGCCGGGCTGGCTGGGCCGGGCTGGCTGGGCTGGGCCTGGCTGGGCCTGGCTGGCTGGGCCGGGCTGGCTAGGCTGGGCCTGGCTGGGCCTGGCTGGCTGGAACAATGGCTGGCTGGCTGTCACAATGGCTGGCTGGCTGGCTGGCTGAGCCTGGCTGGCTGGGCCTGGCTGGCGGGGCCTGGCTGGGTCGGGTGGGATGTGCTGGGCTGGCTAGGCTGGGCTGGCTGGGCCAGGCTGGCTGTGCTGGGCCTGTCTGGGCCTGGCTGTCTGGGCTGGGCTGTCTGGGCTGGGCCTGGCTTGGCCTGGCTGGCTGGAACAATGGCTGGCTGGCTGTCACAATGGCTGGCTGGCTGTCACAATGGCTGGCTGGCTGTCACAATGGCTGTTTGGCTGGCTGGCTGGGCCTGTCTGGGCCTGGCTGGCTGTCACAATGGCTGGCTGGCTGTCACAATGGCTAGCTGGCTGGCTGGCTGGCTGGGCCGGGCTGGCTGGGCCAAGCTGGCTGGGCTGGGCTGGCTGGGCTGGGCCTCTCTGGGCCTGGCTGGCAGGGCCTGGCTGGGCCGGGTGGGCTGGGCTGTGCTGGGCTGTGCGGGGCTGGGCTGGCTGGGCCGGGCTGGCTGGGCCGGGCTGGCTGTGCTGTGCCTGGCTGGGCTTGGCTGGCTGGAACAATGGCTGGCTGGCTGTCACAATGGCTGTCTGGCTGTCACAATGGCTGGCTGGCTGGCCTGGGCTGGCTGGGCCGGTCTGGCTGGGCCGAGCTGGCTGGGCTGGCTGGGCTGGGCCTCTCTGGGCCTGGCTGGCAGGGCCTGGCTGGGCCGGGCGGGCTGTGCTGTGCTGGGCTGGGCGGGGCTGGGCTGGCTGGGCCGGGCTGGCTGGGCCGGGCTGGCTGTGCTGCGCCTGGCTGGGCTTGGCTGGCTGGAACAATGGCTGTCTGGCTGTCACAATGGCTGTCTGGCTGTCACAATGGCTGGCTGGCTGGCTGGGTGGGCCTGGCTAGCGGGGCCTGGCTGGGCTGGGCTGGGCGGGCTGGGCTGGCTGGGCCGGGCTGGCTGGGCTGGGCCTGGCTGGGCCTGGCTGGCTGGCTGGGCCTGGCTGGCTGGAAAAATGGCTGGCTGTCACAATGCCTGGCTGGCTATCACAATGGCTGGCTGGCTGGCTGGCTGGGCCTGGCTGGAGGTGCCTGGCTGTGCCGGGCGGGCTGGGCTGGCTGGCTGGGCCGGGCTGGCTGGGCCGGGCAGGCTGGACCGGGCTGGCTAGGCTGGGCCTGGCTGGGCCTGGCTGGCTGGGCCGGGCTGGCTTAAACAATGGTTGGCTGGCTCTCACAATGGCTGGCTGGCTGGCTTTCACAATAGCTGGCTGGCTGGCTGGCTGGTTGGCTGTGCCTGGCTGGCTGGGCCTGGCTGGCGGGGCCTGGCTGGGCCGGGCGGGCTGGGCTGGGCTGGCTGGGCTGGGCTGTCTGGGCCGGGCTGGCTGTCTGGGCTGGGCCGGGCTGGCTGGCTGAAACAATGGCTGGCTGGCTGTCACAATGGCTGGCTGGCTGTCACAATGGCTGTTTGGCTGGCTGGCTGGGCCTGGCTGGGCCTGGCTGGCTGGAACAATGGCTGGCTGGCTGTCACAATGGCTGGCTGGCTGTCACAATGGCTGGCTGGCTGGGCCTGGCTGGCTGGGCCTGGCTGGCGGGGCCTGGCTGGGTCGGGCAGGCTGTGCTGGGCTGGCTGGGCCAGGCTGGCTGGACCAGGCTGGCTGTGCTGTGCTGGCTGGGCCTGGCTGGCTGAAACAATGGCTGGCTGGCTGTCACAATGGCTGGCTGGCTGGCTGGCTGGCTGGCTGGCTGGGCCTGGCTGGCTGGGCCTGGCTGGTGGGGCCTGGCTGGGCCGGGTGGGCTGGGCCGGCAGGCTGGGCCTGGCTGGCTGGGCCGGGCTGGATGGGCTGGGCTGGCTGGGTCGGGCTGGCTGGGCTGGGCCTGGCTGGGCCTGGCTGGGTGGAACAATGGCTGGCTGGCTGTCACAATGGCTGGCTGGCTGTCACAATGGCTGGCTGGCTGTCACAATGGCTGGCTGGCTGGCTGGCTGGCTGGCTGGCTGGCTGGGCCGGGCAGGCTGGGCTGGGACTGGCTGGGTCTGGCTGGCTGGGCCGGGTGGGCTGGGCCGGCAGGCTGGGCCTGGCTGGCTGGGCCGGGCTGGATCGGCTGGGCTGGCTGGGTCGGGCTGGCTGGACCAGGCTGGCTGTGCTGGGCTGGCTGGGCCTGGCTGGCTGAAACAATAGCTGGCTGGCTGTCACAATGGCTGGCTGGCTGGCTGGCTGGCTGGCTGGGCCTGGCTGGCTGGGCCTGGCTGGTGGGGCCTGGCTGGGCCGGGTGGGCTGGGCCGGCAGGCTGGGCCTGGCTGGCTGGGCCGGGCTGGATGGGCTGGGCTGGCTGGGTCGGGCTGGCTGGGCTGGGCCTGGCTGGGCCTGGCTGGGTGGAACAATGGCTGGCTGGCTGTCACAATGGCTGGCTGGCTGTCACAATGGCTGGCTGGCTGTCACAATGGCTGGCTGGCTATCACAATGGCTGGCTGGCTGGCTGGCTGGCTGGCTGGCTGGGCCGGGCAGGCTGGGCTGGGACTGGCTGGGTCTGGCTGGCTGGGCCGAGCTGGTTGGGTCGGGCTGGCTGGGCTGGGCCTGGCTGGCTGGAACAATGGCTGGCTGGCTGTCACAATGGCTGGCTGCCTGGCTGGCTGGGCCTGGCTGGCTGGGCCTGGCTGTCGGGGCCTGGCTGGGCTGGGCAGGCTGGGCTGGGCTGGCTGGGCCGGGCTGACTGGGCCAGGCTGGCTGGGCTGGGCTGGCTAGGCCGGGCTGGCTGGGCTGGGCCTGGCTAGGCCTGGCTGGCTGGAACAATGGCTGGCTGGCTGTCACAATGGCTGTCTGGCTGTCACAATGGCTGGCTGGCTGGCTGGCGGGCTGGCTGGCTGGCTGGGCATGGCTGGCGTGGCCTTGCTGGGCCGGGCTGGCTGTGATGCGCCTGGCTGGGCTTGGCTGGCTGTAACAATGGCTGGCTGGCTGTCACAATGGCTGGCTGGCTGTCACAATGGCTGGCTGGCTGTCACAATGGCTGGTTGGCTGTAACAATGGCTGGCTGGCTGGCTGGCTGGGCCTGGCTGGCCGGGCCTGGCTGGCGGGGCCTGGCTGGGCCGGGCGGGCTGGTCTGGGCTGCGTGGCTGGGCCTGGCTGGCTGGGCCTGGCTGTCGGGGCCGGGCTGGGCGGGCTGGGCCTGGCTGGCTGGAACAATGTCTGGCTGGCTGTCACAATGGCTGGCTGGCTGTCACAATAGCTGGCTGGCTGGCTGGGTTCGCCTGACTGGCTGGGTCTGACTGGCTGGGCCGGGCTGGCTGGGCTGGGCTGGCTGGGCTGGGCCTGGCTGGGCCTGGCTGCCTGGAACAATGGCTAGCTGGCTGTCACAATGGCTGGCTGGCTGTCACAATGAATGGCTAGCTGGTCCTGACTGGCTGGGCCGGGCTGGCTGGAACAATGGCTGGCTGGCTGTCACAATGGCTGGCTGGGTGTCACAATGGCTGGCTGGCGGGGCCTGGCTTGGCCGGGCGGGGTGGGCTGGGCCTGGCTGGCTGGGCCTGGCTGGCTGGGCTGGGCCTGGCTGGGCCTGGCTGGCTGTCACAATGGCTGGCTGGCTGTCACAATGGCTGGCTGGCTGTCACAATGGCTGGCTGGTGGGGCCTGGCTTGGCCGGGCGGGCTGGGCTGGGCTGGCTGGGCCAGGCTGGCTGGGCCGGGCTTTCTGGCCTGGGCCTGGCTGGGCCTGGCTGGCTGGGCCAGGCAGGCTGTCACAATGGCTGGCTGGCTGTCACAATGGCTGGCTGGCTGTCACAATGGCTGGCTGGCTGGCTGGGCCTGGCTGGCCGGGCCTGGCTAGCGGGGCCTGGCTGGGCTGGGCGGGCTGGGCTGGGCTGGGTGGGCTGGCTGGGCCAGGCTGGCTGGGCCGGGCAGGCTGGGCTGGGCTGGCTGGGCTGGGCCTGGCTGGCTGTCACAATGGCTGGCTGGCTGTCACAATGGCTGGCTGCCTGGCTGGATGGGCCAGGCTGGATGGGCCTGGCTGTCGGGGCTGGCTGGGCCGGGCTGACTGGAACAATGGCTAGCTGGCTGTCACAATGGCTGGCTGGCTGTCACAATGGCTGGCTGGCTGGCTGGCTGGCTGGGCCTAGCTGGCTGGTCCTGACTGGCTGGTCCTGGCTGGCGGGGCCTGGCTGGACTGGGCGGGCTGGGCTGGCTGGGCCGGGCGGGCTGGGCTGGGCCTGGCTGGGCCGGGCTGGCTGGGCCGGGCTGGCTGGGCCGGGCTGGCTGGGCTGGGCCTGGCTGTGCCTGGCTGGCTGGAACAATGGCTGGCTGGCTGTCACAATGGCTGGCTGGCTGTGACAATGGCTGGCTGGCTGGCTGGGCCTGGCTGGTGTGGCCTTGCTGGGCCTGGCTGGCGTGGCCTTGCTTGCCTGGGCGGGCTGGGCTGGCTGGGCCGGGCTGGCTTGGTTGGGTTGGCTGGGCCGGGCTGGCTGGGCCGGGCTGGCTGGGCTGGGCCTGGCTGGGCCTGGCTGGCTGGGCCGGGCTGGCTAGGCTGGGCCTGGCTGGGCCTGGCTGGCTGTCACAATGGCTGGCTGGCTGTCACAATGGCTGGCTGGCTGGCTGGCTGAGCCTGGCTGGCTGGGCCTGGCTGGCGGGGCCTGGCTGGGTCGGGTGGGATGTGCTGGGCTGGCTAGGCTGGGCTGGCTGGGCCAGGCTGGCTGTGCTGGGCCTGTCTGGGCCTGGCTGTCTGGGCTGGGCTGTCTGGGCTGGGCTGTCTGGGCTGGGCCTGGCTTGGCCTGGCTGGCTGGAACAATGGCTGGCTGGCTGTCACAATGGCTGGCTGGCTGTCACAATGGCTGGCTGGCTGTCACAATGGCTGTTTGGCTGGCTGGCTGGGCCTGTCTGGGCCTGGCTGGCTGTCACAATGGCTGGCTGGCTGTCACAATGGCTAGCTGGCTGGCTGGCTGGCTGGGCCGGGCTGGCTGGGCCAAGCTGGCTGGGCTGGGCTGGCTGGGCTGGGCCTCTCTGGGCCTGGCTGGCAGGGCCTGGCTGGGCCGGGTGGGCTGGGCTGTGCTGGGCTGTGCGGGGCTGGGCTGGCTGGGCCGGGCCGGCTGGGCCGGGCTGGCTGTGCTGTGCCTGGCTGGGCTTGGCTGGCTGGAACAATGGCTGGCTGGCTGTCACAATGGCTGTCTGGCTGTCACAATGGCTGGCTGGCTGGCCTGGGCTGGCTGGGCCGGTCTGGCTGGGCCGAGCTGGCTGGGCTGGCTGGGCTGGGCCTCTCTGGGCCTGGCTGGCAGGGCCTGGCTGGGCCGGGCGGGCTGTGCTGTGCTTGGCTGGGCGGGGCTGGGCTGGCTGGGCCGGGCTGGCTGGGCCGGGCTGGCTGTGCTGCGCCTGGCTGGGCTTGGCTGGCTGGAACAATGGCTGGCTGGCTGTCACAATGGCTGGCTGGCTGTCACAATGCCTGGCTGGCTGTCACAATGGCTGGCTGGCTGGCTGGCTGGCTGGGCCTGGCTGGGCCGGGCTGGCTAGGCCAGGCTGGCTGGGCTCGGCTGGCTGGGTCGGGCTGGCTGTGCCGGGCTGGCTGTGCCGGGCTGGTTGTGCCGGGCTGGCTTGGCTGAGCCCGGCTGGCTGGGCCGGGCTGGCTGTGCTGGGCTGGATGGGCCGGGCTGGTTGGGCCGGGCTGGCTGGGCTGGGCCTGGCTGGCTGGGCCTGGCTGGCTGGGCTGGGCCTGGCTGGGCCCGGCTGGCTGGAACAATGGCTGGCTGGCTGTCACAATGGCTGGCTGGCTGTCACAATGGCTGGCTGGCTGTCACAATGGCTGGCTGGCTGGCAGCTCCTGGCTGGCCGGGCCTGGCTGGCGGGGTCTGGCTGGGCCGGGCGGGCTGGGCTCGGCTGGGCGGGCTGGCTGGGCCAGGCTGGCTGGGCCGGGCAGGCTGGGCCGGGCTGGCTGGGCTGGGCCTGGCTGGCTGGAACAATGGCTGGCTGGCTGTCACAATGGCTGGCTGCCTGGCTGGATGGGCCTGGCTGGATGGGCCTGGCTGTCGGGGCTGGCTGGGCCGGGCTGACTGGGCCAGGCTGGCGGGGCTGGGCTGGGCTGGCTAGGCCGGGCTGGGCTGGCTAGGCCGGGCTGGCTGGGCCGGGCTGTCTGGGCTGGGCCTGGCTGGGCCTGGCTGGCTGGAACAATGGCTAGCTGGCTGTCACAATGGCTGGCTGGCTGTCACAATGGCTGGCTGGCTGGCTGGCTGGCTGGCTGGGCCTGGCTGGCTGGTCCTGACTGGCTGGTCTGGTCTGGCTGGGCCTGGCTGGCGGGGCCTGGCTGGACCGGGCGGGCTGGGCCTGGCTGGGCCGGGCGGGCTGGGCTGGGTTGGCTGGGCCGGGCTGACTGGGCCAGGCTGGCTGGGCTGGGCTGGCTGGGCCGGGCTGGCTGGGCCGGGCTGGCTGCGCTGGGCCTGGCTGGGCCTGGCTGGCTGGAACAATGGCTGGCTGTCACAATGGCTGGCTGGCTGTCACAATAGCTGGCTGGCTGGCTGGGTTCGCCTGACTGGCTGGGTCTGACTGGCTGGGCCGGGCTGGCTGGGCTGGGCTGGCTGGGCTGGGCCTGGCTGGGCCTGGCTGCCTGGAACAATGGCTAGCTGGCTGTCACAATGGCTGGCTGGCTGTCACAATGGCTGGCTAGCTGGCTGGCTGGTCCTGGCTGGCTGGGCCTGACTGGCTGGGCCGGGCTGGCTGGAACAATGGCTGGCTGGCTGTCACAATGGCTGGCTGGGTGTCACAATGGCTGGCTGGCGGGGCCTGGCTTGGCCGGGCGGGGTGGGCTGGGCCTGGGTGGCTGGGCCTGGCTGGCTGGGCTGGGCCTGGCTGGGCCTGGCTGGCTGTCACAATGGCTGGCTGGCTGTCACAATGGCTGGCTGGCTGTCACAATGGCTGGCTGGCTGTCACAATGGCTGGCTGGTGGGGCCTGGCTTGGCCGGGCGGGCTGGGCTGGGCTGGCTGGGCCAGGCTGGCTGGGCCGGGCTTTCTGGCCTGGGCCTGGCTGGGCCTGGCTGGCTGGGCCAGGCAGGCTGTCACAATGGCTGGCTGGCTGTCACAATGGCTGGCTGGCTGTCACAATGGCTGGCTGGCTGGCTGGGCCTGGCTGGCCGGGCCTGGCTAGCGGGGCCTGGCTGGGCTGGGTGGGCTGGGCTGGGTGGGCTGGCTGGGCCAGGCTGGCTGGGCCGGGCAGGCTGGGCTGGGCTGGCTGGGCTGGGCCTGGCTGGCTGTCACAATGGCTGGCTGGCTGTCACAATGGCTGGCTGCCTGGCTGGATGGGCCAGGCTGGATGGGCCTGGCTGTCGGGGCTGGCTGGGCCGGGCTGACTGGAACAATGGCTAGCTGGCTGTCACAATGGCTGGCTGGCTGTCACAATGGCTGGCTGGCTGGCTGGCTGGCTGGCTGGCTGGTCCTAGCTGGCTGGTCCTGACTGGCTGGTCCTGGCTGGCGGGGCCTGGCTGGACTGGGCGGGCTGGGCTGGCTGGGCCGGGCGGGCTGGGCTGGGCCTGGCTGGGCCGGGCTGGCTGGGCCGGGCTGGCTGGGCTGGGCCTGGCTGTGCCTGGCTGGCTGGAACAATGGCTGGCTGGCTGTCACAATGGCTGGCTGGCTGTGACAATGGCTGGCTGGCTGGCTGGGCCGGGCTGGCTTGGTTGGGTTGGCTGGGCCGGGCTGGCTGGGCCGGGCTGGCTGGGCTGGGCCTGGCTGGGCCTGGCTGGCTGGGCCGGGCTGGCTAGGCTGGGCCTGGCTGGGCCTGGCTGGCTGGAACAATGGCTGGCTGGCTGTCACAATGGCTGGCTGGCTGGCTGGCTGAGCCTGGCTGGCTGGGCCTGGCTGGCGGGGCCTGGCTGGGTCGGGTGGGATGTGCTGGGCTGGCTAGGCTGGGCTGGCTGGGCCAGGCTGGCTGTGCTGGGCCTGTCTGGGCCTGGCTGTCTGGGCTGGGCTGTCTGGGCTGGGCCTGGCTTGGCCTGGCTGGCTGGAACAATGGCTGGCTGGCTGTCACAATGGCTGGCTGGCTGTCACAATGGCTGGCTGGCTGTCACAATGGCTGTTTGGCTGGCTGGCTGGGCCTGTCTGGGCCTGGCTGGCTGTCACAATGGCTGGCTGGCTGTCACAATGGCTAGCTGGCTGGCTGGCTGGCTGGGCCGGGCTGGCTGGGCCAAGCTGGCTGGGCTGGGCTGGCTGGGCTGGGCCTCTCTGGGCCTGGCTGGCAGGGCCTGGCTGGGCCGGGTGGGCTGGGCTGTGCTGGGCTGTGCGGGGCTGGGCTGGCTGGGCCGGGCTGGCTGGGCCGGGCTGGCTGTGCTGTGCCTGGCTGGGCTTGGCTGGCTGGAACAATGGCTGGCTGGCTGTCACAATGGCTGTCTGGCTGTCACAATGGCTGGCTGGCTGGCCTGGGCTGGCTGGGCCGGTCTGGCTGGGCCGAGCTGGCTGGGCTGGCTGGGCTGGGCCTCTCTGGGCCTGGCTGGCAGGGCCTGGCTGGGCCGGGCGGGCTGTGCTGTGCTGGGCTGGGCGGGGCTGGGCTGGCTGGGCCGGGCTGGCTGGGCCGGGCTGGCTGTGCTGCGCCTGGCTGGGCTTGGCTGGCTGGAACAATGGCTGTCTGGCTGTCACAATGGCTGTCTGGCTGTCACAATGGCTGGCTGGCTGGCTGGGTGGGCCTGGCTAGCGGGGCCTGGCTGGGCTGGGCTGGGCGGGCTGGGCTGGCTGGGCCGGGCTGGCTGGGCTGGGCCTGGCTGGGCCTGGCTGGCTGGCTGGGCCTGGCTGGCTGGAAAAATGGCTGGCTGTCACAATGCCTGGCTGGCTATCACAATGGCTGGCTGGCTGGCTGGCTGGGCCTGGCTGGAGGTGCCTGGCTGTGGCGGGCGGGCTGGGCTGGCTGGCTGGGCCGGGCTGGCTGGGCCGGGCAGGCTGGACCGGGCTGGCTAGGCTGGGCCTGGCTGGGCCTGGCTGGCTGGGCCGGGCTGGCTTAAACAATGGTTGGCTGGCTCTCACAATGGCTGGCTGGCTGGCTTTCACAATAGCTGGCTGGCTGGCTGGCTGGTTGGCTGTGCCTGGCTGGCTGGGCCTGGCTGGCGGGGCCTGGCTGGGCCGGGCGGGCTGGGCTGGGCTGGCTGGGCTGGGCTGTCTGGGCCGGGCTGGCTGTCTGGGCTGGGCCGGGCTGGCTGGCTGAAACAATGGCTGGCTGGCTGTCACAATGGCTGGCTGGCTGTCACAATGGCTGTTTGGCTGGCTGGCTGGGCCTGGCTGGGCCTGGCTGGCTGGAACAATGGCTGGCTGGCTGTCACAATGGCTGGCTGGCTGTCACAATGGCTGGCTGGCTGGGCCTGGCTGGCTGGGCCTGGCTGGCGGGGCCTGGCTGGGTCGGGCAGGCTGTGCTGGGCTGGCTGGGCCAGGCTGGCTGGACCAGGCTGGCTGTGCTGTGCTGGCTGGGCCTGGCTGGCTGAAACAATGGCTGGCTGGCTGTCACAATGGCTGGCTGGCTGGCTGGCTGGCTGGCTGGGCCTGGCTGGCTGGGCCTGGCTGGTGGGGCCTGGCTGGGCCGGGTGGGCTGGGCCGGCAGGCTGGGCCTGGCTGGCTGGGCCGGGCTGGATGGGCTGGGCTGGCTGGGTCGGGCTGGCTGGGCTGGGCCTGGCTGGGCCTGGCTGGGTGGAACAATGGCTGGCTGGCTGTCACAATGGCTGGCTGGCTGTCACAATGGCTGGCTGGCTGTCACAATGGCTGGCTGGCTGGCTGGCTGGCTGGCTGGCTGGGCCGGGCAGGCTGGGCTGGGACTGGCTGGGTCTGGCTGGCTGGGCCGGGTGGGCTGGGCCGGCAGGCTGGGCCTGGCTGGCTGGGCCGGGCTGGATCGGCTGGGCTGGCTGGGTCGGGCTGGCTGGACCAGGCTGGCTGTGCTGGGCTGGCTGGGCCTGGCTGGCTGAAACAATAGCTGGCTGGCTGTCACAATGGCTGGCTGGCTGGCTGGCTGGCTGGCTGGGCCTGGCTGGCTGGGCCTGGCTGGTGGGGCCTGGCTGGGCCGGGTGGGCTGGGCCGGCAGGCTGGGCCTGGCTGGCTGGGCCGGGCTGGATGGGCTGGGCTGGCTGGGTCGGGCTGGCTGGGCTGGGCCTGGCTGGGCCTGGCTGGGTGGAACAATGGCTGGCTGGCTGTCACAATGGCTGGCTGGCTGTCACAATGGCTGGCTGGCTGTCACAATGGCTGGCTGGCTATCACAATGGCTGGCTGGCTGGCTGGCTGGCTGGCTGGCTGGCTGGGCCGGGCAGGCTGGGCTGGGACTGGCTGGGTCTGGCTGGCTGGGCCGAGCTGGTTGGGTCGGGCTGGCTGGGCTGGGCCTGGCTGGCTGGAACAATGGCTGGCTGGCTGTCACAATGGCTGGCTGCCTGGCTGGCTGGGCCTGGCTGGCTGGGCCTGGCTGTCGGGGCCTGGCTGGGCTGGGCAGGCTGGGCTGGGCTGGCTGGGCCGGGCTGACTGGGCCAGGCTGGCTGGGCTGGGCTGGCTAGGCCGGGCTGGCTGGGCTGGGCCTGGCTAGGCCTGGCTGGCTGGAACAATGGCTGGCTGGCTGTCACAATGGCTGTCTGGCTGTCACAATGGCTGGCTGGCTGGCTGGCGGGCTGGCTGGCTGGCTGGGCATGGCTGGCGTGGCCTTGCTGGGCCGGGCTGGCTGTGATGCGCCTGGCTGGGCTTGGCTGGCTGGAACAATGGCTGGCTGGCTGTCACAATGGCTGGCTGGCTGTCACAATGGCTGGCTGGCTGTCACAATGGCTGGTTGGCTGTAACAATGGCTGGCTGGCTGGCTGGGCCTGGCTGGCCGGGCCTGGCTGGCGGGGCCTGGCTGGGCCGGGCGGGCTGGTCTGGGCTGAGTGGGCTGGCTGGGCCAGGCTGGCTGGGCCGGGCTGGCTGGGCCGGGCTGGCTGGGCTGGGCCTGGCTGGCTGGAACAATGTCTGGCTGGCTGTCACAATGGCTGGCTGGCTGCGTGGCTGGGCCTGGCTGGCTGGGCCTGGCTGTCGGGGCCTGGCTGGGCTGGGCGGGCTGGGCCTGGCTGGCTGGAACAATGGCTGGCTGTCACAATGGCTGGCTGGCTGTCACAATAGCTGGCTGGCTGGCTGGGTTCGCCTGACTGGCTGGGTCTGACTGGCTGGGCCGGGCTGGCTGGGCTGGGCTGGCTGGGCTGGGCCTGGCTGGGCCTGGCTGCCTGGAACAATGGCTAGCTGGCTGTCACAATGGCTGGCTGGCTGTCACAATGAATGGCTAGCTGGCTGGCTGGTCCTGGCTGGCTGGTCCTGACTGGCTGGGCCGGGCTGGCTGGAACAATGGCTGGCTGGCTGTCACAATGGCTGGCTGGGTGTCACAATGGCTGGCTGGCGGGGCCTGGCTTGGCCGGGCGGGGTGGGCTGGGCCTGGCTGGCTGGGCCTGGCTGGCTGGGCTGGGCCTGGCTGGGCCTGGCTGGCTGTCACAATGGCTGGCTGGCTGTCACAATGGCTGGCTGGCTGTCACAATGGCTGGCTGGCGGGGCCTGGCTTGGCCGGGCGGGCTGGGCTGGGCTGGCTGGGCCAGGCTGGCTGGGCCGGGCTTTCTGGCCTGGGCCTGGCTGGGCCTGGCTGGCTGGGCCGGGCAGGCTGTCACAATGGCTGGCTGGCTGTCACAATGGCTGGCTGGCTGTCACAATGGCTGGCTGGCTGGCTGGCTGGGCCTGGTTGGCCGGGCCTGGCTAGCAGGGCCTGGCTGGGCCGGCCGGGATGGGCTGGGCTGGGTGGGCTGGCTGGGCCAGGCTGGCTGGGCCGGGCAGGCTGGGCCGGGCTGGCTGGGCTGGGCCTGGCTGGCTGGAACAATGGCTGGCTGGCTGTCACAATGGCTGGCTGCCTGGCTGGATGGGCCAGGCTGGATGGGCCTGGCTGTCGGGGCTGGGTGGGCCGGGCTGACTGGAACAATGGCTAGCTGGCTGTCACAATGGCTGGCTGGCTGTCACAATGGCTGGCTGGCTGGCTGGCTGGCTGGGCCTAGCTGGCTGGTCCTGACTGGCTGGTCCTGGCTGGCGGGGCCTGGCTGGACCGGGCGGGCTGGGCTGGCTGGGCCGGGCGGGCTGGGCTGGGCCTGGCTGGGCCGGGCTGGCTGGGCCGGGCTGGCTGGGCCGGGCTGGCTGGGCTGGGCCTGGCTGGGCCTGGCTGGCTGGAACAATGGCTGGCTGGCTGTCACAATGGCTGGCTGGCTGTGACAATGGCTGGCTGGCTTGCTGGCTGGCTGGGCCTGGCTGGTGTGGCCTTGCTGGGCCTGGCTGGCGTGGCCTTGCTTGCCTGGGCGGGCTGGGCTGGCTGGGCCGGGCTGGGCTGGCTTGGTTGGGTTGGCTGGGCCGGGCTGGCTGGGCCGGGCTGGCTGGGCTGGGCCTGGCTGGGCCTGGCTGGCTGGGCCGGGCTGGCTAGGCTGGGCCTGGCTGGGCCTGGCTGGCTGGAACAATGGCTGGCTGGCTGTCACAATGGCTGGCTGGCTGGCTGGCTGAGCCTGGCTGGCTGGGCCTGGCTGGCGGGGCCTGGCTGGGTCGGGTGGGATGTGCTGGGCTGGCTAGGCTGGGCTGGCTGGGCCAGGCTGGCTGTGCTGGGCCTGTCTGGGCCTGGCTGTCTGGGCTGGGCTGTCTGGGCTGGGCCTGGCTTGGCCTGGCTGGCTGGAACAATGGCTGGCTGGCTGTCACAATGGCTGGCTGGCTGTCACAATGGCTGGCTGGCTGTCACAATGGCTGTTTGGCTGGCTGGCTGGGCCTGTCTGGGCCTGGCTGGCTGTCACAATGGCTGGCTGGCTGTCACAATGGCTAGCTGGCTGGCTGGCTGGCTGGGCCGGGCTGGCTGGGCCAAGCTGGCTGGGCTGGGCTGGCTGGGCTGGGCCTCTCTGGGCCTGGCTGGCAGGGCCTGGCTGGGCCGGGTGGGCTGGGCTGTGCTGGGCTGTGCGGGGCTGGGCTGGCTGGGCCGGGCTGGCTGGGCCGGGCTGGCTGTGCTGCACCTGGCTGGGCTTGGCTGGCTGGAACAATGGCTGGCTGGCTGTCACAATGGCTGTCTGGCTGTCACAATGGCTGGCTGGCTGGCCTGGGCTGGCTGGGCCGGGCTGGCTGGGCCGAGCTGGCTGGGCTGGGCTGGCTGGGCTGGGCCTCTCTGGGCCTGGCTGGCAGGGCCTGGCTGGGCCGGGCGGGCTGTGCTGGGCTGGGCGGGGCAGGGCTGGCTGGGCCGGGCTGGCTGGGCCGGGCTGGCTGTGCTGCGCCTGGCTGGGCTTGGCTGGCTGGAACAATGGCTGTCTGGCTGTCACAATGGCTGTCTGGCTGTCACAATGGCTGGCTGGCTGGCTGGGTGGGCCTGGCTAGCGGGGCCTGGCTGGGCTGGGCTGGGCGGGCTGGGCTGGCTGGGCTGGGCTGGCTGGGCCGGGCCTGGCTGGGCCTGGCTTGCTGGCTGGGCCTGGCTGGCTGGAAAAATGGCTGGCTGGCTGTCACAATGCCTGGCTGGCTATCACAATGGCTGGCTGGCTGGCTGGCTGGGCCTGGCTGGAGGGGCCTGGCTGTGCCGGGCGGGCTGTGCTGGCTGGCTGGGCCGGGCTGGCTGGGCCGGGCTGGCTGGGCCGGGCAGGCTGGACCGGGCTGGCTAGGCTGGGCCTGGCTGGGCCTGGCTGGCTGGGCCGGGCTGGCTTAAACAATGGTTGGCTGGCTCTCACAATGGCTGGCTGGCTGGCTTTCACAATAGCTGGCTGGCTGGCTGGCTGGTTGGCTGTGCCTGGCTGGCTGTGCCTGGCTGGCGGGGCCTGGCTGGGCCGGGCGGGCTGGGCTGGGCTGGATGGGCTGGGCTGTCTGGGCCGGGCTGGCTGTCTGGGCTGGGCCGGGCTGGCTGGCTGAAACAATGGCTGGCTGGCTGTCACAATGGCTGGCTGGCTGTCACAATGGCTGTTTGGCTGGCTGGCTGGGCCTGTCTGGGCCTGGCTGGCTGGAACAATGGCTGGCTGGCTGTCACAATGGCTGGCTGGCTGTCACAATGGCTGGCTGGCTGGGCCTGGCTGGCTGGGCCTGGCTGGCGGGGCCTGGCTGGGTCGGCCAGGCTGGCTGGACCAGGCTGGCTGTGCTGGGCTGGCTGGGCCTGGCTGGCTGAAACAATGGCTGGCTGGCTGTCACAATGGCTGGCTGGCTGGCTGGCTGGCTGGCTGGCTGGGCCTGGCTGGCTGGGCCTGGCTGGAGGGGCCTGGCTGGGCCGGGTGGGCTGGGCCGGCAGGCTGGGCCTGGCTGGCTGGGCCGGGCTGGATGGGCTGGATGGGCCATTGTGACAGCGAGCAAGCCATTGTTCCAGCCAGCCAGCCAGCCGGCCAGCCCCAGCCAGCCAGCCCCAGCCAGCCAAGCCCAGCCCGGCCCAGCCAGCCCGGCCCAGCCAGCCCAGCCCAGCCAGCCCGGCCTAGCCAGCCCAGCCCAGCCCGGCCCAGCCAGCCCAGCCTAGCCCAGCCAGCCTAGCCCAGCCAGCCAGCCCGGCCCAGCCAGCCCGGCCCAGCAAGCCTGGCCCAGCGAGCCCAGCCCAGCCAGCCAGGCCCAGCCCAGGAGGCCCCGCCAGCCAGGCTCAGCCAGCCAGGCACAGCCAGCCAGCCCATCCAGCCGGGCCCGGCCAGCCCGGAAAAGCCAGCCCGGCTCAGCCAGCCCGGCCCAACCAGCCAAGCCTAGCCAGCCCGGCCCAGCCAGCCCGGCCCTGCCAGGACCAGACAGCCAGACAGCCATTGTGACAGCCAGCCAGACATTGTTCCAGCCAGCCAGACATTGTTCCAGCCAGCCAGCCAGCCAGCCAGCCCAGCCAGCCTGGCCCAGCCCAGCCGGCACCAGTCCAGCCAGGCCCAGCCAGCCAGCCCAGCCCAGCCAGCTCCAGCCAGCCAGGCCCAGCCGGGCCCAGCCCAGCCGGCCCGGCCCAAGCCGGCCCAGCCCAACCCGCCTGGCCCAGCCAGGCCCAGCCAGCCAGGCTCAGCCAGGCCCAGCCCAGGAGGCCCCGCCAGCCAGGCTCAGCCAGCCAGGCCCAGCCAGCCAGCCCAGCCAGCCGGGCTCGGCCAGCCCGGAACAGCCAGGGCCAGCCCAGCCAGGCCCAGCCAGCCAGCCATTGTGACAGCGAGCCAGCCATTGTGACAGCCAACCAGCCATTGTGACAGCAAGCCAGCCAGCCAGCCCAGCCAGCCCGGCCCAGCAAGCCCGGCCCAGCCAGCCCGGCCCAGCCAGCCCGGCCCAGCCCAGCCAGGCCCCACCAGCCAGGCTCAGCCACCCAGGCCCAGCCAGCCAGCCAGCCAGCCAGCCATTGTGACAGCCAGCCAGCCATTGTGACAGCCAGCCAGCCATTGTGACAGCCAGCCAGCCAGCCAGGCCCAGCCAGCCGGGCCCAGGCAACCCGAACCAGCCAGCCCGGTCCGACCAGCCCAGACAGTCCGGCCCAGCCAGCCTGGCCCAGCCAGGCCCAGCCCAGCCAGGCCCCGCCAGCCAGGCTCAGCCAGCCAGGCCCAGCCAGCCAGCCAGCCAGCCGGCCGGCCCGGACCAGCCAGCCCAACCCAGGCCAGCCCAGCCCAGCCAGCAAGGCCCAGCCAGGCCCAGCCAGGCCCAGCCAGCCCGGCCCAGCCTAGCCAGGCCCAGCCTGCCAGCCATTGTGAAAGCCAGCCAGCCATTGTGACAGCCAGCCAGCCATTGTGACAGCCAGCCAGCCATTGTGACAGCCAGCCAGCCAGCCCAGCCAGCCAGGCCCAGCCAGGCCCTGCACAGCCAGGCTCAGCCAGCCAGGCCCAGCACAGCCCGGCCCAGCCAGGCCCCGCCAGCCAGGGCCAGCCCAGCCAGGCCCAGCCAGCCAGCCATTGTGACAGCCAGCCAGCCATTGTGACAGCCAGCCAGCCATTGTGACAACCAGCCAGCCAGCCCAGACAGCCAGGGCCAGCCAGCCAGGCCCAGCCAGGCCCAGCCCAGCCAGGCCCAGCCCAGCCAGGCCCAGCCAGCCCGGCCCAGCACAGCCCGTCCCAGCCAGCCCAGCCCAGCCAGACCAGACCAGCCAGACCAGCCTGGCCCAGCCAGACCAGCCCAGCCAGCCTGGCTCAGCAAGCCCTTTTTACAGCCAGCCAGCCATTGTTCCAGCCAGCCAGCCAGCCCAGCCCAGCCCAGCCCAGCCCAGCCCAGCATAGCCCAGCCCGACCAAGCCCAGCCAGCTCGGCCCAGCCAGCACGGCCCAGCAAGCCCAACCCAGCCAGCGAGGCCCAGCCCAGCCGGGCCCCGCCTGCCAGCCCAGCCCAGCCAGGCCCGGCCCAGCCAGGCCCGGCCAGCCAGAACCAGCCAGGCCCAGCACAGCCGGGCCCAGCCAGCCAGGCCCAGCCAGCCATTGTGACTGACAGCCAGCCATTGTTCCATCCATCCATCCATTGTTCCATCCATCCATCCAGCCAGCCAGCCCAGCCAGCCAGGCCCAGCCATTCAGGCCCAGCCAGGTCCAGCCCAGCCAGGCCCAGCCAGCCAGGCCCAGCATAGCCCGGCCCAGCCCGGCCCAGCCAGCCCGGCTAGCCCAGCCCACCCCGGTCCAGCCCAGCCAGGCCCGGCGAGCCAGGCCCAGCCAGCCAGCCAGCCAGCCATTGTGACAGCCAGCCAGCCATTGTGACAGCCATCCAGCCAGCCAGCCCAGCCAGCCGGGCCCAGCCAGCCAGCCAGCCAGCCAGCCATTGTGACAGCCAGCCAGCCATTGTGACAGCCAGCCAGCCAGCCAGCCCAGCCCAGCCAGCCAATCCCAGCCAGCCAGGCCCAGCCAGCCCCGGCCCAGCCAGGCCCGGCCAGCCAGACCCAGCCAGCCAGGCCCAGGCAGCCAGGCCCAGGCAGCCAGCCAGCCAGCCAGCCATTGTGACAGCCAGCCAGCCAGCCATTGTTCCAGCCAGCCAGCCAGCCAGCCAGCCAGCCCAGGCAGCAAGGCCCAGCCAGCCCGGCTCATCCAGGCCCAGCCAGCAAGGCCCAGCCCAGCCAGCCAGCCAGCAAGCCAGGCAACCCAGCCAGGCCCAGCCCAGCCAGCCCGGCCCAGCCAGCCCGGCCCAGCCAGCCAGCCAGGCATTGTGACAGCCAGAAGCCATTGTTCCATACAGCCAGGCACAGCCAGCCCGGCCCAGCCCGGCCAGCCAGCAAGCCAGACAGACAGACAGCCCAGCCAAGCCCAGCCCAGCCAGCACGACCCAGCGAGCCCAGCCCAGCGAGCCCAGCCCAGCCAGCTAGGCCCGGCCCAGCCAGGCCCCGCCGGCCAGGCTCAGCCAGCCAGGCCTAGCCAGCCAGCCAGCCAGCCAGGCCCAGCCAGCCGGGCCGGCCCTGGCCTGCCCAGCCCAGCCAGCCCGGCCAGCCCAGCCCACCCCGGCCCAGCCACCCCGGGCCCAGCCAGGCCCGGCCCAGCCAGGCCCAGCCCAGCCAGACCCAGCCAGCCCAGCCCAGCCAGCCCGGCCCAGCCAGCCCAGCCCAACCCGCCTGGCCCAGCCAGGCCAAGCCAGCCAGGCTCAGCCAGGCCCAGCCAGCCAGCCAGCGCAGCCCAGCCAGCTCCAGCCAGCCAGGCCCAGCCAGCCCGGCCCAGCCCAGCCAGCCAGGCCCAGCCAGCCAGCCATTGTGACAGCGAGCCAGCCAGCCAGCAAGGCCAGCCAGCCAGGCCCAGCCAGCCCGGCCCAGCCAGGCCCAGCCCAGCCAGGCCCGGCCCAGCCAGGCCAGGCCCGGCCCAGCCAGGCCCGGCCCAGCCAGGCCCGGCCCAGCCAGCCGAGCCCAGCCAGCCAGCCAGCCAGCCAGCCAGCCAGCTTGGCCCAGCCAGCCCAGCATGCCATTGTGACAGCCAGCCAGCCATTGTTCCAGCCAGCCAGCCAGCCCAGCCCAGCCAGCACGGCCCAGCCAGCCAGGCCCAGCTAGCCCAGCCCAGCCAGGCCCAGCCCGGCCAGGCCCGGCCAGCCAGGCCCAGCCAGTCCAGCCCAGCCCTGCCCAGCCCAGCCAGCCCGGCCCAGCCGGCCCAGCCAGGCCCAGCCCAGCCAGCCAGGCCCAGCCAGCCAGCCATTGTGACGGCCAGACAGCCATTGGTGACAGCCAGCCAGCCCAGCCAGTCCGGCCCACCCAGCCCACCTCAGCCAGGCCTAGCCCAGCCAGGCCCAGCCAGGCCGAGCCCAGCCAGCCCAGCCAGCCCCAGCCAGGCAGGCCCAGCCAGCCAGCCAGCCCAGCCAGCCAGCCAGCCAGGCCCAGCCCAGCCAGCCGGGCCCAGCCAGCCCGGCCCGGCCCAGCCAGCCCAGCCCAGCCCAGCCCAGCCAGGCCCCGCCCAGCCAGGCCCAGCCCAGCCAGCCCAGCCCAGCCAGGCCCTGCCCAGCCTGGCCCGGCCCAGCCAGCCAGGCCCAGCCAGGCCCAGCCAGTCCAGACCAGCCGGGCCCAGACCAGCCGGGCCCAGCCAGCCCGGCCCAGCCAGCCGAGCCCAGCCAGCCAGCCAGCCAGCCATTGTGACAGCCAGCATGCCATTGTGACAGCCAGCCAGCCATTGTTCCAGCCATCCATCCAATCCAGCCCAGCCAGCACGGCCCAGCCACCCAGGCCCAGCCAGCCCAGCCCAGCCAGGCCCAGCCCAGCCGGGCCCGGCCAGGCCCAGCCCAGCCAGGCCCAGCCAGCCAGGTCCGGCCAGCCAGCCCGCCAGCCAGCCAGCCAGCCAGCCAGTCATTGTGACAGCCAGCCAGCCATTCTGACAGCCAGCCAGCTATTTTTCCAGCTAGCCAGCCGGCAAGCCAGCCCAGCCAGGCAGGCCCAGCAGAGCCAGCCAGGCCCAGCCAGCCAGCCATTGTGACAGCCAGCCAGCCATTGTGACAGCCAGCCAGCCATTGTGACAGCCAGCCAGCCAGCCAGCCAGCCCAGCCCAGCCAGTCCGGCCCAGCCAGCCCAGCCCAGCCAGGCCCAGCCAGTCAGCCAGGCCCAGCCAGCCAGCCAGCCATCCCAGCCAGGTCCCGCCAGCTTGGCCCAGCCAGCCAGGCCCAGCCAGGCGCAGCCCGGCCCAGCCAGCCCAGCCCAGCCAGGACCGGCCCAGCCAGTCCCAGCCCGAACCAGCCAGCCCGAACAATCCAGGCGCAGCCAGCCAGGCCCGGCCAGCCAGCCAGGCCCCGCCCAGCTAGTCCAGCCCAGCCCTGCCCAGCCCAGCCAGCCCGGCCCAGCCGGCCTGGCCCGGCCAGGCCGAGCCAGGCCCAGCCCAGCCCGGCCCAGCCCACCCGGCCCAGCCAGGCCCAGCCCAGCCAGCCAGGCCCATCCAGCCAGCCATTGTGACAGCCAGACAGCCATTGGTGACAGCCAGCCAGCCAGCCCACCCCAGCCAGGCCTAGCCCAGCCAGGCACAGCCAGGCCGAGCCCAGCCAGCCCCAGCCAGCCAGGCCTAGCCCGGCCCAGCCAGCCCAGCCCAGCCAGCCCAGCCCAGCCAGCCCAGCCCAGCCAGGCTGGCCAAGCCAGGCCCAGCCCAAGGAGCCCAGCCCAGCCAGCCAGCCAGCCCAGCCAGCCAGCCAGGCCCAGCCTAGCCAGCCCAGCCAGCCCCAGCCAGCCAGGCCCAGCCCGGCCCAGCCAGCCCGGCCCAGCCAGGCCCAGCCCAGACAGCCGGGCCCGGCCAGCCAGGCCCGGCCCAGCCAGCCCAGCCCAGCCCAGCTGAGCCAGGCCCCGCCCAGCCAGGCCCAGCCCAGCCAGGCCCAGCCAGTCAGCCCAGGCCAGCCAGCCAGGCGCAGCCAGCCAGCCATTGTGACAGCGAGCCAGCAATTGTGACAGCCAACCAGCCATTGTTCCAGCCAGCCAGCCAGCTAGCCCAGCCAGCCCAGCCCAGCAAGCCAGGCCCTGCCAGCCGGGCCCGGGCAGCCCGAACCAGCCAGCCCGGTCCGACCATCCCAGCCCAGACAGTCGGGCCCAGCCAGCCCACCCCAGCCAGGCCTAGCCCAGCCAGGCCTAGCCAGGCCGAGCCCAGCCAGCCCAGCCAGCCACAGCCAGCCAGGCCCAGCCCAGCCAGCCAGCCCGGCCCAGCCAGGCCCAGCCCAGCCAGCCGGGCCCAGCCAGCCAGG
Organism: Erythrolamprus reginae; assembly: GCF_031021105.1. Taxonomy (NCBI): domain Eukaryota; kingdom Metazoa; phylum Chordata; class Lepidosauria; order Squamata; family Dipsadidae; genus Erythrolamprus; species Erythrolamprus reginae. Next base: position 213,336,149 of record NC_091951.1, on the reverse strand, counting down.
CCCGGCCCAGCCAGCCCAGCCCAGCCCAGCTGAGCCAGGCCCCGCCCAGCCAGGCCCAGCCCCGCCGGGCCCAACCAGCCAGCCAGCGCAGCCCAGCCAGCTCCAGCCAGCCAGGCCCAGCCCAGCCAGCCAGGCCCAGCCAGCCAGCCATTGTGACAGCGAGCCAGCCATTGTGACAGCCAACCAGCCATTGTTCCAGCCAGCCAGCCAGCCAGCCCGGCCCAGCAAGCCCGGCCCAGCCAGCCGGGCCCAGCCAGCCGGGCCCGGGCAGCCCGAACCAGCCAGCCCGGTCCGAACAGCCCAGCCCAGACAGTCCGGCCCAGCCAGCCCGGCCCAGCCAGGCCCAGCCCAGCCAGGCCCCGCCAGCCAGGCTCAGCCAGCCAGGCCCAGGAAGCCAGCCAGCCAGCCCAGCCAGCCCGGCCCGGCCAGCCCAGCCCAGCCCAGCCAGCCAGGCCCAGCCAGCCCGGCCCAGCCAGGCCCGGCCCAGCCAGGCCCAGCCAGCCAGCCATTGTGAAAGCCAGCCAGCCATTGTGACTGCCAGCCAGCCATTGTGACAGCCAGCCAGACCGCCCAGCCAGCCAGGCCCAGCCAGGCCCTGCACAGCCAGGCCCAGCCAGCCAGGCCCAGCACAACCCGGCCCAGCCAGGCCCCACCAGCCAGGGCCAGCCCAGCCAAGCCCAGCCAGCCATTGTGAAAGCCAGCCAGCCATTGTGACAGCCAGCCAGCCAGCCATTGTTCCAGCCAGCCAACCAGCCAGCCCAGCCAGCCAGCCCAGCCCAGCCAGCCCGGCCCAGCAAGGCCCAGCCCGGCCCGGACCAGCCCAGCCAGGCCCAGCCCAGCCAGCCCGGCCCAGCCAGCCCGGCCCAGCCAACCCAACCAAGCCAGCCCGGCCCAGCCAGCCAGCCAGCCATTGTCACAGCCAGCCAGCCATTGTGACAGCCAGCCAGCCATTGTTCCAGCCAGCCAGGCACAGCCAGGCCCAGCCCAGCCAGCCCGGCCCAGCCAGCCCGGCCCAGCCAGGCCCAGCCCAGCCCGCCCGGCCCAGCCAGCCCAGCCCGCCCAGTCCAGCCAGGCCCCGCCAGCCAGGACCAGCCAGTCAGGACCAGCCAGCTAGGCCCAGCCAGCCAGCCAGCCAGCCAGCCAGCCAGCCATTGTGACAGCCAGCCAGCCATTGTGACAGCCAGCTAGCCATTGTTCCAGTCAGCCCGGCCCAGCCAGCCCCGACAGCCAGGCCCATCCAGCCTGGCCCATCCAGCCAGGCAGCCAGCCATTGTGACAGCCAGCCAGCCATTGTGACAGCCAGCCAGGCCCAGCCCAGCCAGCCCAGCCCAGCCTGCCCGGCCCAGCCAGCCTGGCCCAGCCAGCCCACCCAGCCCAGCCCACCCAGCCCAGCCAGGCCCCGCTAGCCAGGCCCGGCCAGCCAGGCCCAGCCAGCCAGCCAGCCATTGTGACAGCCAGCCAGCCATTGTGACAGCCAGCCAGCCATTGTGACAGCCTGCCTGGCCCAGCCAGCCAGGCCCAGCCAGGCCCAGGCCAGAAAGCCCGGCCCAGCCAGCCTGGCCCAGCCAGCCCAGCCCAGCCCGCCCGGCCAAGCCAGGCCCCACCAGCCAGCCATTGTGACAGCCAGCCAGCCATTGTGACAGCCAGCCAGCCATTGTGACAGCCAGCCATTGTGACAGCCAGCCAGGCCCAGCCAGGCCCAGCCCAGCCAGCCAGGCCCAGCCACCCAGGCCCAGCCCCACCCCGCCCGGCCAAGCCAGGCCCCGCCAGCCAGCCATTGTGACACCCAGCCAGCCATTGTGACAGCCAGCCAGCCATTGTTCCAGCCAGCCCGGCCCAGCCAGTCAGGCCCAGCCAGCCAGGACCAGCCAGCCAGCTAGCCAGCCATTGTGACAGCCAGCCAGCCATTGTGACAGCCAGCTAGCCATTGTTCCAGGCAGCCAGGCCCAGCCAGGCCCAGCCCAGCCAGCCCAGCCCAGCCAGCCCGGCCCAGCCAGTCAGACCCAGCCAGTCAGGCGAACCCAGCCAGCCAGCCAGCTATTGTGACAGCCAGCCAGCCATTGTGACAGCCAGACATTGTTCCAGCCAGCCAGACATTGTTCCAGCCAGCCAGCCAGCCAGCCAGCCAGCCCAGCCAGCCTGGCCCAGCCCAGCCGGCACCAGTCCAGCCAGGCCCAGCCAGCCAGCCCAGCCCAGCCAGCTCCAGCCAGCCAGGCCCAGCCCGGCCCAGCCCAGCCGGCCCGGCCCAAGCCGGCCCAGCCCAACCCGCCTGGCCAGCCAGGCCCAGCCAGCCAGGCTCAGCCAGGCCCAGCCCAGGAGGCCCCGCCAGCCAGGCTCAGCCAGCCAGGCCCAGCCAGCCAGCCCAGCCAGCCGGGCTCGGCCAGCCCGGAACAGCCAGGGCCAGCCCAGCCAGGCCCAGCCAGCCAGCCATTGTGACAGCGAGCCAGCCATTGTGACAGCCAACCAGCCATTGTGACAGCAAGCCAGCCAGCCAGCCCAGCCAGCCCGGCCCAGCAAGCCCGGCCCAGCCAGCCCGGCCCAGCCAGCCCGGCCCAGCCCAGCCAGGCCCCACCAGCCAGGCTCAGCCACCCAGGCCCAGCCAGCCAGCCAGCCAGCCAGCCATTGTGACAGCCAGCCAGCCATTGTGACAGCCAGCCAGCCATTGTGACAGCCAGCCAGCCAGCCAGGCCCAGCCAGCCGGGCCCAGGCAACCCGAACCAGCCAGCCCGGTCCGACCAGCCCAGACAGTCCGGCCCAGCCAGCCTGGCCCAGCCAGGCCCAGCCCAGCCAGGCCCCGCCAGCCAGGCTCAGCCAGCCAGGCCCAGCCAGCCAGCCAGCCAGCCGGCCGGCCCGGACCAGCCAGCCCAACCCAGGCCAGCCCAGCCCAGCCAGCAAGGCCCAGCCAGGCCCAGCCAGGCCCAGCCAGGCCCAGCCAGCCCGGCCCAGCCTAGCCAGGCCCAGCCTGCCAGCCATTGTGAAAGCCAGCCAGCCATTGTGACAGCCAGCCAGCCATTGTGACAGCCAGCCAGCCATTGTGACAGCCAGCCAGCCAGCCCAGCCAGCCAGGCCCAGCCAGGCCCTGCACAGCCAGGCTCAGCCAGCCAGGCCCAGCACAGCCCGGCCCAGCCAGGCCCCGCCAGCCAGGGCCAGCCCAGCCAGGCCCAGCCAGCCAGCCAGCCATTGTGACAGCCAGCCAGCCATTGTGACAGCCAGCCAGCCATTGTGACAACCAGCCAGCCAGCCCAGACAGCCAGGGCCAGCCAGCCAGGCCCAGCCAGGCCCAGCCCAGCCAGGCCCAGCCCAGCCAGGCCCAGCCAGCCCGGCCCAGCACAGCCCGTCCCAGCCAGCCCAGCCCAGCCAGACCAGACCAGCCAGACCAGCCTGGCCCAGCCAGACCAGCCCAGCCAGCCTGGCTCAGCAAGCCCTTTTTACAGCCAGCCAGCCATTGTTCCAGCCAGCCAGCCAGCCAGCCCAGCCCAGCCCAGCCCAGCCCAGCCCAGCATAGCCCAGCCCGACCAAGCCCAGCCAGCTCGGCCCAGCCAGCACGGCCCAGCAAGCCCAACCCAGCCAGCGAGGCCCAGCCCAGCCGGGCCCCGCCTGCCAGCCCAGCCCAGCCAGGCCCGGCCCAGCCAGGCCCGGCCAGCCAGAACCAGCCAGGCCCAGCACAGCCGGGCCCAGCCAGCCAGGCCCAGCCAGCCATTGTGACTGACAGCCAGCCATTGTTCCATCCATCCATCCATTGTTCCATCCATCCATCCAGCCAGCCAGCCCAGCCAGCCAGGCCCAGCCATTCAGGCCCAGCCAGGTCCAGCCCAGCCAGGCCCAGCCAGCCAGGCCCAGCATAGCCCGGCCCAGCCCGGCCCAGCCAGCCCGGCTAGCCCAGCCCACCCCGGTCCAGCCCAGCCAGGCCCGGCGAGCCAGGCCCAGCCAGCCAGCCAGCCAGCCATTGTGACAGCCAGCCAGCCATTGTGACAGCCATCCAGCCAGCCAGCCCAGCCAGCCGGGCCCAGCCAGCCAGCCAGCCAGCCAGCCATTGTGACAGCCAGCCAGCCATTGTGACAGCCAGCCAGCCAGCCAGCCCAGCCCAGCCAGCCAATACCAGCCAGCCAGGCCCAGCCAGCCCCGGCCCAGCCAGGCCCGGCCAGCCAGACCCAGCCAGCCAGGCCCAGGCAGCCAGGCCCAGGCAGCCAGCCAGCCAGCCAGCCATTGTGACAGCCAGCCAGCCAGCCATTGTTCCAGCCAGCCAGCCAGCCAGCCAGCCAGCCCAGGCAGCGAGGCCCAGCCAGCCCGGCTCATCCAGGCCCAGCCAGCAAGGCCCAGCCCAGCCAGCCAGCCAGCAAGCCAGGCAACCCAGCCAGGCCCAGCCCAGCCAGCCCGGCCCAGCCAGCCCGGCCCAGCCAGCCAGCCAGGCATTGTGACAGCCAGAAGCCATTGTTCCATACAGCCAGGCACAGCCAGCCCGGCCCAGCCCGGCCAGCCAGCAAGCCAGACAGACAGACAGCCCAGCCAAGCCCAGCCCAGCCAGCACGACCCAGCGAGCCCAGCCCAGCGAGCCCAGCCCAGCCAGCTAGGCCCGGCCCAGCCAGGCCCCGCCGGCCAGGCTCAGCCAGCCAGGCCTAGCCAGCCAGCCAGCCAGCCAGGCCCAGCCAGCCGGGCCGGCCCTGGCCTGCCCAGCCCAGCCAGCCCGGCCAGCCCAGCCCACCCCGGCCCAGCCACCCCGGCCCAGCCAGGCCCGGCCCAGCCAGGCCCAGCCCAGCCAGACCCAGCCAGCCCAGCCCAGCCAGCCCGGCCCAGCCAGCCCAGCCCAACCCGCCTGGCCCAGCCAGGCCAAGCCAGCCAGGCTCAGCCAGGCCCAGCCAGCCAGCCAGCGCAGCCCAGCCAGCTCCAGCCAGCCAGGCCCAGCCAGCCCGGCCCAGCCAGCCCGGCCCAGCCCAGCCAGCCAGGCCCAGCCAGCCAGCCATTGTGACAGCGAGCCAGCCATTGTGACAGCCAGCCAGCCATTGTGACAGCCAGCCAGCCATTGTTGCAGCCAGCCAGCCAGCAAGGCCAGCCAGCCAGGCCCAGCCAGCCCGGCCCAGCCAGGCCCAGCCCAGCCAGGCCCGGCCCAGCCAGGCCCGGCCCAGCCAGGCCCGGCCCAGCCAGGCCCGGCCCAGCCAGGCCCGGCCCAGCCAGCCGAGCCCAGCCAGCCAGCCAGCCAGCCAGCCAGCCAGCTTGGCCCAGCCAGCCCAGCATGCCATTGTGACAGCCAGCCAGCCATTGTTCCAGCCAGCCAGCCAGCCCAGCCCAGCCAGCACGGCCCAGCCAGCCAGGCCCAGCTAGCCCAGCCCAGCCAGGCCCAGCCCGGCCAGGCCCGGCCAGCCAGGCCCAGCCAGTCCAGCCCAGCCCTGCCCAGCCCAGCCAGCCCGGCCCAGCCGGCCCAGCCAGGCACAGCCCAGCCAGCCAGGCCCAGCCCAGCCAGCCAGGCCCAGCCAGCCAGCCATTGTGACGGCCAGACAGCCATTGGTGACAGCCAGCCAGCCCAGCCAGTCCGGCCCACCCAGCCCACCTCAGCCAGGCCTAGCCCAGCCAGGCCCAGCCAGGCCGAGCCCAGCCAGCCCAGCCAGCCCCAGCCAGGCAGGCCCAGCCAGCCAGCCAGCCCAGCCAGCCAGCCAGCCAGGCCCAGCCCAGCCAGCCGGGCCCAGCCAGCCCGGCCCGGCCCAGCCAGCCCAGCCCAGCCCAGCCCAGCCAGGCCCCGCCCAGCCAGGCCCAGCCCAGCCAGCCCAGCCCAGCCAGGCCCTGCCCAGCCTGGCCCGGCCCAGCCAGCCAGGCCCAGCCAGGCCCAGCCAGTCCAGACCAGCCGGGCCCAGACCAGCCGGGCCCAGCCAGCCCGGCCCAGCCAGCCGAGCCCAGCCAGCCAGCCAGCCAGCCATTGTGACAGCCAGCATGCCATTGTGACAGCCAGCCAGCCATTGTTCCAGCCATCCATCCAACCCAGCCCAGCCAGCACGGCCCAGCCACCCAGGCCCAGCCAGCCCAGCCCAGCCAGGCCCAGCCCAGCCGGGCCCGGCCAGGCCCAGCCCAGCCAGGCCCAGCCAGCCAGGTCCGGCCAGCCAGCCCGCCAGCCAGCCAGCCAGCCAGCCAGCCAGTCATTGTGACAGCCAGCCAGCCATTCTGACAGCCAGCCAGCTATTTTTCCAGCTAGCCAGCCGGCAAGCCAGCCCAGCCAGGCAGGCCCAGCAGAGCCAGCCAGGCCCAGCCAGCCAGCCATTGTGACAGCCAGCCAGCCATTGTGACAGCCAGCCAGCCATTGTGACAGCCAGCCAGCCAGCCAGCCAGCCCAGCCCAGCCAGTCCGGCCCAGCCAGCCCAGCCCAGCCAGGCCCAGCCAGTCAGCCAGGCCCAGCCAGCCAGCCAGCCATCCCAGCCAGGTCCCGCCAGCTTGGCCCAGCCAGCCAGGCCCAGCCAGGCGCAGCCCGGCCCAGCCAGCCCAGCCCAGCCAGGACCGGCCCAGCCAGTCCCAGCCCGAACCAGCCAGCCCGAACAATCCAGGCGCAGCCAGCCAGGCCCGGCCAGCCAGCCAGGCCCCGCCCAGCTAGTCCAGCCCAGCCCTGCCCAGCCCAGCCAGCCCGGCCCAGCCGGCCTGGCCCGGCCAGGCCGAGCCAGGCCCAGCCCAGCCCGGCCCAGCCCACCCGGCCCAGCCAGGCCCAGCCCAGCCAGCCAGGCCCATCCAGCCAGCCATTGTGACAGCCAGACAGCCATTGGTGACAGCCAGCCAGCCAGCCCACCCCAGCCAGGCCTAGCCCAGCCAGGCACAGCCAGGCCGAGCCCAGCCAGCCCCAGCCAGCCAGGCCTAGCCCGGCCCAGCCAGCCCAGCCCAGCCAGCCCAGCCCAGCCAGCCCAGCCCAGCCAGGCTGGCCAAGCCAGGCCCAGCCCAAGGAGCCCAGCCCAGCCAGCCAGCCAGCCCAGCCAGCCAGCCAGGCCCAGCCTAGCCAGCCCAGCCAGCCCCAGCCAGCCAGGCCCAGCCCGGCCCAGCCAGCCCGGCCCAGCCAGGCCCAGCCCAGACAGCCGGGCCCGGCCAGCCAGGCCCGGCCCAGCCAGCCCAGCCCAGCCCAGCTGAGCCAGGCCCCGCCCAGCCAGGCCCAGCCCAGCCAGGCCCAGCCAGTCAGCCCAGGCCAGCCAGCCAGGCGCAGCCAGCCAGCCATTGTGACAGCGAGCCAGCAATTGTGACAGCCAACCAGCCATTGTTCCAGCCAGCCAGCCAGCTAGCCCAGCCAGCCCAGCCCAGCAAGCCAGGCCCTGCCAGCCGGGCCCGGGCAGCCCGAACCAGCCAGCCCGGTCCGACCATCCCAGCCCAGACAGTCGGGCCCAGCCAGCCCACCCCAGCCAGGCCTAGCCCAGCCAGGCCTAGCCAGGCCGAGCCCAGCCAGCCCAGCCAGCCACAGCCAGCCAGGCCCAGCCCAGCCAGCCAGGCCGGCCCAGCCAGGCCCAGCCCAGCCAGCCGGGCCCAGCCAGCCAGGCCCGGCCCAGCCAGCCCAGCCCAGCCCAGCTGAGCCAGGCCCCGCCCAGCCAGGCCCAGCCCCGCCGGGCCCAACCAGCCAGCCAGCGCAGCCCAGCCAGCTCCAGCCAGCCAGGCCCAGCCCAGCCAGCCAGGCCCAGCCAGCCAGCCATTGTGACAGCGAGCCAGCCATTGTGACAGCCAACCAGCCATTGTTCCAGCCAGCCAGCCAGCCAGCCCGGCCCAGCAAGCCCGGCCCAGCCAGCCGGGCCCAGCCAGCCGGGCCCGGGCAGCCCGAACCAGCCAGCCCGGTCCGACCAGCCCAGCCCAGACAGTCCGGCCCAGCCAGCCCGGCCCAGCCAGGCCCAGCCCAGCCAGGCCCCGCCAGCCAGGCTCAGCCAGCCAGGCCCAGGAAGCCAGCCAGCCAGCCCAGCCAGCCCGGCCCGGCCAGCCCAGCCCAGCCCAGCCAGCCAGGCCCAGCCAGCCCGGCCCAGCCAGGCCCGGCCCAGCCAGGCCCAGCCAGCCAGCCATTGTGAAAGCCAGCCAGCCATTGTGACTGCCAGCCAGCCATTGTGACAGCCAGCCAGACCGCCCAGCCAGCCAGGCCCAGCCAGGCCCTGCACAGCCAGGCCCAGCCAGCCAGGCCCAGCACAACCCGGCCCAGCCAGGCCCCACCAGCCAGGGCCAGCCCAGCCAAGCCCAGCCAGCCATTGTGAAAGCCAGCCAGCCATTGTGACAGCCAGCCAGCCAGCCATTGTTCCAGCCAGCCAACCAGCCAGCCCAGCCAGCCAGCCCAGCCCAGCCAGCCCGGCCCAGCAAGGCCCAGCCCGGCCCGGACCAGCCCAGCCAGCACGGCCCAGCCAGCACGGCCCAGCAAGCCCAGCCCAGCCAGCGAGGCCCAGCCCAGCCAGGCCCCGCCAGCCCGCCCAGCCCAGCCAGGCCCAGCCCAGCCGGGCCCGGCCAGCCAGAACCAGCCAGGCCCGGCACAGCCAGGCCCAGCCAGCCAGGCCCAGCCAGCCAGCCAGCCATTGTGACTGACAGCCAGCCATTGTGACAGCCAGACAGCCATTGTTCCATCCATCCATCCTCCCAGCCAGCCCAGTCAGCCAGGCCCAGCCAGTCAGGCCCGGCCAGGCCCAGCCCAGCCAGGACCAGCCAGCCAGGACCAGCCAGCAAGGCCCAGCCAGCCAGCCAGCCAGCCAGCCATTGTGACAGCCAGCCAGCCATTGTTCCAGCCAGCCAGCCCAGCCAGCCAGGCCCAGCCAGCCCCGGCCCAGCCAGGCCCAGCCAGCCAGCCCCGGCCCAGCCAGGCCCAGCCAGCCAGGCCCAGCACAGCTCGTCCCAGCCAACCCAGCCCAGCCAGCCCAGCCCAGCCCAGCCACCTCTACCCAGCCTGGCCCAGCCAGCCCAGCCCAGCCAGCCCGGCTGAGCAAGCCCTTTTTACAGCCAACCAGCCATTGTTCCAGCCAGCCAGCCAGCCAGCCCAGCCAGCCAGCCCAGCCCAGCTAGCCCGGCCCAGCAAGGCCCAGCACGGCCCGGCCCAGCCAGCACGGCCCAGCCAGCACAACCCAGCAAGCCCAGCCCAGCAAGCCCAGCCCAGCCAGCGATGCCCGGCCCAGCCAGGCCCGGCAGCCAGGCCCAGCACAGCCGGGCCCAGCCAGCCAGGCCCTACCAGCCAGCCAGCCATTGTGACTGACAGCCAGCCATTGTGACAGCCAGCCAGCCATTGTTCCATCCATCCAGCCATCCAGCCAGCCCAGCCATACAGGCCCAGCCAGCCCGGCCCAGCACAGCCCGGCCTAGCCAGGCCCTGCCTGCCAGGCCCAGCCAGACAGGCCCACCCAGACGGGCCCAGCCAGCCAGCCAGCCAGCCAGCAATTGTGACACCCAGCCAGCCATTGTGACAGCCAGCCAGCCATTGTGACAGCCAGCCAGCCCAGCCATACAGGCCGAGCCAGCCAGGCCCGGCCAGCCCCAGCCCAGCCAGGCCCGGCCAGCCAGACCCAGCCAGCCAGGCCCAGCCAGCCAGGCCCAGCCAGCCAGCCAGGCAGCCAGCCAGCCAGCCATTGTGACAGCCAGCCAGCCATTGTGACAGCCAGCCAGCCATTGTGACAGCCAGCCAGCCATTGTTCCAGCCAGCCAGCCGAGCCAGCCAGGCCCAGCCAGCCCAGCCCAGCCATGCCCAGCCAGCCATGCCCAGCCCAGCCAGCCAGCAAGCCAGCCAGCCATCCAGCCAACCCAGCCAGGCCCAGCCCAGCCAACCCAGCCCAGCCAGCCCGGCCCAGCCAGCCCGGCCCAGCCCAGCCAGGCCCAGCCCAGCCAGGCCCGGCCCAGCCCAGCCACCCCGGCCCAGCCAGGCCCAGCCCAGCCAGGCCCGGCCCAACCACGCCCAGCCAGCCCAGCCCAACCCGCCCGGCCCAGCCAGGCCCAGCCAGCCAGGCCCAGCCAGCCCAGCCCAGCCAGCCGAGCCCAGCCAGTCAGCCAGCCAGCCAGCCAGCCCAGCCAGCCAGGCCCAGCCAGCCAGCCAGCCATTGTGACAGCCAGCATGCCATTGTGACAGCCAGCCAGCCATTGTGACAGCCAGCCAGCCAGCCCAGCCCAGCCAGCACGGCCCAGCCAGCCAGGCCCAGCCAGCCCAGAGCAGCCAGGCCCGGCCCAGCCAGGCCTGGCCAGCCAGGCCCAGCCCAGCCAGGCCCAGCCAGCAAGGCTCGGCCAGCCAGCCAGCCAGCCAGCCAGCCATTGTGACAGCCAGCCAGCCGGCCAGCCAGCCAGGCCCAGCCAGGCCCAGCAGAGCCAGCCAGGCCCAGCCAGCCAGCCATTGTGACAGCCAGCCAGCCATTTTGACAACTAGCCAGCCATTGTTCCAGCCCGACCCAGCCAGCCAGGCCCAGCCAGGCCCGGCCCAGCCAGCCCAGCCAGCCCAGCCCAACCAGCCAGGCCCAGCCCAGCCGGGCTCCGCCAGCAAGGCTCAGCCAGCCAGGCCCAGCCAGGCCCAGCCAGCCAGCCAGCCATTGTGACAGCCATCCAGCCATTGTGACAGCCAGCCAGCCATTGTGACAGCCAGCCAGCCAGCCAGCCAGCCAGGCCCAGCCAGCCGGGCCCGGCCAGCCCGGACCAGCCAGCCCGACCCGGCCAGCCCAGCCAGTCTGGCCCAATCAGCCCAACCCAGGCAGCACGGCCCAGCCAGCCCAGGCCAGCGAGCCCAGCCCAGCCAGCCTGGGCCAGACCAGCCCGGCCCCGCCAGCCAGGCTCAGCCAGCCAGGGCCAGCCAGCCACCCAGCCAGGCCCAGCCCAGCCAGGCCCAGCCCAGCCAGGCCCAGCCCAGCCTGGCCCAGCCAGCCCAACCCAGAAAGCACGGCCCAGCCAGCCCAGCCCAGCGAGCCCAGGCCAGCCAGCCAGGCCCAGCCAGCCCAGCCCAGCCATGCCCAGCCAGCCATGCCCAGCCCAGCCAGCCAGCAAGCCAGCCAGCCAGCCAGCCAACCCAGCCAGGCCCAGCCCAGCCAACCCAGCCCAGCCAGCCCGGCCCAGCCAGCCCGGCCCAGCCCGGCCAGGCCCCGCCTGCCAGGCTCAGCCACCCAGGCCCAGCCAGCCAGGCAGCCAGGCCCAGCCAGCCCGGCCCAGCCAGGCCCAGCCAGGCCCCGCCAGCCAGGCTCAGCCAGCCAGGCTCAGCCAGCCAGGCTCAGCCAGCCAGGCCCAGCGAGGCTCAGCCAGCCGGCCCGGCCGGCCCGGCCCAGCCAGGCCCAGCCCAGCCAGGCCTGGCCCAGCCCAGCCACCCCGGCCCAGCCAGGCCCAGCCCAGCCAGCCAGCAAGCCAGCCAGCCAGCCAGCCAACCCAGCCAGGCCCAGCCCAGCCAACCCAGCCCAGCCAGCCCGGCCCAGCCAGCCCGGCCCAGCCCAGCCAGGCCCCGCCTGCCAGGCTCAGCCACCCAGGCCCAGCCAGCCAGCCAGCCAGGCCCAGCCAGGCCCGGCCCAGCCAGGCCCAGCCAGCCAGCCATTGTGAAAGCCAGCCAGCCATTGTGACTGCCAGCCAGCCATTGTGACAGCCAGCCAGACCGCCCAGCCAGCCAGGCCCAGCCAGGCCCTGCACAGCCAGGCCCAGCCAGCCAGGCCCAGCACAACCCGGCCCAGCCAGGCCCCACCAGCCAGGGCCAGCCCAGCCAGCCATTGTGAAAGCCAGCCAGCCATTGTGACAGCCAGCCAGCCATTGTTCCAGCCAGCCAACCAGCCAGCCCAGCCAGCCAGCCCAGCCCAGCCAGCCCGGCCCAGCAAGGCCCAGCCCGGCCCGGACCAGCCCAGCCAGCACGGCCCAGCCAGCACGGCCCAGCAAGCCCAGCCCAGCCAGCGAGGCCCAGCCCAGCCAGGCCCCGCCAGCCCGCCCAGCCCAGCCAGGCCCAGCCCAGCCGGGCCCGGCCAGCCAGAACCAGCCAGGCCCAGCACAGCCAGGCCCAGCCAGCCAGGCCCAGCCAGCCAGCCAGCCATTGTGACTGACAGCCAGCCATTGTGACAGCCAGACAGCCATTGTTCCATCCATCCATCCTCCCAGCCAGCCCAGTCAGCCAGGCCCAGCCAGTCAGGCCCGGCCAGGCCCAGCCCAGCCAGGACCAGCCAGCCAGGACCAGCCAGCAAGGACCAGCCAGCCAGCCAGCCAGCCAGCCATTGTGACAGCCAGCTAGCCATTGTTCCAGCCAGCCAGCCCAGCCAGCCAGGCCCAGCCAGCCCCGGCCCAGCCAGGCCCAGCCAGCCAGGCCCAGCACAGCTCGTCCCAGCCAACCCAGCCCAGCCAGCCCAGCCCAGCCCAGCCACCTCCACCCAGCCTGGCCCAGCCAGCCCAGCCCAGCCAGCCCGGCTGAGCAAGCCCTTTTTACAGCCAACCAGCCATTGTTCCAGCCAGCCAGCCAGCCAGCCCAGCCAGCCAGCCCGGCCCAGCCAGCCCGGCCCAGCAAGGCCCAGCACGGCCCAGCCCAGCCAGCACGGCCCAGCCAGCACAACCCAGCAAGCCCAGCCCAGCAAGCCCAGCCCAGCCAGCGAGGCCCGGCCCAGCCAGGCCCGGCAGCCAGGCCCAGCACAGCCGGGCCCAGCCAGCCAGGCCCTACCAGCCAGCCAGCCATTGTGACTGACAGCCAGCCATTGTGACAGCCAGCCAGCCATTGTTCCATCCATCCAGCCATCCAGCCAGCCCAGCCATACAGGCCCAGCCAGCCCGGCCCAGCACAGCCCGGCCTAGCCAGGCCCTGCCTGCCAGGCCCAGCCAGACAGGCCCAGCCAGACGGGCCCAGCCAGCCAGCCAGCCAGCAATTGTGACACCCAGCCAGCCATTGTGACAGCCAGCCAGCCATTGTGACAGCCAGCCAGCCCAGCCATACAGGCCGAGCCAGCCAGGCCCGGCCAGCCCCAGCCCAGCCAGGCACGGCCAGCCAGACCCAGCCAGCCAGGCCCAGCCAGCCAGGCCCAGCCAGCCAGCCAGGCAGCCAGCCAGCCAGCCATTGTGACAGCCAGCCAGCCATTGTGACAGCCAGCCAGCCATTGTGACAGCCAGCCAGCCATTGTTCCATCCATCCATCCTCCCAGCCAGCCCAGTCAGCCAGGCCCAGCCAGTCAGGCCCGGCCAGGCCCAGCCCAGCCAGGCCCAGCCAGCCAGGACCAGCCAGCAAGGCCCAGCCAGCCAGCCAGCCAGCCATTGTGACAGCCAGCCAGCCATTGTTCCAGCCAGCCAGCCATTGTTCCAGCCAGCCAGCCCAGCCAGCCAGGCCCAGCCAGCCCCGGCCCAGCCAGGCCCAGCCAGCCAGGCCCAGCACAGCTCGTCCCAGCCAACCCAGCCCAGCCAGCCCAGCCCAGCCCAGCCACCTCCACCCAGCCTGGCCCAGCCAGCCCAGCCCAGCCAGCCCGGCTGAGCAAGCCCTTTTTACAGCCAACCAGCCATTGTTCCAGCCAGCCAGCCAGCCAGCCCAGCCAGCCAGCCCAGCCCAGCCAGCCCGGCCCAGCAAGGCCCAGCACGGCCCAGCCCAGCCAGCACGGCCCAGCCAGCACAACCCAGCAAGCCCAGCCCAGCAAGCCCAGCCCAGCCAGCGAGGCCCGGCCCAGCCAGGCCCGGCAGCCAGGCCCAGCACAGCCGGGCCCAGCCAGCCAGGCCCTACCAGCCAGCCAGCCATTGTGACTGACAGCCAGCCATTGTGACAGCCAGCCAGCCATTGTTCCATCCATCCAGCCATCCAGCCAGCCCAGCTATACAGGCCCAGCCAGCCCGGCCCAGCACAGCCCGGCCTAGCCAGGCCCTGCCTGCCAGGCCCAGCCAGACAGGCCCAGCCAGACGGGCCCAGCCAGCCAGCCAGCCAGCCAGCAATTGTGACACCCAGCCAGCCATTGTGACAGCCAGCCAGCCATTGTGACAGCCAGCCAGCCCAGCCATACAGGCCGAGCCAGCCAGGCCCGGCCAGCCCCAGCCCAGCCAGGCCCGGCCAGTCAGACCTAGCCAGCCAGGCCCAGCCAGCCAGGCCCAGCCAGCCAGCCAGGCAGCCAGCCAGCCAGCCATTGTGACAGCCAGCCAGCCATTGTGACAGCCAGCCAGCCATTGTGACAGCCATCCAGCCATTGTTCCAGCCAGCCAGCCCAGCCAGCCAGGCCCAGCCAGCCCAGCCCAGCCATGCCCAGCCAGCCATGCCCAGCCCAGCCAGCCAGCAAGCCAGCCAGCCAGCCAGCCAACCCAGCCAGGCCCAGCCCAGCCAACCCAGCCCAGCCAGCCCGGCCCAGCCAGCCCGGCCCAGCCCAGCCAGGCCCAGCCCAGCCAGGCCCGGCCCAGCCCAGCCACCCCGGCCCAGCCAGGCCCAGCCCAGCCAGGCCCGGCCCAACCACGCCCAGCCAGCCCAGCCCAACCCGCCCGGCCCAGCCAGGCCCAGCCAGCCAGGCCCAGCCAGCCCAGCCCAGCCAGCCGAGCCCAGCCAGTCAGCCAGCCAGCCAGCCAGCCCAGCCAGCCAGGCCCAGCCAGCCAGCCAGCCATTGTGACAGCCAGCATGCCATTGTGACAGCCAGCCAGCCATTGTGACAGCCAGCCAGCCAGCCCAGCCCAGCCAGCACGGCCCAGCCAGCCAGGCCCAGCCAGCCCAGAGCAGCCAGGCCCGGCCCAGCCAGGCCCGGCCAGCAAGGCTCGGCCAGCCAGCCAGCCAGCCAGCCAGCCATTGTGACAGCCAGCCAGCCGGCCAGCCAGCCAGGCCCAGCCAGGCCCAGCAGAGCCAGCCAGGCCCAGCCAGCCAGCCATTGTGACAGCCAGCCAGCCATTTTGACAACTAGCCAGCCATTGTTCCAGCCAGCCAGCCAGCCAGCCAACCCATCCAGCCCGACCCAGCCAGCCAGGCCCAGCCAGGCCCGGCCCAGCCAGCCCAGCCAGCCCAGCCCAACCAGCCAGGCCCAGCCCAGCCGGGCTCCGCCAGCAAGGCTCAGCCAGCCAGGCCCAGCCAGGCCCAGCCAGCCAGCCAGCCATTGTGACAGCCATCCAGCCATTGTGACAGCCATCCAGCCATTGTGACAGCCAGCCAGCCAGCCAGCCAGCCAGGCCCAGCCAGCCGGGCCCGGCCAGCCCGGACCAGCCAGCCCGACCCGGCCAGCCCAGCCAGTCTGGCCCAGTCAGCCCAACCCAGGCAGCACGGCCCAGCCAGCCCAGGCCAGCGAGCCCAGCCCAGCCAGCCTGGCCCAGACCAGCCCGGCCCCGCCAGCCAGGCTCAGCCAGCCAGGGCCAGCCAGCCACCCAGCCAGGCCCAGCCCAGCCAGGCCCAGCCCAGCCAGGCCCAGCCCAGCCTGGCCCAGCCAGCCCAACCAAGAAAGCACGGCCCAGCCAGCCCAGGCCAGCCAGCCAGGCCCAGCCAGCCCAGCCCAGCCATGCCCAGCCAGCCATGCCCAGCCCAGCCAGCCAGCAAGCCAGCCAGCCAGCCAGCCAACCCAGCCAGGCCCAGCCCAGCCAACCCAGCCCAGCCAGCCAGGCCCAGCCAGCCCGGCCCAGCCCAGCCAGGCCCCGCCTGCCAGGCTCAGCCACCCAGGCCCAGCCAGCCAGGCAGCCAGGCCCAGCCAGCCCGGCCCAGCCAGGCCCAGCCAGGCCCCGCCAGCCAGGCTCAGCCAGCCAGGCTCAGCCAGCCAGGCCCAGCGAGGCTCAGCCAGCCGGCCCGGCCGGCCCGGCCCAGCCAGGCCCAGCCCAGCCAGGCCCGGCCCAGCCCAGCCACCCCGGCCCAGCCAGGCCCAGCCCAGCCAGCCAGCAAGCCAGCCAGCCAGCCAGCCAACCCAGCCAGGCCCAGCCCAGCCAACCCAGCCCAGCCAGCCCGGCCCAGCCAGCCCGGCCCAGCCCAGCCAGGCCCCGCCTGCCAGGCTCAGCCACCCAGGCCCAGCCAGCCAGCCAGCCAGGCATTGTGAAAGCCAGCCAGCCATTGTGACTGCCAGCCAGCCATTGTGACAGCCAGCCAGACCGCCCAGCCAGCCAGGCCCAGCCAGGCCCTGCACAGCCAGGCCCAGCCAGCCAGGCCCAGCACAACCCGGCCCAGCCAGGCCCCACCAGCCAGGGCCAGCCCAGCCAAGCCCAGCCAGCCATTGTGAAAGCCAGCCAGCCATTGTGACAGCCAGCCAGCCATTGTTCCAGCCAGCCAACCAGCCAGCCCAGCCAGCCAGCCCAGCCCAGCCAGCCCGGCCCAGCAAGGCCCAGCTCGGCCCGGACCAGCCCAGCCAGCACGGCCCAGCCAGCACGGCCCAGCAAGCCCAGCCCAGCCAGCGAGGCCCAGCCCAGCCAGGCCCCGCCAGCCCGCCCAGCCCAGCCAGGCCCAGCCCAGCCGGGCCCGGCCAGCCAGAACCAGCCAGGCCCAGCACAGCCAGGCCCAGCCAGCCAGGCCCAGCCAGCCAGCCAGCCATTGTGACTGACAGCCAGCCATTGTGACAGCCAGACAGCCATTGTTCCATCCATCCATCCTCCCAGCCAGCCCAGTCAGCCAGGCCCAGCCAGTCAGGCCCGGCCAGGCCCAGCCCAGCCAGGACCAGCCAGCCAGGACCAGCCAGCAAGGCCCAGCCAGCCAGCCAGCCAGCCAGCCATTGTGACAGCCAGCCAGCCATTGTTCCAGCCAGCCAGCCCAGCCAGCCAGGCCCAGCCAGCCCCGGCCCAGCCAGGCCCAGCCAGCCAGGCCCAGCACAGCTCGTCCCAGCCAACCCAGCCCAGCCAGCCCAGCCCAGCCCAGCCACCTCCACCCAGCCTGGCCCAGCCAGCCCAGCCCAGCCAGCCCGGCTGAGCAAGCCCTTTTTACAGCCAACCAGCCATTGTTCCAGCCAGCCAGCCAGCCAGCCCAGCCAGCCAGCCCAGCCCAGCCAGCCCGGCCCAGCAAGGCCCAGCACGGCCCAGCCCAGCCAGCACGGCCCAGCCAGCACAACCCAGCAAGCCCAGCCCAGCAAGCCCAGCCCAGCCAGCGAGGCCCGGCCCAGCCAGGCCCGGCAGCCAGGCCCAGCACAGCCGGGCCCAGCCAGCCAGGCCCTACCAGCCAGCCAGCCATTGTGACTGACAGCCAGCCATTGTGACAGCCAGCCAGCCATTGTTCCATCCATCCAGCCATCCAGCCAGCCCAGCCATACAGGCCCAGCCAGCCCGGCCCAGCACAGCCCGGCCTAGCCAGGCCCTGCCTGCCAGGCCCAGCCAGACAGGCCCAGCCAGACGGGCCCAGCCAGCCAGCCAGCCAGCCAGCAATTGTGACACCCAGCCAGCCATTGTGACAGCCAGCCAGCCATTGTGACAGCCAGCCAGCCCAGCCATACAGGCCGAGCCAGCCAGGCCCGGCCAGCCCCAGCCCAGCCAGGCCCGGCCAGCCAAACCCAGCCAGCCAGGCCCAGCCAGCCAGGCCCAGCCAGCCAGCCAGGCAGCCAGCCAGCCAGCCATTGTGACCGCCAGCCAGCCATTGTGACAGCCAGCCAGCCATTGTGACAGCCAGCCAGCCATTGTTCCAGCCAGCCAGCCAGCCCAGCCAGCCAGGCCCAGCCAGCCCAGCCCAGCCATGCCCAGCCAGCCATGCCCAGCCCAGCCAGCCAGCAAGCCAGCCAGCCAGCCAGCCAACCCAGCCAGGCCCAGCCCAGCCAACCCAGCCCAGCCAGCCCGGCCCAGCCAGCCCGGCCCAGCCCAGCCAGGCCCGGCCCAGCCAGGCCCGGCCCAGCCCAGCCACCCCGGCCCAGCCAGGCCCAGCCCAGCCAGGCCCGGCCCAGCCACGCCCAGCCAGCCCAGCCCAACCCGCCCGGCCCAGCCAGGCCCAGCCAGCCAGGCCCAGCCAGCCCAGCCCAGCCAGCCGAGCCCAGCCAGTCAGCCAGCCAGCCAGCCAGCCCAGCCAGCCAGGCCCAGCCAGCCAGCCAGCCATTGTGACAGCCAGCATGCCATTGTGACAGCCAGCCAGCCATTGTGACAGCCAGCCAGCCAGCCCAGCCCAGCCAGCACGGCCCAGCCAGCCAGGCCCAGCCAGCCCAGAGCAGCCAGGCCCAGCCCAGCCAGACCCGGCCAGCCAGGCCCAGCCCAGCCAGGCCCAGCCAGCAAGGCTCGGCCAGCCAGCCAGCCAGCCAGCCATTGTGACAGCCAGCCAGCCGGCCAGCCAGCCAGGCCCAGCCAGGCCCAGCAGAGCCAGCCAGGCCCAGCCAGCCAGCCATTGTGACAGCCAGCCAGCCATTTTGACAACTAGCCAGCCATTGTTCCAGCCAACCAGCCAGCCAGCCAACCCATCCAGCCCGACCCAGCCAGCCAGGCCCAGCCAGGCCCGGCCCAGCCAGCCCAGCCAGCCCAGCCCAACCAGCCAGGCCCAGCCCAGCCGGGCTCCGCCAGCAAGGCTCAGCCAGCCAGGCCCAGCCAGGCCCAGCCAGCCAGCCAGCCATTGTGACAGCCATCCAGCCATTGTGACAGCCATCCAGCCATTGTGACAGCCAGCCAGCCAGCCAGCCAGGCCCAGCCAGCCGGGCCCGGCCAGCCCGGACCAGCCAGCCCGACCCGGCCAGCCCAGCCAGTCTGGCCCAGTCAGCCCAACCCAGGCAGCACGGCCCAGCCAGCCCAGGCCAGCGAGCCCAGCCCAGCCAGCCTGGGCCAGACCAGCCCGGCCCCGCCAGCCAGGCTCAGCCAGCCAGGGCCAGCCAGCCACCCAGCCAGGCCCAGCCCAGCCAGGCCCAGCCCAGCCAGGCCCAGCCCAGCCTGGCCCAGCCAGCCCAACCCAGAAAGCACGGCCCAGCCAGCCCAGCCCAGCGAGCCCAGGGCAGCCAGCCAGGCCCAGCCAGCCCAGCCCAGCCATGCCCAGCCAGCCATGCCCAGCCCAGCCAGCCAGCAAGCCAGCCAACCAGCCAGCCAACCCAGCCAGGCCCAGCCCAGCCAACCCAGCCCAGCCAGCCCGGCCCAGCCAGCCCGGCCCAGCCCAGCCAGGCCCCGCCTGCCAGGCTCAGCCACCCAGGCCCAGCCAGCCAGGCAGCCAGGCCCAGCCAGCCCGGCCCAGCCAGGCCCAGCCAGGCCCCGCCAGCCAGGCTCAGCCAGCCAGGCTCAGCCAGCCAGGCTCAGCCAGCCAGGCCCAGCGAGGCTCAGCCAGCCGGCCCGGCCGGCCCGGCCCAGCCAGGCCCAGCCCAGCCAGGCCTGGCCCAGCCCAGCCACCCCGGCCCAGCCAGGCCCAGCCCAGCCAGCCAGCAAGCCAGCCAGCCAGCCAGCCAACCCAGCCAGGCCCAGCCCAGCCAACCCAGCCCAGCCAGCCCGGCCCAGCCAGCCCGGCCCAGCCCAGCCAGGCCCCGCCTGCCAGGCTCAGCCACCCAGGCCCAGCCAGCCAGCCAGCCAGGCCCAGCCAGGCCCGGCCCAGCCAGGCCCAGCCAGCCAGCCATTGTGAAAGCCAGCCAGCCATTGTGACTGCCAGCCAGCCATTGTGACAGCCAGCCAGACCGCCCAGCCAGCCAGGCCCAGCCAGGCCCTGCACAGCCAGGCCCAGCCAGCCAGGCCCAGCACAACCCGGCCCAGCCAGGCCCCACCAGCCAGGGCCAGCCCAGCCAGCCATTGTGAATGCCAGCCAGCCATTGTGACAGCCAGCCAGCCATTGTTCCAGCCAGCCAACCAGCCAGCCCAGCCAGCCAGCCCAGCCCAGCCAGCCCGGCCCAGCAAGGCCCAGCCCGGCCCGGACCAGCCCAGCCAGCACGGCCCAGCCAGCACGGCCCAGCAAGCCCAGCCCAGCCAGCGAGGCCCAGCCCAGCCAGGCCCCGCCAGCCCGCCCAGCCCAGCCAGGCCCAGCCCAGCCGGGCCCGGCCAGCCAGAACCAGCCAGGCCCAGCACAGCCAGGCCCAGCCAGCCAGGCCCAGCCAGCCAGCCAGCCATTGTGACTGACAGCCAGCCATTGTGACAGCCAGACAGCCATTGTTCCATCCATCCATCCTCCCAGCCAGCCCAGTCAGCCAGGCCCAGCCAGTCAGGCCCGGCCAGGCCCAGCCCAGCCAGGACCAGCCAGCCAGGACCAGCCAGCAAGGACCAGCCAGCCAGCCAGCCAGCCAGCCATTGTGACAGCCAGCCAGCCATTGTTCCAGCCAGCCAGCCCAGCCAGCCAGGCCCAGCCAGCCCCGGCCCAGCCAGGCCCAGCCAGCCAGGCCCAGCACAGCTCGTCCCAGCCAACCCAGCCCAGCCAGCCCAGCCCAGCCCAGCCACCTCCACCCAGCCTGGCCCAGCCAGCCCAGCCCAGCCAGCCCGGCTGAGCAAGCCCTTTTTACAGCCAACCAGCCATTGTTCCAGCCAGCCAGCCAGCCAGCCCAGCCAGCCAGCCCGGCCCAGCCAGCCCGGCCCAGCAAGGCCCAGCACGGCCCAGCCCAGCCAGCACGGCCCAGCCAGCACAACCCAGCAAGCCCAGCCCAGCAAGCCCAGCCCAGCCAGCGAGGCCCGGCCCAGCCAGGCCCGGCAGCCAGGCCCAGCACAGCCGGGCCCAGCCAGCCAGGCCCTACCAGCCAGCCAGCCATTGTGACTGACAGCCAGCCATTGTGACAGCCAGCCAGCCATTGTTCCATCCATCCAGCCATCCAGCCAGCCCAGCCATACAGGCCCAGCCAGCCCGGCCCAGCACAGCCCGGCCTAGCCAGGCCCTGCCTGCCAGGCCCAGCCAGACAGGCCCAGCCAGACGGGCCCAGCCAGCCAGCCAGCCAGCCAGCAATTGTGACACCCAGCCAGCCATTGTGACAGCCAGCCAGCCATTGTGACAGCCAGCCAGCCCAGCCATACAGGCCGAGCCAGCCAGGCCCGGCCAGCCCCAGCCCAGCCAGGCCCGGCCAGCCAGACCCAGCCAGCCAGGCCCAGCCAGCCAGGCCCAGCCAGCCAGCCAGGCAGCCAGCCAGCCAGCCATTGTGACAGCCAGCCAGCCATTGTGACAGCCAGCCAGCCATTGTGACAGCCATCCAGCCATTGTTCCAGCCAGCCAGCCCAGCCAGCCAGGCCCAGCCAGCCCAGCCCAGCCATGCCCAGCCAGCCATGCCCAGCCCAGCCAGCCAGCAAGCCAGCCAGCCAGCCAGCCAACCCAGCCAGGCCCAGCCCAGCCAACCCAGCCCAGCCAGCCCGGCCCAGCCAGCCCGGCCCAGCCAGGCCCGGCCCAGCCAGGCCCGGCCCAGCCCAGCCACCCCGGCCCAGCCAGGCCCAGCCCAGCCAGGCCCGGCCCAGCCACGCCCAGCCAGCCCAGCCCAACCCGCCCGGCCCAGCCAGGCCCAGCCAGCCAGGCCCAGCCAGCCCAGCCCAGCCAGCCGAGCCCAGCCAGTCAGCCAGCCAGCCAGCCAGCCCAGCCAGCCAGGCCCAGCCAGCCAGCCAGCCATTGTGACAGCCAGCATGCCATTGTGACAGCCAGCCAGCCATTGTGACAGCCAGCCAGCCAGCCCAGCCCAGCCAGCACGGCCCAGCCAGCCAGGCCCAGCCAGCCCAGAGCAGCCAGGCCCAGCCCAGCCAGGCCCGGCCAGCCAGGCCCAGCCCAGCCAGGCCCAGCCAGCAAGGCTCGGCCAGCCAGCCAGCCAGCCAGCCATTGTGACAGCCAGCCAGCCGGCCAGCCAGCCAGGCCCAGCCAGGCCCAGCAGAGCCAGCCAGGCCCAGCCAGCCAGCCATTGTGACAGCCAGCCAGCCATTTTGACAACTAGCCAGCCATTGTTCCAGCCAGCCAGCCAGCCAGCCAACCCATCCAGCCCGACCCAGCCAGCCAGGCCCAGCCAGGCCCGGCCCAGCCAGCCCAGCCAGCCCAGCCCAACCAGCCAGGCCCAGCCCAGCCGGGCTCCGCCAGCAAGGCTCAGCCAGCCAGGCCCAGCCAGGCCCAGCCAGCCAGCCAGCCATTGTGACAGCCATCCAGCCATTGTGACAGCCATCCAGCCATTGTGACAGCCAGCCAGCCAGCCAGCCAGGCCCAGCCAGCCGGGCCCGGCCAGCCCGGACCAGCCAGCCCGACCCGGCCAGCCCAGCCAGTCTGGCCCAGTCAGCCCAACCCAGGCAGCACGGCCCAGCCAGCCCAGGCCAGCGAGCCCAGCCCAGCCAGCCTGGCCCAGCCCAGCCCGGCCCCGCCAGCCAGGCTCAGCCAGCCAGGGCCAGCCAGCCACCCAGCCAGGCCCAGCCCAGCCAGGCCCAGCCCAGCCAGGCCCAGCCCAGCCTGGCCCAGCCAGCCCAACCCAGAAAGCACGGCCCAGCCAGCCCAGCCCAGCGAGCCCAGCCAGCCATGCCCAGCCCAGCCAGCCAGCAAGCCAGCCAGCCAGCCAGCCAACCCAGCCAGGCCCAGCCCAGCCAACCCAGCCCAGCCAGCCCGGCCCACCCAGCCCGGCCCAGCCCAGCCAGGCCCCACCTGCCAGGCTCAGCCACCCAGGCCCAGCCAGCCAGGCAGCCAGGCCCAGCCAGCCCGGCCCAGCCAGGCCCAGCCAGGCCCCGCCAGCCAGGCTCAGCCAGCCAGGCCCAGCGAGGCTCAGCCAGCCGGCCCGGCCGGCCCGGCCCAGCCAGGCCCAGCCCAGCCAGGCCCGGCCCAGCCCAGCCACCCCGGCCCAGCCAGGCCCAGCCCAGCCAGCCAGCAAGCCAGCCAGCCAGCCAGCCAGCCAACCCAGCCAGGCCCAGCCCAGCCAACCCAGCCCAGCCAGCCCGGCCCAGCCAGCCCGGCCCAGCCCAGCCAGGCCCCGCCTGCCAGGCTCAGCCACCCAGGCCCAGCCAGCCAGCCAGCCAGGCCCAGCCAGCCCGGCCCAGCCAGGCCCGGCCCAGCCCAGCCACCCCGGCCCAGCCAGGCCCAGCCCAGCCAGGCCCGGCCCAGCCACGCCCAGCCAGCCCAGCCCAACCCGCCCGGCCCAGCCAGGCCCAGCCAGCCCAGCCCAGCCAGCCGAGCCCAGCCAGTCAGCCAGCCAGCCAGCCAGCCAGCCAGCCAGCCAGCCAGCTCAGCCAGCCAGGCCCAGCGAGGCTCAGCCAGCCGGCCCGGCCGGCCCGGCCCAGCCAGGCCCAGCCCAGCCAGGCCCGGCCCAGCCCAGCCAGGCCCCACCTGCCAGGCTCAGCCACCCAGGCCCAGCCAGCCAGGCAGCCAGGCCCAGCCAGCCCGGCCCAGCCAGGCCCAGCCAGGCCCCGCCAGCCAGGCTCAGCCAGCCAGGCCCAGCGAGGCTCAGCCAGCCGGCCCGGCCGGCCCGGCTCAGCCAGGCCCAGCCCAGCCAGGCCCGGCCCAGCCCAGCCACCCCGGCCCAGCCAGGCCCAGCCCAGCCAGCCAGCAAGCCAGCCAGCCAGCCAGCCAACCCAGCCAGGCCCAGCCCAGCCAACCCAGCCCAGCCAGCCCGGCCCAGCCAGCCCGGCCCAGCCCAGCCAGGCCCCGCCTGCCAGGCTCAGCCACCCAGGCCCAGCC
Organism: Erythrolamprus reginae; assembly: GCF_031021105.1. Lineage (NCBI taxonomy): Eukaryota > Metazoa > Chordata > Lepidosauria > Squamata > Dipsadidae > Erythrolamprus > Erythrolamprus reginae. Next base: position 213,312,850 of record NC_091951.1, on the reverse strand, counting down.
AGCCAGCCAGCCAGGCCCAGCCAGCCCGGCCCAGCCAGGCCCGGCCCAGCCCAGCCACCCCGGCCCAGCCAGGCCCAGCCCAGCCAGGCCCGGCCCAGCCACGCCCAGCCAGCCCAGCCCAACCCGCCCGGCCCAGCCAGGCCCAGCCAGCCCAGCCCAGCCAGCCGAGCCCAGCCAGTCAGCCAGCCAGCCAGCCAGCCAGCCAGCCAGCCAGCCAGCCAGCCAGCTCAGCCAGCCAGGCCCAGCGAGGCTCAGCCAGCCGGCCCGGCCGGCCCGGCCCAGCCAGGCCCAGCCCAGCCAGGCCCGGCCCAGCCCAGCCACCCCGGCCCAGCCAGGCCCAGCCCAGCCAGGCCCGGCCCAGCCACGCCCAGCCAGCCCAGCCCAACCCGCCCGGCCCAGCCAGGCCCAGCCAGCCAGGCCCAGCCAGCCCAGCCCAGCCAGCCGAGCCCAGCCAGTCAGCCAGCCAGCCAGCCAGCCCAGCCAGCCAGGCCCAGCCAGCCAGCCAGCCATTGTGACAGCCAGCATGCCATTGTGACAGCCAGCCAGCCATTGTGACAGCCAGCCAGCCAGCCCAGCCCAGCCAGCACGGCCCAGCCAGCCAGGCCCAGCCAGCCCAGAGCAGCCAGGCCCGGCCCAGCGAGGCCCGGCCTGCCAGGCCCAGCCAGGCCCAGCCCAGCCAGGCCCAGCCAGCAAGGCTCGGCCAGCCAGCCAGCCAGCCAGCCAGCCAGCCATTGTGACAGCCAGCCAGCCGGCCAGCCAGCCAGGCCCAGCCAGGCCCAGCAGAGCCAGCCAGGCGCAGCCAGCCAGCCATTGTGACAGCCAGCCAGCCATTTTGACAACTAGCCAGCCATTGTTCCAGCCAGCCAGCCAGCCAACCCATCCAGCCCGACCCAGCCGGCCAGGCCCAGCCAGGCCCGGCCCAGCCAGCCCAGCCCAGCCAGCCCAGCCCAGCCAGCCAGGCCCAGCCCAGCCGGGCTCCGCCAGCCAGGCTCAGCCAGCCAGGCCCAGCCAGGCCCAGCCAGCCAGCCAGCCATTGTGACAGCCATCCAGCCATTGTGACAGCCAGCCAGCCATTGTGACAGCCAGCCAGCCAGCCAGCCAGCCAGCCAGGCCCAGCCAGCCGGGCCCGGCCAGCCCGGACCAGCCAGCCCGACCCGGCCAGCCCAGCCAGTCTGGCCCAGTCAGCCCAACCCAGGCAGCACGGCCCAGCCAGCCCAGCCCAGCGAGCCCAGCCCAGCCAGCCTGGCCCAGACCAGCCCGGCCCCGCCAGCCAGGCTCAGCCAGCCAGGGCCAGCCAGCCACCCAGCCAGGCCCAGCCCAGCCAGGCCCAGCCCAGCCAGGCCCAGCCAGCCCAACCCAGAAAGCACGACCCAGCCAGCCCAGCCCAGCGAGCCCAGCCCAGCCAGCCTGGCCCAGACCAGCCAGGCCCCCCCAGCCCAGCCCAGCCCAGCCTAGCCACCCCGGCCCAGCCAGGCCAGCCCAGCCCGGCCAGCCCGGCCAAACCAGCCCAGCCCAAACCGCCTGGCCCAGCCAGGCCCAGCCAGCCAGGCCCACCCAGGCCCAGCCCAGCCCAGCCAGCGAGGCCCAGCCAGGCCCAGCCAGTCCAGACCAGGCGGGCACAGACCAGCCAGGCCCAGCCAGCCCGGCCCAGCCAGCCGAGCCCAGCCAGCCAGCCAGCCAGCCAGCCCAGCCAGCCAGGCCCACCCAGCCAGGCCCAGACAGCCCAGACCAGCCAGGCCCAGCCCAGCCAGGCCCGGCCAGCCAGGCCCAGCCAGGCACAGCCCAACCAGGCCCAGCCAGCCAGGCCCGGCCGGCCGGCCAGCCAGCCAGCCAGTCAGCCTGCCTTTGTGACAGCCAGCCAGCCATTCTGACAGCCAGCCAGCTATTTTTCCAGCTAGCCAGCCGGCCAGCCAGCCCAGCCAGACAGGCCCAGCCAGGCCCAGCAGAGCCAGCCAGGCCCAGCCAGCCAGCCATTGTGACAGCCAGCCAGCCATTGTGACAGCCCGCCAGCCATTGTTCCAGCCAGCCAGGAAGCCAGCCAGCCCAGCCAGCCCGACCCAGCCTGCCAGGCCCAGCCAGGCCCAGCCCAGCCAGCCGGGCCCGGCCAGCCCGGACCATCCAGCCCGACCCGGCCAGCCCAGCCAGTCTGGCCCAGCCAGCCCAACCCAGCCAACACGGCCCAGCCAGCCCAGCCCAGTGAGCCCAGCCCAGCCAGCCTGGCCCAGACCAGCCAGGCCCCGCCAGCCAGGCTCAGCCAGCCAGACCCAGCCAGCCACCCAGCCAGGCCCCGCCAGCCCAGCCCAGTAAAGCCCAGCCACCCCGGCCCAGCCAGGCCCAGCCCAGCCAGGCCCAGCCCAGCCAGGCCCAGCCAGCCCAGCCCAGCCAGCCCGGCCCAACCAGCCCAGCCCAAAGCGCCCGGCCAAGCCAGGCCCAGCCCGGCCGGGCCCAGCCAGCCAGGCCCAGCCAGCCAGCCAGCCAGCCAGGCCCAGCCAGCCGGGGCAAGCCAGCCGGGCCCGGCCAGCCCAGCCAGTCTGGCCCAGCCAGCCCAACCCAGCCAGCACGGCCCAGCCAGCCCAGCCCAGCGAGCCCAGCCCAGCCAGCCTGGCCCAGAGCGGCCAGGCCCCGCCGGCAAGGCTCAGCCAGCCAGGCCCAGCCATCCACCCAGCCAGCCCGGCCAGCCCAGCCCAGCCCAGCCCAGCCCAGCCCAGCCCAGCTACCCCGGCCCAGCCAGGCCCAGCCCAGCCAGGCCCAGCCGAGCCAGCCCGGCCCAACCAGCCCAGCCCAAACCGCCCGGCCCAGCCAGGCCCAGCCAGCCAGGCCCAGCCCAGCCGGGCCCGGCTGGCCAGGCCCAGCCAGCCACCCAGCCAGCCACCCAGCCAGCCATTGTGACAGCCAGCCAGCCATTGTTGCAGCCAGCCAGCCAGCCAGTCCAGCCAGCCAGGCCCAGCCAGCCGGGGCCAGCCAGCCGGGCCCAGCCAGCCCAGCCAGTCTGGCCCAGCCAGCCCAACCCAGCCAGCACGGCCCAGCCAGCCCAGCCCAGCCAGCCCAGCCCAGCCAGCCTGGCCCAGACCGGCCAGGCCCCGCCAGCCAGGCTCAGCCAGCCAGGCCCAGCCAGCCACCCAGCCAGCCAGGCCCAGCCAGCCGGCCCCGGCCTGGTCTGCCCAGCCCAGCCAGCCCGGCCAGCCCAGCCCAGCCCAGCCCAGCCACCCCGGCCCAGCCAGGCCCAGCCCAGCCAGCCCAGCCCAGCCAGCCCGGCCCAACCAGCCCAGCCCAAACCGCTCGGCCCAGCCAGGCCCAGCCAGCCAGGCCCAGCCAGGCCCAACCCAGCCAGGCCCAGCCAGCCAGGCCCAGCCAGCCAGCCAGCCAGCCAGCCAGCCAGCCAGCCAGCCAGCCATTGTGACAGCCAGCCACCCATTGTTGCAGCCAGCCAGCCAGCCAGTCCAGCCAGCCAGGCCCAGCCAGCCGGGCCCAACCAGGCCCAGCCTGCCCGGCCCAGCCAGCCCGGCCCGGCCAGCCAGGCCCAGCCGGCCAGGCCCAGCCTGGCCAGCCAGCCAACCAGCCAAGCCAGGCCCATCCCAGCCAGGCCCAGCCAGCCCAGCCCAGCCCAGCCAGCCCAGCCCAGCCAGGCCCGGCCCGGCCCGGCCATGCCCAGCCAGCCGGGCCCAGCCAGGCCCAGCCAGTCCAGACCAGCCGGGCCCAGACCAGCCAGGCCCAGCCAGCCAGCCCGGCCAGCCAGGCCCAGCCAGCCAGCCAGCCAGCCAGCCATTGTGACAGCCAGCATGCCATTGTGACAGCCAGCCAGCCATTGTTCCAGCCAGCCAGCCCAGCCCAGCCAGCACGGCCCAGCCAGCCAGGCCCAGCCAGCCCAGACCAGCCAGGCCCTGCCCAGCTAGGCCCGTCCAGCCAGGCCCAGCCAGGCCCAGCCCAGCCAGGCCCAGCCATCCAGGCTCGGCCAGCCAGCCAGCCAGCCAGCCAGCCATTGTGACAGCCAGCCAGCCATTCTGACAGCCAGCCAGCTATTTTTCCAGCTAGCCAGCCGGCCAGCCATCCCAGCCAGCCAGGCCTAGCCAGGCCCAGCAGAGCCAGCCAGGCCCAGCCAGCCAGCCATTGTGACAGCCAGCCGGCCATTTTGACAGCCCGCCAGCCATTGTTCCTGCCAGCCAGCCAGCCGGCCGGCCCAGCCAGCCCGACCCAGCCTGCCAGGCCCAGCCAGGCCCAGCCCAGCCAGCCCGGCCCGGCCAGCCCAGCCAGTCCGGCCCAGCCAGCACAGCCCAGCCAGGCCCAGCCCGGCCCATCCCGGCCAGCCCGGCATGGCCAGCCCAGCCAGGTTCAGCCAGCCAGGCCCAGCCAGCCAGCCAGCCAGCCAGCCCAGCCAGCCTGGCCCGGCCAGCCCAGCCCAGCCACTCCGGCCCATCCAGCCCAGCCCAGCCCAGCCAGGCCCGGCCAGCCAGGCCCAGGCCAGCCAGGCCCAGCCAGACCCAACCCGGCCCAGCCAGCCCGGCCTAGCCAGCCGGCCCAGCCAGTCCCAGCCCAGCCAGTCCCAGCCAGCCGGGCCCAGCACAGCCCGGCCCAGCCGGCCCAGCCCAGCCAGCCTTAGCACAGCCAGCACAGCCTAGCCCAGCACAGCCCAGCCACTTCCAGCCAGCCCGGCCCAGCCAGCCCAGCCCAGCCAGCCCGGCTCAGCAAGTCCTTTTTACAGCCAGCCAGCCATTGTTTCAGCCAGCCAACCAGCCAGCCCAGCCAGCAAGCCCAGCCCAGCCGGCCCGGCCCAGCAAGGCCCAGCCCGGCCCAGCCCAGCCAGCACTGCCCAGCCAGCACGGCCCAGCAAGCCCAGCCCAGCCAGCGAGGCCCAGCCCAGCCAGGCCCCGCCAGCCCGGCCAGCCAGAACCAGCCAGGCCCAGCACAGCCTGGCCCAGCCAGCCAGGCCCAGCCAGCCAGCCAGCCAGCCAGCCATTGTGACTGACAGCCAGCCATTGTGACAGCCAGCCAGCCATTGTGACAGCCAGCCAGCCATTGTTCCATCCATCCATCCATCCACCCAGCCAGCCCAGTCAGCCAGGCCCAGCGAGTCAGGACTGGCCAGGCCCAGCCCGGCCAGGCCCAGCCAGTCAGGCCCAGCATAGCCCAGCCCAGCCAGGCCCCGCCAGCCAGGACCAGCCAGCAAGGCCCAGCCAGCCAGCCAGCCAGCCAGCCAGCCAGCCAGCCATTGTGACAGCCAGCCAGCCATTGTTCCAGCCAGCCAGCCAGCCAGCCAGCCCAGCCAGCCAGGCCCAGCCAGCCAGGCCCAGCCAGCCCCGGCCCAGACAGGCCAGGCCAGCCAGGCTCATCCAGCCAGGCCCAGCCAGCCAGGCCCAGCCAGCCCACCAGCCAGCCAGCCATTCTGACAACCAGCCAGCCATTCTGACAGCCAGCCAGCCATTGTGACAGCCAGCCAGCCATTGTTGCAGCCAGCCAGCCAGCCAGCCCTGCCAGGCCCAGCCAGGCCCAGCCCAGCCAGCCAACAAGCCAGCCAGCCAGCCAACCCAGCCAGGCCCAGCCCAGCCAGCCCGGCCCAGCCAGCCCGGCCCAGCCAGCAAGGCCCAGCTCAGCCATGCCCCGCCTGCCAGGCTCAGCCAGCCAGGCCCAGCCACCCAGCCAGCCAGGCCCAGCCAGCCCGGCCCAGCCAGACCCAGCCAGGCCCCGCCAGCCAGGCCCGGCCCAGCCAGGCCCAGCCAGCCAGCCAGGCCCAGCCAGGCCCAGCCAGCTTGGCCCAGCCAGCCGAGCCCAGCCAGCCAGCCAGGCCCAGCCAGCCCGGCCCAGCCAGCCGAGCCCAGCCAGCCAGCCAGCCAGCCAGCCCAGCCAGCCATGCCCAGCCAGCCAGCCAGCCAGCCAGCCATTGTGACAGCCAGCATGCCATTGTGACAGCCAGTCAGCCATTGTGACAGCCAGCCAGCCAGCCCAGCCCAGCCAGCACGGCCCAGCCAGCACGGCCCAGCCAGCCAGGCCCAGCCAGCCCAGACCAGCCAGGCCCGGCCCAGCCAGGCCCAGCCAGCAAGGCCCGGCCAGCCATCCAGCCAGCCAGCCAGCCAGCCATTGTGACAGCCAGCCAGCCATTCTGACAGCCAGACAGCTATTTTTCCAGCTAGCCAGCCGGCCATCCAGCCCAGCCAGCCAGGACCAGCCAGCCGGGCCCAGCCAGCCAGCCAACCAGCCAGCCATTGTGACAGCCAGCCAGCCATTGTGACAGCCAGCCAGCCATTGTGACAACTAGCCAGCCATTGTTCCAGCCAGCCAGTCAGCCAGCCAGCCCAGCCAGCCCGACCCAGCCAGCCAGCCAGGCCCAGCCAGGCCAGGCCCAGCCAGCCCAGCCCAACCAGCCCGGCCCAGCCCAGCCGGGCTCCGCCACCCAGGCTCAGCCAGCCAGCCATTGTGACAGCCATCCAGCCATTGTGACAGCCAGCCAGCCATTGTTCCAGCCAGCCAGGCAGCCAGCCAGCCAGGCCCAGCCAGCCGGGCCCGGCCGGCCTGGACCAGCCAGCCCGACCCGGCCAGCCCAGCCAGTCTGGCCCAGCCAGCCCAACCAAGCCAGCACGGCCCAGCCAGCCCAGCCCAGCGAGCCCAGCCCAGCCAGCCTGGCCCAGACCAGCCAGGCCCCGCCAGGCAGGCTCAGCCAGCCAGGCCCAGCCAGCCACCCAGCCAGGCCCAGCCCAGCCAAGCCCAGCCCGGCCAGGCCCAGCCAGCCCAACCCAGCCAGCACGGCCCAGCCAGCCCAGCCCAGCGAGCCCAGCCCAGCCAGCCTGGCCCAGACCAGCCAGGCCCCGCCAGCCCAGCCCAGCCCAGCCACCCCGGCCCAGCCAGGCCCAGCCCAGCCAGGCCCAGCCCAGCCAGGCCCAGCCCAGCCAGGCCCAGCCAGCCCAGCCCAGCTAGCCCTGCCCAACCAGCCCAGCCCAAACCGCCCGGCCCAGCCAGGCCCAGCCAGCCAGGCCCCGCCAGGCCCAGCCAGCCATGCCCAGCCAGGCCCAGCCCAGCCGGGCCCGGCCAGCCAGGCCCAGCCAGCCAGCCAGCCAGCCATTGTGACAGCCAGCCAGCCATTGTTGCAGCCAGCCAGCCAGCCAGTCCAGCCAGCCAGGCCCAGCCAGCCGGGGCCAGCCAGCCGGGCCCGGCCGGCCTGGACCAGCCAGCCCGACCCGGCCAGCCCAGCCAGTCTGGCCCAGCCAGCCCAACCAGCCAGCACAGCCCAGCCAGCCCAGCACAGCGAGCCCAGCCCAGCCAGCCTGGCCCAGACCAGCCAGGCCCCGCCAAGCAGGCTCAGCCAGCCAGGCCCAGCCAGCCACCCAGCCAGGCCCAGCCCAGCCAGGCCCAGCCCGGCCAGGCCCAGCCAGCCCAACCCAGCCAGCACGGCCCAGCCAGCCCAGCCCAGCCCAGCGAGCCCAGCCCAGCCAGCCTGGCGCAGACCAGCCAGGCCCCGCCAGCCCAGCCCAGCCCAGCCACCCCGGCCCAGCCAGGCCCAGCCCAGCCAGGCCCAGCCCAGCCAGGCCCAGCCAGCCCAGCCCAGCTAGCCCGGCCCAACCAGCCCAGCCCAAACCGCCCGGCCCAGCCAGGCCCAGCCAGCCAGGCCCAGCCAGGCCCAGCCAGCCAGGCCCAGCCAGGCACAGACCAGCCGGGCACAGACCAGCCAGGCCCAGCCATCCCGGCCCAGCCAGCCGAGCCCAGCCAGCCAGCCAGCCAGCCAGCCAGCCAGCCAGCCCAGCCCAGCCAGCACGGCCCAGCCAGCCAGGCCCAGCCAGCCCAGACCAGCCAGGCCCAGCCAGGCCCAGCCCTCCCAGGCCCAGCCAGCAGGGCCCAGCCAGCCGGGACCAGCCAGCCGGGCCCGGCCGGCCTGGACCAGCCAGCCCGACCCGGCCAGCCCAGCCAGTCTGGCCCAGCCAGCCCAACCAGCCAGCACAGCCCAGCCAGCCCAGCCCAGCGAGCCCAGCCCAGCCAGCCTGGACCAGACCAGCCAGGCCCCGCCAAGCAGGCTCAGCCAGCCAGGCCCAGCCAGCCACCCAGCCAGGCCCAGCCCAGCCAGGCCCAGCCCGGCCAGGCCCAGCCAGCCCAACCCAGCCAGCACGGCCCAGCCAGCCCAGCCCAGCCCAGGGAGCCCAGCCCAGCCAGCCTGGCGCAGACCAGCCAGGCCCCGCCAGCCCAGCCCAGCCCAGCCACCCCGGCCCAGCCAGGCCCAGCCCAGCCAGGCCCAGCCCAGCCAGGCCCAGCCCAGCCAGGCCCAGCCAGCCCAGCCCAGCTAGCCCGGCCCAACCAGCCCAGCCCAAACCGCCCGGCCCAGCCAGGCCCAGCCAGCCAGGCCCAGCCAGGCCCAGCCAGCCAGGCCCGGCCAGGCCCAGCCCAGCCGGGCACAGACCAGCCAGGCCCAGCCATCCCGGCCCAGCCAGCCGAGCCCAGCCAGCCAGCCAGCCAGCCAGCCAGCCCAGCCCAGCCAGCACGGCCCAGCCAGCCAGGCCCAGCCAGCCCAGACCAGCCAGGCCCAGCCAGGCCCGGCCCTGCCAGGCCCAGCCAGCAAGGCCCAGCCAGCCGGGACCAGCCAGCCGGGCCCGGCCGGCCTGGACCAGCCAGCCCGACCCGGCCAGCCCAGCCAGTCTGGCCCAGCCAGCCCAACCAGCCAGCACAGCCCAGCCAGCCCAGCCCAGCGAGCCCAGCCCAGCCAGCCTGGACCAGACCAGCCAGGCCCCGCCAAGCAGGCTCAGCCAGCCAGGCCCAGCCAGCCACCCAGCCAGGCCCAGCCCAGCCAGGCCCAGCCCGGCCAGGCCCAGCCAGCCCAACCCAGCCAGCACGGCCCAGCCAGCCCAGCCCAGCCCAGCGAGCCCAGCCCAGCCAGCCTGGCGCAGACCAGCCAGGCCCCGCCAGCCCAGCCCAGCCCAGCCACCCCGGCCCAGCCAGGCCCAGCCCAGCCAGGCCCAGCCCAGCCAAGCCCAGCCCAGCCAGGCCCAGCCAGCCCAGCCCAGCTAGCCCGGCCCAACCAGCCCAGCCCAAACCGCCCGGCCCAGCCAGGCCCAGCCAGCCAGGCCCAGCCAGGCCCAGCCAGCCAGGCTCAGCCAGGCCCAGCCAGCCAGGCCCAGCCAGGCCCAGCCAGCCACCCAGCCAGGCCCAGCCCAGCCAGGCCCAGCCCAGCCAGGCCCAGCCCAGCCAGGCCCAGCCAGCCCAGCCCAGCTAGCCCGGCCCAACCAGCCCAGCCCAAACCGCCCGGCCCAGCCAGGCCCAGCCAGCCAGGCCCAGCCAGGCCCAGCCAGGCCCAGCCAGCCAGGCTCAGCCAGGCCCAGCCAGCCAGGCCCAGCCAGGCCCAGCCAGCCACCCAGCCAGGCCCAGCCCAGCCAGGCCCAGCCCAGCCAGGCCCAGCCCAGCCAGGCCCAGCCAGCCCAGCCCAGCTAGCCCGGCCCAACCAGCCCAGCCCAAACCGCCCGGCCCAGCCAGGCCCAGCCAGCCAGGCCCAGCCAGGCCCAGCCAGCCAGGCTCAGCCAGGCCCAGCCAGCCAGGCCCAGCCAGGCCCAGACCAGCCGGGCACAGACCAGCCCGGCCCAACCCAACCAGCCCAGCCCAAACCGCCCGGCCCAGCCAGGCCCAGCCAGCCAGGCCCAGCCAGGCCCAGCCAGCCAGGCCCAGCACGGCCCAGCCAGCCAGGCCCAGCCAGCCCAGACCAGCCAGGCCCAGCCAGGCCCAGCCCTGCCAGGCCCAGCCAGCAAGGCCCGGCCAGCCAGCCAGCCAGCCAGCCAGCCATTGTGACAGCCAGCCAGCCATTGTGACAGCCAGCCAGCTATTTTTCCAGCCAGCCAGCCAGCCAGCCCAGCCAGCCAGGCCCAGCCAGGCCCAGCAGAGCCAGCCAGGCCCACCCAGCCAGCCATTGTGACAGCCAGCCAGCCATTGTGACAACTAGCCAGCCATTGTTCCAGCCAGCCAGCCAGCCAGCCAGCCCAGCCAGCCCGGCCCAGCCAGCCAGCCAGCGAGCCATTGTGACAGCCATCCAGCCATTGTGACAGCCAGGCAGCCATTGTTCCAGCCAGCCAGCCAGCCCGACCCGGCCAGCCCAGCCAGTCTGGCCCAGCCAGCCCAACCAGCCAGGCTCAGCCAGCCAGGCCCAGCCAGCCACCCAGCCAGGCCCAGCCCAGCCAGGCCCAGCCCAGCCAGGCCCAGCCAGCCCAACCCAGCCAGCATGGCTCAGCCAGCCAGCCCAGCGAGCCCAGCCCAGCCAGCCTGGCCCAGACCAGCCAGGCCCTGCCAGCCCAGCTCAGCCCAGCCCAGCCCAGCCCAGCCACCCCGGCCCAGCCAGGCCCAGCCCAGCCAGGCCCAGCCAGTCCAGTCCAGCCCAGCCAGCCCGGCCCAACCAGCCCAGCCCAAACTGCCCGGCCCAGCCAGGCCCAGCCAGCCAGGCCCAGCCAGGCCCAGCCCAGCCGGGCCCGGCCAGCCAGGCCCAGCCAGCCAGCCAGCCAGCCATTGTGACAGCCAGCCAGCCATTGTTCCAGCCAGCCAGGCATCCAGCCAGCCAGGCCCAGCCAGCCGGGCCCGGCCGGCCTGGACCAGCCAGCCCGACCCGGCCAGCCCAGCCAGTCTGGCCCAGCCAGCCCAACCCAGCCAGCACGGCCCAGCCAGCCCAGCCCAGCGAGCCCAGCCCAGCCAGCCTGGCCCAGACCAGCCAGGCCCCGCCAGGCAGGCTCAGCCAGCCAGGCCCAGCCAGCCACCCAGCCAGGCCCAGCCCAGCCAGGCCCAGCCCGGCCAGGCCCAGCCAGCCCAACCCAGCCAGCCCAGCCCAGCGAGCCCAGCCCAGCCAGCCTGGCCCAGCCCAGCCAGGCCCCGCCAGCCCAGCCCAGCCCAGCCACCCCGGCCCAGCCAGGCCCAGCCCAGCCAGGCCCAGCCCAGCCAGGCCCAGCCCAGCCAGGCCCAACCAGCCCAGCACAAACTGCCCGGCCCAGCCAGGCCCAGCCAGCCAGGCCCCGCCAGGCCCAGCCAGCCAGGCCCAGCCAGGCCCAGCCCAGCCGGGCCCGGCCAGCCAGGCCCAGCCAGCCAGCCAGCCAGCCAGCCAGCCATTGTGACAGCCAGCCAGCCATTGTTGCAGCGAGCCAGCCAGCCAGTCCAGCCAGCCAGGCCCAGCCCAGCCAGGCCCCGCCTGCCAGGCTCAGCCACCCAGGCCCAGCCAGCCATCCAGCCAGGCCCAGCCAGTCCAGTCCAGCCCAGCCAGCCCGGCCCAACCAGCCCAGCCCAAACTGCCCGGCCCAGCCAGGCCCAGCCAGCCAGGCCCAGCCAGGCCCAGCCCAGCCGGGCCCGGCCAGCCAGGCCCAGCCAGCCAGCCAGCCAGCCATTGTGACAGCCAGCCAGCCATTGTTCCAGCCAGCCAGGCAGCCAGCCAGCCAGGCCCAGCCAGCCGGGCCCGGCCGGCCTGGACCAGCCAGCCCGACCCGGCCAGCCCAGCCAGTCTGGCCCAGCCAGCCCAACCCAGCCAGCACGGCCCAGCCAGCCCAGCCCAGCGAGCCCAGACCAGCCAGCCTGGCCCAGACCAGCCAGGCCCCGCCAGGCAGGCTCAGCCAGCCAGGCCCAGCCAGCCACCCAGCCAGGCCCAGCCCAGCCAGGCCCAGCCCGGCCAGGCCCAGCCAGCCCAACCCAGCCAGCCTGGCCCAGCCCGGCCAGCTAGCCAGCCAGCCAGCCAAGCCAGGCCCATCCCAGCCAGGCCCAGCCAGCTCAGCCCACCCAGCCCAGCCCAGCCCAGTCAGCCCAGCCCAGCCAGGCCCGGCCCAGCCAGGCCCAGCCAGCCATGCCCAGCCAGGCCCAGCCAGTCCTGACCAGCCGGGCCCAGACCAGCCAGGCCCAGCCAGCCAGCCAGCCAGCCCAGCCAGCCAGGCCCAGCCAGCCAGCCAGCCAGCCAGCCAGCATGCCATTGTGACAGCCAGCCAGCCATTGTTCCAGCCAGCCAGCCAGCCCAGCCCAGCCAGCACGGCCCAGCCAGCCAGGCCCAGCCGGCCCAGCCCAGCCAGGCCCAGCCCAGCCAGGCCCGGCCAGCCAGGCCCAGCCAGGCCCAGCCCAGCCAGGCCCAGCCAGACAGGCCCGGCCAGCCAGCCAGCCAGCCATTGTGACAGCCAGCCAGCCATTCTGACAGCCAGCCAGCTATTTTTCCAGCTAGCCAGCCGGCCAGCCAGCCCAGCCAGCCAGGCCCAGCCAGGCCCAGCAGAGCCAGCCAGGCCCAGCCAGCCAGCCATTGTGACAGCCAGCCAGCCATTGTGACAGTCCGACAGCCATTGTTCCAGCCAGGCCCAGCCCAGCCAGCCCGGCCCGGCCAGCACAGCCAGTCCGGCCCAGCCAGCCCAGCCCAGCGAGGCCCAGCCCGGCCCAGCCCAGCCAGCCCGGCCCGGCCAGCCCAGCCAGCCAGCCAGCCGGCCCGGCCAGCCAGGCCCAGCCAGCCGGCCCGGCCAGCCAGGCCCAGCCAGGCCCGGCCAGCCAGACCCGGCCAGCCAGGCCCAGCCAGCCAGGCCCATCCAACCAGGCCCAGCCCAGCCAGCCAGCAAGCCAGCCAGCCAGCCAACCCAGCCAGGCCCAGCCCAGCCAGTCCGGCCCATCCAGCCCAGACCAGCCAGTCCCGGCCAGACAGGCCCAGCCCATCCAGCCCCAGCCAGCCAGGCCCAACCCGGCCCAGCCAGCCCAGCCCAGTCAGCCGGCCCAGCCAGGCCCAGCCCAGCCAGCCCGGCCCAGCCAGCCCGGCCCAGCCAGCCCGGCCCAGCCATGCCCAGCCCAGCCAGGCCTTGCCAGCCAGTCCCAGCCAGGCCCAGCAGAGCCAGCCCCAGCCAGGCCCCGCCAGCCCAACCAAGCACAGCCCGGCGCAGCCAGGCCCTGCCAGCCAGCCAGCCAGCCAGCCATTGTGACAGCCAGCCAGCCATTGTGACAGCCAGCCAGCCATTGTGACAGCCAGCCAGCCAGCCAGCCAGCCCAGCCAGACAGGCCCAGCCAGCCAGGCCCGGCCAGCCCCTGCCCAGCCAGGCCCGGCCAGCCAGACCCGGCCAGCCAGGCCCAGCCAGCCAGGCCCATCCAACCAGGCCCAGCCCAGCCAGCCAGCAAGCCAGCCAGCCAGCCAACCCAGCCAGGCCCAGCCCAGCCATTGTGACAGCCAGCCAGCCAGCCCAGCCAGCCAGGCCCAGCCAGCCCGGCCCAGCCATGCCCATCCAACCAGGCCCAGCCCAGCCAGCCAGCAAGCCAGCCAGCCAGCCAACCCAGCCAGGCCCAGCCCAGCCAACCCGGCCCAGCCAGCCCGGCCCAGCCAGCCAGGCCCAGCCCAGCCAGGCCCCGCCTGCCAGGCTCAGCCACCCAGGCCCAGCCAGCCAGCCAGCCAGCCAGGCCCAGCCAGCCAGCCAGCCAGCCAGCCCCAGCCTGCCAGCCAGCCAGCCCCAGCCAGCCAGCCAGCCAGCCATTGTGACAGCCAGCCAGCCAGCCCAGCCAGCCAGGCCCAGCCAGCCCGGCCCAGCCATGCCCATCCAGCCAGGCCCAGCCCAGCCAGCCATTGTGACAGCCAGCCAGCCATTGTGACAGCCAGCCAGCCATTGTGACAGCCAGCGAGCCAGACAGCCAGCCCAGCCAGCCAGGCCCAGCCAGCCAGGCCCAGCCAGCCAGGCCCAGCCAGCCAGCCAGCCAGCCATTGTGACAGCCAGCCAGCCAGCCCAGCCAGCCAGGCCCAGCCAGCCCGGCCCAGCCATGCCCATCCAGCCATGCCCAGCCCAGCCAGCCAGCAAGCCAGCCAGCCAGCCAACCCAGCCAGGCCCAGCCCACCCAACCCGGCCCAGCCAGGCCCCGCCTGCCAGGCTCAGCCACCCAGGCCCAGCCAGCCAGCCAGGCCCAGCCAGCCAGCCAGCCAGGCCCAGCCAGCCAGCCAGCCAGCCATTGTGACAGCCAGCCAGCCAGCCCAGCCAGCCAGGCCCAGCCAGCCCGGCCCAGCCATGCCCATCCAGCCAGGCCCAGCCCAGCCAGCCAGCAAGCCAGCCAGCCAGCCAACCCAGCCAGGCCCAGCCCAGACAACCCGGCCCAGCCAGCCCAGCCCAGCCAGCCAGGCCCAGCCCAGCCAGGCCCCGCCTGCCAGGCTCAGCCACCCAGGCCCAGCCAGCCATCCAGCCAGGCCCAGCCAGTCCAGTCCAGCCCAGCCAGCCCGGCCCAACCAGCCCAGCCCAAACTGCCCGGCCCAGCCAGGCCCGGCCAGCCAGGCCCAGCCAGGCCCAGCCCAGCCGGGCCTGGCCAGCCAGGCCCAGCCAGCCAGCCAGCCAGCCATTGTGACAGCCAGCCAGCCATTGTTCCAGCCAGCCAGGCAGCCAGCCACCCAGGCCCAGCCAGCCGTGCCCGTCCAGCCTGGACCAGCCAGCCCGACCCGGCCAGCCCAGCCAGTCTGGCCCAGCCAGCCCAACCCAGCCAGCACGGCCCAGCCAGCCCAGCCCAGCGAGCCCAGCCCAGCCAGCCTGGCCCAGACCAGCCAGGCCCCGCCAGGCAGGCTCAGCCAGCCAGGCCCAGCCAGCCACCCAGCCAGGCCCAGCCCAGCCAGGCCCAGCCCGGCCAGGCCCAGCCAGCCCAACCCAGCCAGCCCAGCCCAGCGAGCCCAGCCCAGCCAGCCTGGCCCAGCCCAGCCAGGCCCCGCCAGCCCAGCCCAGCCCAGCCACCCCGGCCCAGCCAGGCCCAGCCCAGCCAGGCCCAGCCCAGCCAGGCCCAGCCCAGCCAGGCCCAGCCAGCCCAGCCCAGCTAGCCCGGCCCAACCAGCCCAGCACAAACTGCCCGGCCCAGCCAGGCCCAGCCAGCCAGGCCCCGCCAGGCCCAGCCAGCCAGGCCCAGCCAGGCCCAGGCCAGCCGGGCCCGGCCAGCCAGGCCCAGCCAGCCAGCCAGCCAGCCAGCCAGCCAGCCAGCCATTGTGACAGCCAGCCAGCCATTGTTGCAGCCAGCCAGCCAGCCAGTCCAGCCAGCCAGGCCCAGCCAGCCGGGGCCAGCCAGCCGGGCCCGGCCGGCCTGGACAAGCCAGCCCGACCCGGCCAGCCCAGCCAGTCTGGCCCAGCCATTGTGACAGCCAGCCAGTCATTCTGACAGCCAGCCAGCTATTTTTCCAGCTAGCCAGCCGGCCAGCCGGCCCAGCCAGCCAGGCCCAGCCAGGCCCAGCAGAGCCAGCCAGGCCCACCCAGCCAGCCATTGTGACAGCCAGCCAGCCATTGTTCCAGCCAGCCAGCCAGCCAGGCCCAGCCAGGCCCAGCCAGGCCCAGCCCAGCCGGGCTCCGCCAGCCAGGCTCAGCCAGCCAGGCCCAGCCAGCCATCCAGCCAGCCATTGTGACAGCCAGCCAGCCATTCTGACAGCCAGCCAGCTATTTTTCCAGCTAGCCAGCCGGCCAGCCATCCCAGCCAGCCAGGCCTAGCCAGGCCCAGCAGAGCCAGCCAGGCCCAGCCAGCCAGCCATTGTGACAGCCAGCCAGCCATTTTGACAGCCCGCCAGCCATTGTTCCTGCCAGCCAGCCAGCCGGCCGGCCCAGCCAGCCCGACCCAGCCTGCCAGGCCCAGCCAGGCCCAGCCCAGCCAGCCTGGCCCGGCCAGCCCAGCCAGTCCGGCCCAGCCAGCACAGCCCTGCCAGGCCCAGCCCAGCCCATCCCGGCCAGCCCGGCATGGCCAGCCCAGCCAGGTTCAGCCAGCCAGGCCCAGCCTGCCAGCCAGCCAGCCAGCCCAGCCAGCCTGGCCCGGCCAGCCCAGCCCAGCCACTCCGGCCCAGCCAGGCCCAACCCGGCCCAGCCAGCCCGGCCTAGCCAGCCGGCCCAGCCAGTCCCAGGCCAGCCAGTCCCAGCCAGCCGGGCCCAGCACAGCCCGGCCCAGCCGGCCCAGCCCAGCCAGCCTTAGCACAGCCAGCCAGCCATTGTGACAGCCAGCCATCCATTGTGACAGCCCGCCAGCCATTGTTCCAGACAGCCAGCCCAGCCAGCCAGGCCCAGCCAGGCCCGGCAGAGCCAGCCAGGCCCAGCCAGCCAGCCATTGTGACAGCCAGCCAGCCATTGTGACAGCCCGCCAGGCCCAACCCATCCAAGCCCAGCCAGCCAGGCCCAACCAGCCAGCCAGCCAGCCAGCCAGGCCCAGCCTGCCAGGCCCAGCCAGGCCCAGCCCAGCCAGCCTGGCCCGGCCAGCCCAGCCAGTCCGGCCCAGCCAGCACAGCCCAGCCAGGCCCAGCCCGGCCCATCCCGGCCAGCCCGGCATGGCCAGCCCAGCCAGGTTCAGCCAGCCAGGCCCAGCCTGCCAGCCAGCCCAGCCAGCCTGGCCCGGCCAGCCCAGCCCAGCCACTCCGGCCCATCCAGCCCAGCCCAGCCCAGCCAGGCCCGGCCAGCCAGGCCCAGCCCAGCCAGCCCCAGCCAGGCCCAACCCGGCCCAGCCAGCCCGGCCTAGCCAGCCGGCCCAGCCAGTCCCAGGCCAGCCAGTCCCAGCCAGCCGGGCCCATCACAGCCCGGCCCAGCCGGCCCAGCCCAGCCAGCCTTAGCACAGCCAGCACAGCCTAGCCCAGCACAGCCCAGCCACTTCCAGCCAGCCCGGCCCAGCCAGCCCAGCCCAGCCAGCCCGGCTCAGCAAGCCCTTTTTACAGCCAGCCAGCCATTGTTTCAGCCAGCCAACCAGACAGCCCAGACAGCCAGCCCAGCCCAGCCGGCCCGGCCCAGCAAGGCCCAGCCCGGCCCAGCCCAGCCAGCACGGCCCAGTCAGCACGGCCCAGCAAGCCCAGCCCAGCCAGCGAGGCCCAGCCCAGCCAGGCCCCGCCAGCCCGGCCAGCCAGAACCAGCCAGGCCCAGCACAGCCAGGCCCAGCCAGCCAGGCCCAGCCAGCCAGCCAGCCAGCCAGCCAGCCATTGTGACTGACAGCCAGCCATTGTGACAGCCAGCCAGCCATTGTGACAGCCAGCCAGCCATTGTTCCATCCATCCATCCACCCAGCCAGCCCAGTCAGCCAGGCCCAGCGAGTCAGGACTGGCCAGGCCCAGCCCGGCCAGGCCCAGCCAGTCAGGCCCAGCATAGCCCAGCCCAGCCAGGCCCCGCCATCCAGGACCAGCCAGCAAGGCCCAGCCAGCCAGTCAGCCAGCCAGCCAGCCATTGTGACAGCCAGCCAGCCATTGTTCCAGCCAGCGAGCCAGCCAGCCAGCCCAGCCAGACAGGCCCAGCCAGCCAGGCCCAGCCAGCCCCGGCCCAGACAGGCCCAGCAGAGCCAGCCAGGCCCAGCCAGCCAGCCATTGTGACAGCCAGCCATCCATTGTGACAGCCCGCCAGCCATTGTTCCAGACAGCCAGCCCAGCCAGCCAGGCCCAGCCAGGCCCGGCAGAGCCAGCCAGGCCCAGCCAGCCAGCCATTGTGACAGCCAGCCAGCCATTGTGACAGCCCGCCAGGCCCAACCCATCCAAGCCCAGACAGCCAGGCCCAACCAGCCAGCAAGCCAGCCAGCCAGCCAGCCAGCCAGGCCCAGCCAGCCGGGCCCAGCCAGGCCCAGCCAGCCTGGCCCAGCCCGGCCAGCTAGCCAGCCAGCCAGCCAAGCCAGGCCCATCCCAGCCAGGCCCAGCCAGCTCAGCCCACCCAGCCCAGCCCAGCCCAGTCAGCCCAGCCCAGCCAGGCCCGGCCCAGCCAGGCCCAGCCAGCCATGCCCAGCCAGGCCCAGCCAGTCCAGACCAGCCGGGCCCAGACCAGCCAGGCCCCGCCAGCCAGCCAGCCAGCCAGCCCAGCCAGCCAGGCCCAGCCAGCCAGCCAGCCAGCCAGCCAGCATGCCATTGTGACAGCCAGCCAGCCATTGTTCCAGCCAGCCAGCCAGCCCAGCCCAGCCAGCACGGCCCAGCCAGCCAGGCCCAGCCGGCCCAGCCCAGCCAGGCCCAGCCCAGCCAGGCCCGGCCAGCCAGGCCCAGCCAGGCCCAGCCCAGACAGGCCCAGCCAGACAGGCCCGGCCAGCCAGCCAGCCAGCCATTGTGACAGCCAGCCAGCCATTCTGACAGCCAGCCAGCTATTTTTCCAGCTAGCCAGCCGGCCAGCCAGCCCAGCCAGCCAGGCCCAGCCAGGCCCAGCAGAGCCAGCCAGGCCCAGCCAGCCAGCCATTGTGACAGCCAGCCAGCCATTGTGACAGTCCGCCAGCCATTGTTCCAGCCAAGCCCAGCCCAGCGAGGCCCAGCCCGGCCCAGCCCAGCCAGCCCGGCCCGGCCAGCCCAGCCAGCCAGCCAGCCGGCCCGGCCAGCCAGGCCCAGCCAGCCGGCCCGGCCAGCCAGGCCCAGCCAGCCGGGCCCGGTCAGCCCAGACCAGCCAGCCCGGCCCAGCCAGCCCAGACCAGCCAGTCCGGCCCATCCAGCCCAGACCAGCCAGTCCCGGCCAGACAGGCCCAGCCCATCCAGCCCCAGCCAGCCAGGCCCAACCCGGCCCAGCCAGCCCAGCCCAGTCAGCCGGCCCAGCCAGGCCCAGCCCAGCCAGCCCGGCCCAGCCAGCCCGGCCCAGCCAGCCCGGCCCAGCCATGCCCAGCCCAGCCAGGCCTTGCCAGCCAGTCCCAGCCAGGCCCAGCAGAGCCAGCCCCAGCCAGGCCCCGCCAGCCCAACCAAGCACAGCCCGGCGCAGCCAGGCCCTGCCAGCCAGGCCCAGCCAGCCAGGCCCAGCCAGCCGGGCCCAGCCAGCCAGCCAGCCAGCCATTGTGACAGCCAGCCAGCCATTGTGACAGCCAGCCAGCCATTGTGACAGCCAGCCAGCCAGCCAGCCAGCCAGCCCAGCCAGACAGGCCCAGCCAGCCAGGCCCGGCCAGCCCCTGCCCAGCCAGGCCCGGCCAGCCAGACCCGGCCAGCCAGGCCCAACAAGCCAGGCCCAGCCAGCCAGCCAGCCAGCCAGCCATTGTGACAGCCAGCTAGCCAGCCCAGCCAGCCAGGCCCAGCCAGCCCGGCCCAGCCATGCCCATCCAGCCAGGCCCAGCCCAGCCAGCCAGCAAGCCAGCCAGCCAGCCAACCCAGCCAGGCCCAGCCCAGCCAACCCGGCCCAGCCAGCCCGGCCCAGCCAGCCAGGCCCAGCCCAGCCAGGCCCCGCCTGCCAGGCTCAGCCACCCAGGCCCAGCCAGCCAGCCAGCCAGCCAGGCCCAGCCAGCCAGCCAGCCAGACCCACCCAGCCAGCCAGCCAGCCCCAGCCAGCCAGCCAGCCAGCCATTGTGACAGCCAGCCAGCCAGCCCAGCCAGCCAGGCCCAGCCAGCCCGGCCCAGCCATGCCCATCCAGCCAGGCCCAGCCCAGCCAGCCATTGTGACAGCCAGCCAGCCATTGTGACAGCCAGCCAGCCATTGTGACAGCCAGCGAGCCAGACAGCCAGCCCAGCCAGCCAGGCCCAGCCAGCCAGGCCCAGCCAGCCAGGCCCAGCCAGCCAGCCAGCCATTGTGACAGCCAGCCAGCCAGCCCAGCCAGCCAGGCCCAGCCAGCCCGGCCCAGCCATGCCCATCCAGCCATGCCCAGCCCAGCCAGCCAGCCAACCCAGCCAGGCCCAGCCCACCCAACCCGGCCCAGCCAGGCCCCGCCTGCCAGGCTCAGCCACCCAGGCCCAGCCAGCCAGCCAGGCCCAGCATGCCATTGTGCTGGGCCTGGCTGGGACTGGGTGGCTGGGCTGGCTGGCCGGCTGGCTAGCTGGAAAAATAGCTGGCTGGCTGTCTGGCTGGCTGGCTGGCCGGGCCTGGCTGGCTGGGCCTGGCTGGGCTGGGCCTGGCTGGCCAGGCCTGGCTGGGCTGGGCCTGGCTAGGCTGGGCCTGGCTAGGCTGGGCTGGCTGGGCCTGGCTAGCTGGGCCGTGCTGGCTGGGCTGGGCTGGCTGGCTGGCTGGAACAATGGCTGGCTGGCTGTCACAATGGCATGCTGGCTGTCACAATGGCTGGCTGCCTGGCTGGCTGGGCTCGGCTGGCTGGGCCGGGCTGGGCCTGGCTGGCTGGGCCTGGCTGGCTGGGCCTGGCTGGGCCGGGCCTGGCTGCCTGGCTGGCTGGCTTGCTGGGCAGGGCCTGGCTGGCTGGGCCTGGCTGTCCCAGCCGGGCTGGCTGGGCCGGGCTGGCTGGGCATGGCTGGGCATGGCTGGGCCGGGCTGGCTGGGCCTGGCTGGCTGGACTGGCTGGCTGGCTGCAACAATGGCTGGCTGGCTGTCACAATGGCTGGCTGGCTGGCTGGCTGGGCTGGGCTGGCTGGGCCAGGCTGGATGGGCCTGGCCGGGCTGGGCTCGGCTAGGCTGGGCAGGCCGGGCCTGGCTGGGCCGGGCCTGGCTGGGCTGGGCTGGGCCTGGCTGGGCCTGGCTGGCTGGGCCAAGCTGGCGGGGCCTGGCTGGGCTGGCTGGCTGGCTGGCTGGCTGGGCTGGGCTGGCTTGGCCGGGCTGGCTGGGCTGGGCTGGCTGGGCTGGGCTGGCCAGGCACGACTGGCTGGCCTGGCTGGCTGGGCCTGGCTGGGCTGGGCTGGCTGGGCCGGACTGGCTGGGCTGGGCTGGCTGGGCCGGACTGGCTGGGCTGGGCTGGCTGGCTGGCTGGCTGGAACAATGACTGTCTGGCTGGCTGTCACAATGACTGGATGGCTGTCACAATGGCTGGCTGGCTGGCTGGCTGGGCCTGGCTGGCTGAGCCTGGCTGGGCTGGGCCTGGCTGGGCTGGGCTGGCTGGGCCTGGCTGGCTGGGCCGTGCTGGCTGGGCTGGGCTGGCTGGCTGGAACAATGGCTGGCTGGCTGTCACAATGGCATGCTGGCTGTCACAATGGCTGGCTGCCTGGCTGGCTGGGCTCCGCTGGCTGGGCCGGGCGGGGCATGGCTGGGCCTGGCTGGTTGGGCCTGCCTGGCTGAGCCTGGCTGGGCCGGGCCTGGCTGGCTGGCTGGCTGGGCCTGGCTGGCTGGACTGGCTGGCTGCAACAATGGCTGGCTGGCTGTCACAATGGCTGGCTGGCTGGGCTGGGCTGGATGGGCCAGGCTGGATGGGCCTGGCCGGGCTGGGCTCGGCTAGGCTGGGCTGGCCGGGCCTGGCTGGGCCGGGCCTGGCTGGGCCTGGCTGGGCCTGGCTGGGCCTGGCTGGCTGGGCCAAGCTGGCGGGGCCTGGCTGGGCTGGCTGGCTGGCTGGCTGGCTGGGCCGGGCTGGCTTGGCTGGGCTGGCTGGGCTGGGCTGGCCAGGCACGGCTGGCTGGCCTGGCTGGCTGGGCCTGGCTTGGCTGGGCTGGCTGGGCCGGACTGGCTGGGCTGGGCCTGGCTGGCTGGCTGGCTGGCTGGAACAATGACTGTCTGGCTGGCTGTCACAATGGCTGGCTGGCTGTCACAATGGCTGGCTGGCTGGCTGGCTGGGCCTGGCTGGCTGAGCCTGGCTGACGGGGCCTGGCTGGGCTTGGCCTGGCTTGCTCGGCCGGGCTGGCTGGCTGTCACAATGGCTGGCTGGCTGTCACAATGACTGGCTGGCTGGGCCGGGCTGGCTCTGCTGGGCCTGGCTGGGCCTGGCTGGCTGGGCTGGCTGGCCGGCTGGCTAGCTGGAAAAATAGCTGGCTGGCTGTCACAATGGCTGGCTGGCTGTCACAATGGCTGGCTGGCTGGCTGGCTGGCCGAGCCTGGCTGGATGGCTGGGCCTGGCTGGGCTGGGCCTGGCTGGGCCTGGCTGGCCGGGCCTGGCTGGCTGGGCCTGGCTGGTCTGGGCTTGCTGGGCCTGGCTGGCTGGGCCGTGCTGGCTCGGCTGGGCTGGCTGGATGGCTGGAACAATGGCTGGCTGGCTGTCACAATGGCTGGCTGGCTGGGCTCGCCTGGCTGGGCCTGGCTGGTCTTGGCCCGGCTGGTCTGGACTGGCTGGGCCTGGCTGGGCCTGGCTGGCTGGGCCGGGCCTGGCTGGGCCGGGCCTGGCTGGGCTGGGCTGGCTGGGCTCGACTGGGCTGTGCCTGGCTGGGCTGTGCCTGGCTGGGCTGGGCCTGGCTGTCTGGGCCGGGCTGTCTGGGCCTGGCTGTCTGGGCCTGGCTGGCTGGGCCTGGCTGGGCCTGGCTGGCTGGACTGGCTGGCTGGCTGGCTGCAACAATGGCTGGCTGGCTGTCACAATGGCTGGCTGGCTGGCTGGCTGGCCGGGCCTGGCTGTGCTGGGCCTGGCTGGCTGGGCCTGGCTGGGCTGGACCCGGCTGGGCCTGACTGGCTGGGCCTGGCTGGCTGGGCTGGCTGGCTGGCTGGCTGGATGGAACAATGGCTGGCTGGCTGTCACAATGGCTGGCTGTCAGTCACAATGGCTGGCTGGGCCCGGCTGGCTGGGCCCGGCTGGGCTGGGCCTGGCTGGTTCTGGCTGGCCGGGCCCGGCTGGGCTGGGCCTGGCTGGGCTGGGCTGGCTGGCGGGGCCCGGCTGGGCTGGGCCTCACTGGCTGGGCTGGGCTTGCTGGGCCGTGCTAGCTGGGCCGTGCTGGCTGGGCTGGGCCGGGCTGGGCCATGCTGGGCTGGGCTGGCTGGGCTGGGCTGGCTGGCTGGCTGGCTGGCTGGCTGGCTGGCTGGAACAATGGGTGGCTGGCTGTAAAAAGGGCTTGCTGAGCCGGGCTGGCTGGGCTGGGCCAGGCTGGCTGGAGGTGGCTGGGCTGGGCTGGGCTGGGCTAGGCTGGGCTAGGCTGGGCTGGGCTGGCTGGGCTGGGCTGGCTGGGCCGGGCTGGCTGTCACAATGGCTGGCTGGCTGTCACAATGGCTGGCTGGCTGTCACAATGGCTGGCTGGCTTTCACAATGGCTGGCTGGCTGGGCCAGGCTGGGCTGGCCCTGGCTGGGCCGGGCTGTGCTGGGCCCGGCTGGCTGGGCCTGGCTGTGCAGGGCCTGGCTGGGCCTGGCTGGCTGGCTGGCTGTCACAATGGCTGGCTGGCTGTCACAATGGCTGGCTGGCTGTCACAATGGCTGGCTGGCTTTCACAATGGCTGGCAGGCTGGGCCTGGCTGGGCCGGGCTGGCTGGGCCTGGCTGGCGGGGCCGGGCTGTGCTGGGCCAGGCTGGGCTGGGCTGGCTGGGCCGGACTGTCTGGGCTGGTCGGACCGGGCTGGCTGGTTCGGGCTGCCCGGGCCCGGCTGGCTGGGCCTGGCTGGCTGGCTGGCTGGAACAATGGCTGGCTGGCTGTCACAATAGCTGGCTGGCTGGGCCTGGCTGGCTGAGCCTGGCTGGTGGGGCCTGGCTGGGCTGGGCCAGGCTGGCTGGGCTGGGCCTGGCTGGGCCGGGCTTGCTGGGCCGGGCTTGCTGTGCCGGGCTGTCTGGGATGGATGGCTGGATGGCTGTCACAATGGCTGGTTGGCTGTCACAATGGCTGGCTCGCTGTCACAATGGCTGGCTGGCTGGCTGGGCCTGGCTGGCTGGGCTGGGCCGGGTTGGGCCGGGCTGACTGGGCTGGGCCGGGCTGGGCCTGGCTGGCTGGAGCTGGCTGGGCTGGCTGGCTGGGCCTGCCTGGGCTGGGCCTGGCTGGGCTGGGCCAGGCTGGCTGGCTGGCTGGAACAATGTCTGGCTGGCTGTCACAATGGCTGGCTGCCTGGCTGGCTGGGCCATGCTGGGCTGGGCTGGCTGGGCTGGGCTGGGCTGGCTGGCTGGCTGGCTGGCTGGCTGGAACAATGGGTGGCTGGCTGTAAAAAGGGCTTGCTGAGCCGGGCTGGCTGGGCTGGGCCAGGCTGGCTGGAGGTGGCTGGGCTGGGCTGGGCTAGGCTGGGCTAGGCTGGGCTGGGCTGGCTGGGCTGGGCTGGCTGGGCCGGGCTGGCTGTCACAATGGCTGGCTGGCTGTCACAATGGCTGGCTGGCTGTCACAATGGCTGGCTGGCTGTCACAATGGCTGGCTGGCTTCCACAATGGCTGGCTGGCTGGGCCAGGCTGGGCTGGCCCTGGCTGGGCCGGGCTGTGCTGGGCCCGGCTGGCTGGGCCTGGCTGTGCAGGGCCTGGCTGGGCCGGGCTGGCTGGGCTGGCTGGCTGGCTGTCACAATGGCTGGCTGGCTGTCACAATGGCTGGCTGGCTGGCTGAGCCTGGCTGGGCTGGGCCTGGATGGGCTGGGCTGGCTGGGCCTGGCTGGCTGGGCCGTGCTGGCTGGGCTGGGCTGGCTGGCTGGAACAATGGCTGGCTGGCTGTCACAATGGCATGCTGGCTGTCACAATGGCTGGCTGCCTGGCTGGCTGGGCCATGCTGGGCTGGGCTGGCTGGGCTGGGCTGGCTGGCTGGCTGGCTGGCTGGCTGGCTGGAACAATGGGTGGCTGGCTGTAAAAAGGGCTTGCTGAGCCGGGCTGGCTGGGCTGGGCCAGGCTGGCTGGAGGTGGCTGGGCTGGGCTGGGCTAGGCTGGGCTAGGCTGGGCTGGGCTGGCTGGGCTGGGCTGGCTGGGCCGGGCTGGCTGTCACAATGGCTGGCTGGCTGTCACAATGGCTGGCTGGCTGTCACAATGGCTGGCTGGCTTTCACAATGGCTGGCTGGCTGGGCCAGGCTGGGCTGGCCCTGGCTGGGCCGGGCTGTGCTGGGCCCGGCTGGCTGGGCCTGGCTGTGCAGGGCCTGGCTGGGCCTGGCTGGCTGGCTGGCTGTCACAATGGCTGGCTGGCTGTCACAATGGCTGGCTGGCTGTCACAATGGCTGGCTGGCTTTCACAATGGCTGGCAGGCTGGGCCTGGCTGGGCCGGGCTGGCTGGGCCTGGCTGGCGGGGCCGGGCTGCGCTGGGCCAGGCTGGGCTGGGCTGGCTGGGCCGGACTGTCTGGGCTGGTCGGACCGGGCTGGCTGGTTCGGGCTGCCCGGGCCCGGCTGGCTGGGCCTGGCTGGCTGGCTGGCTGGAACAATGGCTGGCTGGCTGTCACAATGGCTGCCTGGCTGGGCCTGGCTGGCTGAGCCTGGCTGGTGGGGCCTGGCTGGGCTGGGCCAGGCTGGCTGGGGTGGGCCTGGCTGGGCCGGGCTTGCTGGGCCGGGCTTGCTGTGCCGGGCTGTCTGGGATGGATGGCTGGCTGGCTGTCACAATGGCTGGTTGGCTGTCACAATGGCTGGCTCGCTGTCACAATGGCTGGCTGGCTGGCTGGGCCTGGCTGGCTGGGCTGGGCCGGGTTGGGCCGGGCTGACTGGGCTGGGCCGGGCTGGGCCTGGCTGGCTGGAGCTGGCTGGGCTGGGCTGGCTGGCTGGGCCTGCCTGGGCTGGGCCTGGCTGGGCTGGGCCAGGCTGGCTGGCTGGCTGGAACAATGTCTGGCTGGCTGTCACAATGTCTGGCTGGCTGTCACAATGGCTGTCTGGCTGTCTGGGCCTGGCTGGGCCGGGCGGGCTGGGCAGGGCTGGGTGGGCCGGGCTGGCTGGGCCGGGCCGGCTAGGCCGGGCTGGCTAGGCTTGGCAGGCTGGGCCGGGCTGGCTGGGCCGGGCTGGCTGTTCCGGGCTGGCCGGGCCCAGCTGGCTGGGCCTGGCTGGCTGAGCCTGGCTGGCGGGGCCTCCTGGGCTGGGCCTGGCTGGCTGGGCTGGGCTCGCTGGGCCAGGCTTGCTGGGCCGGGTTGGCTGGCTGGGCCTGGCTGGGCTAGGCTGGCTGGGCTGGGCTGGCTGGGCCGGGCTGTGTTTGGCTGGCTGGGGCTGGCTGGCTGGCTGGGCTGGCCGGCTGGCTGGCTGGCTGAAACAATGGCTTGCTTGCTGTCACAATGGCTGGATGGCTGTCACAATGGCTGGTTGGCTGGCTGGGCCTGGGTGGCTGAGCCTGGCAGGCGGGGCCTGGCTGGGCTGGGCCTGGGTGGCTGGGCCGGGCTGGCTGGGCTGGGCCTGGCTGGCTGGCTTGCTGGCTGGGCCTGGCTGGCTGGGCCTGGTTGGCTGGAACAATGGCTTCTGGCTGTCACAATGCCTGGCTGGCTGGGCTGGTCCTGGCTGGGCCGGGCTGGCTGGGCCGGGCCGGCTGGGCCGGGCTGGCTAGGCTTGGCTGGCTGGGCCAGGCTGGCCGGGCCGGGCTGGCTGTTCCGGGCTGGCTGGGCCCGGCTGGCTGGGCTGGCTGGCTGGGCCTGGCTGGCTGAGCCTGGCTGGCGGGGCCTCCTGGGCTGGGCCTGGCTGGCTGGGCTGGGCTCGCTGGGCCAGGCTTGCTGGGCCGGGTTGGCTGGCTGGGCCTGGCTGGGCTAGGCTGGCTGGGCTGGGCTGGCTGGGCCGGGCTGGCTGGGCCGGGCTGGCTGGGCCGGGCTGGGCTTGGCTGGCTGGGCCTGGCTGGCTGGGCTGTCCGGCTGGCTGGCTGGCTGGAACAATGGCTTGCTCGCTGTCACAATGGCTTGCTCGCTGTCACAATGGCTGGCTGGCTGTCACAATGGCTGGCTGGCTGGGCCTGGCTGGCTGAGCGTGGCTGGCGGGGCCTGGCTGGGCTGGGCCTGGCTTGCTGGTCCTGGCTGGGCTGGGCTGGCTGGGCCGGACTGGCTGGGCTGGGCTGGCTGGCTGGCTGGAACAATGACTGTCTGGCTGGCTGTCACAATGGCTGGATGGATGTCACAATGGCTGGCTGGCTCGCTGGCTGGGCCTGGCTGGCTGAGCGTGGCTGGCGGGGCCTGGCTGGGCTGGGCCTGGCTTGCTGGGCCGGGCTGGCTGGCTGTCACAATGGCTGGCTGGCTGGGCCTGGCTGGCTCTGCTGGGCCTGGCTGGCTGGGCTGGCTGGCCGGCTGGCTAGCTGGAAAAATAGCTGGCTGGCTGTCAGAATGGCTGGCTGGCTGTCACAATGACTGGCTGGCTGGCTGGCTGGCTGGCTGGCTGGCCAGGCCTGGCTGGATGGGCTGGGCTGGGCTGGGCCTGGCTGGAACAATGTCTGGCTGGCTGTCACAATGTCTGGCTGGCTGTCACAATGGCTGTCTGGCTGTCTGGGCCTGGCTGGGCCAGGCGGGCTGGGCCGGGCTGGCTGGGCCGGGCTGGCTGGGCTGGTCCTGGCTGGGCCGGGCTGGCTGGGCCGGGCTGGCTAGGCTTGGCTGGCTGGGCCGGCTGAGCCGGGCTGGCTGGGCCGGGCTGGCCGGGCCGGGCTGGCTATTCCGGGCTGGCCGGACCCGGCTGGCTGGGCTGGCTGGCTGGGCCTGGCTGGCTGAGCCTGGCTGGCGGGGCCTCCTGGGCTGGGCCTGGCTGGCTGGGCTGGGCTCACTTGGCCATGCTTGCTGGGCCTGGCTGGCTGGGCCGGGCTGGCTGGGCCGGGCTGGCTGGGCTGGCTGGCTGGCTGGGCTGGGCTGGGCTGGCTGGGCCGGGCTGGGCTCGGCTAGGCTGGGCTGGCTGGGCCTGGCTGGGCCGGGCCTGGCTGGGCTGGGCTGGGCCTGGCTGGGCCGGGCTGGGCCGGGGTGGGCCTGGCAGGCTGGGCCAAGCTGGCCGGGCACGGCTGGCTGGTCCTGGCTGGCTGGGCTGGCTGGGCTGGGCCTGGCTGGGCTGGGCTGGCTGGGCCGGACTGGCTGGGCTGGGCTGGCTGGCTGGCTGGAACAATGACTGTCTGGCTGGCTGTCACAATGGCTGGATGGATGTCACAATGGCTGGCTGGCTCGCTGGCTGGGCCTGGCTGGCTGAGTGTGGCTGGCGGGGCCTGGCTGGGCTGGGCCTGGCTTGCTGGGCCGGGCTGGCTGGCTGTCACAATGGCTGACTGGATGTCACAATGACTGGCTGGCTGGGCCTGGCTGGCTCTGCTGGGCCTGGCTGGCTGGCCGGCTGCCTAGCTGGAAAAATAGCTGGCTGGCTGTCAGAATGGCTGGCTGGCTGTCACAATGACTGGCTGGCTGGCTGGCTGGCTGGCCGGGCCTGGCTGGATGGGCCGGGCTGGGCTGGGCCTGGCTGGGCCTGGCTAGCCGGGCCTGGCTGGGCTGGGCCTAGCTGGGCTGGGCTGGCTGGGCCTGGCTGGCTGGGCCGTGCTGGCTGGGCTGGGCTGGCTGGATGGCTGGAACAATGGCTGGCTGGCTGTCACAATGGCATGCTGGCTGTCACAATGGCTGGCTGGCTGGCTGGCTGGCTGGGCTCGGCTGGCTGGGCCGGGCCTGGCTGGCTGGGCCGGGCCTGGCTGGCTGGGCTGGCTGGCTGGCTGTCACAATGTCTGGCTGGCTGTCACAATGGCTGGCTGGCTGTCACAATGGCTGGGTGGCTGTCTGGGCCTGGCTGGGCCGGGCGGGCTGGGGCGGGCTGGGCCGGGCTGGCTGGGCCGGGCTGGCTGGGCTGGTCCTGGCTGGGCCGGCCTGGCTGGGCCGGGCTGGCTAGGCTTGGCTGGCTGGGCCGGGCTGGCTGAGCCGGGCTGGCTGGGCCGGGCTGGCCGGGGCGGGCTGGCTGTTCCGGGCTGGCTGGACCCGGCTGGCGGGGCTGGCTGGCTGGGCCTGGCTGGCTGAGCCTGGCTGGCGGGGCCTCCTGGGCTGGGCCTGGCTGGCTGGGCTGGGCTCACTGGGCCAGGCTTGCTGGGGCTGGCTGGCTGGGCTGGCTGGAACAATGGCTTGCTCGCTGTCACAATGGCTGGATGGCTGTCACAATGGCTGGTTGGCTGGCTGGCTGGGCCTGGGTGGCTGAGCCTGGCAGGCGGGGCCTGGCTGGGCTGGGCCTGGGTGGCTGGGCTTGGCTGGCTGGGCCGGGCTGGCTGGGCTGGGCCTGGCTGGGCTGTCTGGCTGGCTGGCTTGCTGGCTGGCTGGCTGGGCTGGGCCCGGCTGGCTGGGCCTGGCTGGCTGGAACAATGGCTTCTGGCTGTCACAATGCCTGGCTGGCTGGCTGGGCCTGGATGGCTGAGCCTGGCTGGCGGGGCCTGGATGGGCCGGGCCTTGCTGGCTGGGCCGGGCTGGCTGGGCTGGGCCTGGCTGGTTTGGCTGGCTGGCTTGCTGGCTGGCTGGGCTGGGCCTGGCCGGGCCTGACTGGCTGGGCTTGGCTGGCTGGGCTGGATGGATGGATGGATGGAACAATGGCTGGCTGGCTGTCACAATGGCTGGCTGTCAGTCACAATGGCTGGCTGGCTGGCTGGCTGGGCCTGGCTGGCTGGGCCTGGCTGTGCTGGCCCTGGCTGGTTCTGGCTGGCCGGGCCGGGCCTTGCTGGGCTGGGCCTGGCTGGGCTGGCTGGCGGGGCTTGGCTGGGCTGGGCCTCGCTGGCTGGGCTGGGCTTGCTGGGCCATGCTGGCTGAGCCGTGCTGGCTGGGCTGGGCCGTGCTGGGCCTTGCTGGGCCGGGCTGGCTGGCTGGCTAGAACAATGGCTGGCTGGCTGGCTGTAAAAGGGGCTTGCTGAGCTGGGCTGGCTGGGCCGGGCTGGCTGGAGGTGGCTGGGCTGGGCTGGGCTAGGCTAGGCTGTGCTGGCTGGGCTGGCTGGACCGGGCTGGCTGGACCGGGCTGGGCTGGGGCTGGCTGGGCCTGGCTGGCTGGGCTGGATGGCTGGCTGTCACAATGGCTGGCTGGCTGTCACAATGGCTGGCTGGCTTTCACAATGGCTGGCTGGCTGGGCTTGGCTGGGCTGGCCCTGGCTGGCGGGGCCTGGCTGGGCCGGGCTGTGCTGGGCCTGGCTGGCTGGGCCTGGCTGTGCAGGGCCTGGCTGGCTGGGCTGGCTGGCTGGCTGTCACAATGGCTGGCTGGCAGTCACAATGGCTGGCTGGCTGTCACAATGGCATGCTGGCTGTCACAATGGCTGGCTGGCTGGCTGGCTGGCTGGGCTCGGCTGGCTGGGCCGGGCCTGGCTGGCTGGGCCGGGCCTGGCTGGCTGGGCTGGCTGGCTGGCTGTCACAATGGCTGGCTGGCTGTCACAATGGCTGGCTGGCTGTCACAATGGCTGGCTGGCTGTCTGGGCCTGGCTGGGCCGGGCGGGCTGGGGCGGGCTGGGCCGGGCTGGCTGGGCCGGGCTGGCTGGGCTGGTCCTGGCTGGGCCGGCCTGGCTGGGCCGGGCTGGCTAGGCTTGGCTGGCTGGGCCGGGCTGGCTGGGCCGGGCTGGCTGAGCCGGGCTGGCTGGGCCGGGCTGGCTGTTCCGGGCTGGCCGGACCCAGTTGGCTGGGCTGGCTGGCTGGGCCTAGCTGGCTGAGCCTGGCTGGTGGGGCCTCCTGGGCTGGTTCTGGCTGGCCGGGCCGGGCCTTGCTGGGCTGGGCCTGGCTGGGCTGGCTGGCGGGGCTTGGCTGGGCTGGGCCTCGCTGGCTGGGCTGGGCTTGCTGGGCCATGCTGGCTGAGCCGTGCTGGCTGGGCTGGGCCGTGCTGGGCCTTGCTGGGCCGGGCTGGCTGGCTGGCTAGAACAATGGCTGGCTGGCTGGCTGTAAAAGGGGCTTGCTGAGCTGGGCTGGCTGGGCCGGGCTGGCTGGAGGTGGCTGGGCTGGGCTGGGCTAGGCTAGGCTGTGCTGGCTGGGCTGGCTGGACCGGGCTGGCTGGACCGGGCTGGGCTGGGGCTGGCTGGGCCTGGCTGGCTGGGCTGGATGGCTGGCTGTCACAATGGCTGGCTGGCTGTCACAATGGCTGGCTGGCTTTCACAATGGCTGGCTGGCTGGGCTTGGCTGGGCTGGCCCTGGCTGGCGGGGCCTGGCTGGGCCGGGCTGTGCTGGGCCTGGCTGGCTGGGCCTGGCTGTGCAGGGCCTGGCTGGCTGGGCTGGCTGGCTGGCTGTCACAATGGCTGGCTGGCAGTCACAATGGCTGGCTGGCTGTCACAATGGCATGCTGGCTGTCACAATGGCTGGCTGGCTGGCTGGCTGGCTGGGCTCGGCTGGCTGGGCCGGGCCTGGCTGGCTGGGCCGGGCCTGGCTGGCTGGGCTGGCTGGCTGGCTGTCACAATGGCTGGCTGGCTGTCACAATGGCTGGCTGGCTGTCACAATGGCTGGCTGGCTGTCTGGGCCTGGCTGGGCCGGGCGGGCTGGGGCGGGCTGGGCCGGGCTGGCTGGGCCGGGCTGGCTGGGCTGGTCCTGGCTGGGCCGGCCTGGCTGGGCCGGGCTGGCTAGGCTTGGCTGGCTGGGCCGGGCTGGCTGGGCCGGGCTGGCTGAGCCGGGCTGGCTGGGCCGGGCTGGCTGTTCCGGGCTGGCCGGACCCAGTTGGCTGGGCTGGCTGGCTGGGCCTAGCTGGCTGAGCCTGGCTGGCGGGGCCTCCTGGGCTGGGCCTGGCTGGCTGGGCTGGGCTCACTGGGCCAGGCTTGCTGGGGCTGGCTGGCTGGGCTGGCTGGAACAATGGCTTGCTCGCTGTCACAATGGCTGGCTGGCTGTCACAATGGCTGGTTGGCTGGCTGGCTGGGCCTGGGTGGCTGAGCCTGGCAGGCGGGGCCTGGCTGGGCTGGGCCTGGGTGGCTGGGCTGGGCTGGCTGGGCCGGGCTGGCTGGGCTGGGCCTGGCTGGGCTGTCTGTCTGGCTGGCTTGCTGGCTGGCTGGGCTGGGCCCGGCTGGCTGGGCCTGGCTGGCTGGAACAATGGCTTCTGGCTGTCACAATGCCTGGCTGGCTGGCTGGGCCTGGATGGCTGAGCCTGGCTGGCGGGGCCTGGCTGGGCCGGGCCTTGCTGGCTGGGCCGGGCTGGCTGGGCTGGGCCTGGCTGGTTTGGCTGGCTGGCTTGCTGGCTGGCTGGGCTGGGCTGGGCCTGGCCGGGCCTGACTGGCTGGGCTTGGCTGGCTGGGCTGGATGGATGGAACAATGGCTGGCTGGCTGTCACAATGGCTGGCTGTCAGTCACAATGGCTGGCTGGCTGGCTGGCTGGGCCTGGCTGGCTGGGCCTGGCTGTGCTGGGCCTGGCTGGTTCTGGCTGGCCGGGCCGGGCCTTGCTGGGCTGGGCCTGGCTGGGCTGGGCTGGCTGGCGGGGCTTGGCTGGGCTGGGCCTCGCTGGCTGGGCTGGGCTTGCTGGGCCATGCTGGCTGGGCCGTGCTGGCTGGGCTGGGCCGTGCTGGGCCTTGCTGGGCCGGGCTGGCTGGCTGGCTAGAACAATGGCTGGCTGGCTGGCTGTAAAAAGGGCTTGCTGAGCTGGGCTGGGCTGGCTGGGCCGGGCTGGCTGGAGGTGGCTGGGCTGGGCTGGGCTGGGCTAGGCTGTGCTGACTGGGCTGGCTGGGCCGGGCTGTGCTGGGCCTGGCTGGGCTGGGGCTGGCTGGGCCTGGCTGGCTGGGCTGGATGGATGGCTGTCACAATGGCTGGCTGGCTGTCACAATGGCTGGCTGGCTTTCACAATGGCTGGCTGGCTGGGCTTGGCTGGGCTGGCCCTGGCTGGCGGGGCCTGGCTGGGCCGCGCTGTGCTGGGCCTGGCTGGCTGGGCCGGGCTGTGCAGGGCCTGGCTGGCTGGGCTGGCTGGCTGGCTGTCACAATGGCTGGCTGGCAGTCACAATGGCTGGCTGGCTTTCACAATGGCTGGCTTGCTGGGCCTGGCTGGGCTGGGCCTGGCTGACTGGGCATGGCTGGGCCTGGCTGGGCTGGGCTGGCTGGGCCGGACTGTCTGGGCTGGGCTGGTCGGACCGGGCTGGCTGGTTCGGGCTGCCCGGGCCCGGCTGGCTTGCTGGGCCGGCTGGCTGGCTGGCTGGAACAATGGCTGGTTGGCTGTCACAATGGCTGGCTGGCTGGGCCTGGCTGGCTGGGTGGGCCGGGCTGGGCCGGGCTGGCTGGCTGGGCCCGGCTGGGCTGGGCCTCGCTGGGCAGGGCCTGGCTCGGCTGGGCCGGGCTGGGCTGGCTCGGCCGGGCCTGGCTGGCTTGCTGGCTGGCTGGCTGGGCCGGGCTGCCTGGACCTGGGTGGGCTGGGCCTGGCTGGCTGGGCCGGGCAGGGCCGGGCTGGGCCTGGCTGGCTGGGGCTGGCTGGGCTGGCTGGGCTGGGCCTGGCTGGCTGGGCCTGACCGGTCCCGGCTGGCTGGGCCTGGCTGGCTGGGCTGGCTGGGCTGGGCCTGGCTGGGCCTGGCTTGCTGGGCCGGGCTGGCTGGCTGTCACAATGGCTGGCTGGGCCGGGCTGGGCCTGGCTGGCTGGGGCTGGCTGGGCTGGCTGGGCTGGGCCTGGCTGGCTGGGCCGGGCTGGCTGGCTGTCACAATGGCTGGCTGGCTGTCACAATGGCTGGCTGGCTGGCCCGGGCTGGCTATGCTGGGCCTTGCTGGGACTGGGTGGCTGGGCTGGCTGGCCGGCTGGCTAGCTGGAAAAGTAGCTGGCTGGCTGGCTGGCTGGCTGGCTGGCCGGGCCTGGCTGGCTGGGCCTGGCTGGGCTGGGCCCGGCTGGGCTGGGCCTGGCTGGCTGGGCCTGGCTGGGCCGGGCCTGGCTGCCTGGCTGGCTGGCTGGCTGGGCTGGGCCTGGCTGGCTGGGCCTGGCTGTCCCAGCCGGGCTGGCTGGGCCGGGCTGGCTGGGCCTGGCTGGGCCTGGCTGGCTGGGCCTGGCTGGCTGGGCCTGGCTGGCTGGACTGGCTGGCTGGCTGCAACAATGGCTGGCTGGCTGTCACAATGGCTGGCTGGCTGGCCGGGCCTGGCTGGGCCGGGCCTGGCTGGGCTGGGCTGGGCCTGGCTGGGCCTGGCTGGCTGGGCCAAGCTGGCTGGGCTGGGCTGGCTGGCTGGAACAATGGCTGGCTGTCTGTCACAATGGCATGCTGGCTGTCACAATGGCTGGCTGCCTGGCTGGCTGGGCTCGGCTGGCTGGGCCGGGCGGGGCCTGGCTGGGCCTGGCTGGTTGGGCCTGGCTGGCTGGGCCTGGCTGGGCCGGGCCTGGCTGGCTGGCTGGGCTGGGCCGGGCTGGCTTGGCCGGGCTGGCTGGGCTGGGCTGGCTGGGCTGGGCTGGCCAGGCACGACTGGCAGGCCTGGCTGGCTGGGCCTGGCTGGGCTGGGCTGGCTGGGCCGGACTGGCTGTGCTGGGCTGGCTGGCTGGCTGGCTGGAACAATGACTGTCTGGCTGGCTGTCACAATGGCTGGATGGCTGTCACAATGGCTGGCTGGCTGGCTGGCTGGGCCTGGCTGGCTGAGCCTGGCTGGGCTGGGCCTGGCTGGGCTGGGCCTGGCTGGGCTGGGCTGGCTGGGCCTGGCTGGCTGGGCCGTGCTGGCTGGGCTGGGCTGGCTGGCTGGAACAATGGCTGGCTGGCTGTCACAATGGCATGCTGGCTGTCACAATGGCTGGCTGCCTGGCTGGCTGGGCCATGCTGGGCTGGGCTGGCTGGGCTGGGCTGGCTGGCTGGCTGGCTGGCTGGCTGGCTGGAACAATGGGTGGCTGGCTGTAAAAAGGGCTTGCTGAGCCGGGCTGGCTGGGCTGGGCCAGGCTGGTTGGAGGTGGCTGGGCTGGGCTGGGCTAGGCTGGGCTGGGCTGGGCTAGGCTGGGCTAGGCTGGGCTGGCTGGGCCGGGCTGGCTGTCACAATGGCTGGCTGGCTGTCACAATGGCTGGCTGGCTGTCACAATGGCTGGCTGGCTTTCACAATGGCTGGCTGGCTGGGCCTGGCTGTGCAGGGCCTGGCTGGGCCTGGCTGGCTGGGCTGGCTGGCTGGCTGTCACAATGGCTGGCTGGCTGTCACAATGGCTGGCTGGCTGTCACAATGGCTGGCTGGCTTTCACAATGGCTGGCAGGCTGGGCCTGGCTGGGCCGGGCAGGCTGGGCCTGGCTGGCGGGGCCGGGCTGCGCTGGGCCAGGCTGGGCTGGGCTGGCTGGGCCGGACTGTCTGGGCTGGTCGGACCGGGCTGGCTGGTTCGGGCTGCCCGGGCCCGGCTGGCTGGGCCTGGCTGGCTGCCTGGCTGGAACAATGGCTGGCTGGCTGTCACAATGGCTGGCTGGCTGGCTGGCTGGGCCTGGCTGGCTGAGCCAGGCTGGTGGGGCCTGGCTGGGCTGGGCCAGGCTGGCTGGGGTGGGCCTGGCTGGGCCGGGCTTGCTGGGCCGGGCTTGCTGTGCCGGGCTGTCTGGGATGGCTGGCTGGCTGGCTGTCACAATGGCTGGTTGGCTGTCACAATGGCTGGCTCGCTGTCACAATGGCTGGCTGGCTGGCTGGGCCTGGCTGGCTGGGCTGGGCCGGGTTGGGCCGGGCTGACTGGGCTGGGCCGGGCTGGGCCTGGCTGGCTGGAGCTGGCTGGGCTGGGCTGGCTGGCTGGGCCTGGCTGGGCTGGGCCTGGCTGGGCTGGGCCAGGCTGGCTGGCTGGCTGGAACAATGTCTGGCTGGCTGTCACAATGTCTGGCTGGCTGTCACAATGGCTGTCTGGCTGTCTGGGCCTGGCTGGCTGAGCCTGGCTGGGCTGGGCCTGGCTGGGCTGGGCTGGCTGGGCCTGGCTGGCTGGGCCGTGCTGGCTGGGCTGGGCTGGCTGGCTGGAACAATGGCTGGCTGGCTGTCACAATGGCATGCTGGCTGTCACAATGGCTGGCTGTCTGGCTGGCTGGGCTCGGCTGGCTGGGCCGGGCGGGGCCTGGCTGGGCCTGGCTGGTTGGGCCTGGCTGGCTGGGCCTGGCTGGGCCGGGCCTGGCTGGCTGGCTGGGCTGGGCCGGGCTGGCTTGGCCGGGCTGGCTGGGCTGGGCTGGCTGGGCTGGGCTGGCCAGGCACGACTGGCTGGCCTGGCTGGCTGGGCCTGGCTGGGCTGGGCTGGCTGGGCCGGACTGGCTGTGCTGGGCTGGCTGGCTGGCTGGCTGGAACAATGACTGTCTGGCTGGCTGTCACAATGGCTGGATGGCTGTCACAATGGCTGGCTGGACTGGCTGGCTGGCTGCAACAATGGCTGGCTGGCTGTCACAATGGCTGGCTGGCTGGCTGGGCTGGGCTGGCTGGGCCAGGCTGGATGGGCCTGGCCGGGCTGGGCTCGGCTAGGCTGGGCAGGCCGGGCCTGGCTGGGCCGGGCCTGGCTGGGCTGGGCTGGGCCTGGCTGGGCCTGGCTGGCTGGGCCAAGCTGGCGGGGCCTGGCTGGGCTGGCTGGCTGGCTGGCTGGCTGGCTGGGCTGGGCTGGCTTGGCCGGGCTGGCTGGGCTGGGCTGGCTGGGCTGGGCTGGCCAGGCACGACTGGCTGGCCTGGCTGGCTGGGCCTGGCTGGGCTGGGCTGGCTGGGCCGGACTGGCTGGGCTGGGCTGGCTGGGCCGGACTGGCTGGGCTGGGCTGGCTGGCTGGAACAATGACTGTCTGGCTGGCTGTCACAATGGCTGGATGGCTGTCACAATGGCTGGCTGGCTGGCTGGCTGGGCCTGGCTGGCTGAGCCTGGCTGGGCTGGGCCTGGCTGGGCTGGGCTGGCTGGGCCTGGCTGGCTGGGCCGTGCTGGCTGGGCTGGGCTGGCTGGCTGGAACAATGGCTGGCTGGCTGTCACAATGGCATGCTGGCTGTCACAATGGCTGGCTGCCTGGCTGGCTGGGCTCGGCTGGCTGGGCCGGGCGGGGCATGGCTGGGCCTGGCTGGTTGGGCCTGCCTGGCTGGGCCTGGCTGGGCCGGGCCTGGCTGGCTGGCTGGCTGGGCTGGGCCTGGCTGGCTGGGCTGGGCCTGGCTGGCTGGGCCTGGCTGTCCCAGCCGGGCTGGCTGGGCCAGGCTGGCTGGGCCTGGCTGGCTGGACTGGCTGGCTGCAACAATGGCTGGCTGGCTGTCACAATGGCTGGCTGGCTGGCTGGGCTGGGCTGGATGGGCCAGGCTGGATGGGCCTGGCCAGGCTGGGCTCGGCTAGGCTGGGCTGGCCGGGCCTGGCTGGGCCGGGCCTGGCTGGGCCTGGCTGGGCCTGGCTGGCTGGGCCAAGCTGGCGGGGCCTGGCTGGGCTGGCTGGCTGGCTGGCTGGCTGGCTGGGCCGGGCTGGCTTGGCCGGGCTGGCTGGGCTGGGCTGGCCAGGCACGGCTGGCTGGCCTGGCTGGCTGGGCCTGGCTTGGCTGGGCTGGCTGGGCCGGACTGGCTGGGCTGGGCCTGGCTGGCTGGCTGGCTGGCTGGCTGGAACAATGACTGTCTGGCTGGCTGTCACAATGGCTGGCTGGCTGTCACAATGGCTGGCTGGCTGGCTGGCTGGGCCTGGCTGGCTGAGCCTGGCTGACGGGGCCTGGCTGGGCTTGGCCTGGCTTGCTCGGCCGGGCTGGCTGGCTGTCACAATGGCTGGCTGGCTGTCACAATGACTGGCTGGCTGGGCCGGGCTGGCTCTGCTGGGCCTGGCTGGGCCTGGCTGGCTGGGCTGGCTGGCCGGCTGGCTAGCTGGAAAAATAGCTGGCTGGCTGTCACAATGGCTGGCTGGCTGTCACAATGGCTGGCTGGCTGGATGGCCGAGCCTGGCTGGATGGCTGGGCCTGGCTGGGCTGGGCCTGGCTGGGCCTGGCTGGCCGGGCCTGGCTGGCTGGGCCTGGCTGGTCTGGGCTTGCTGGGCCTGGCTGGCTGGGCCGTGCTGGCTCGGCTGGGCTGGCTGGATGGCTGGAACAATGGCTGGCTGGCTGTCACAATGGCTGGCTGGCTGGGCTCGCCTGGCTGGGCCTGGCTGGTCTTGGCCCGGCTGGTCTGGACTGGCTGGGCCTGGCTGGGCCTGGCTGGCTGGGCCGGGCCTGGCTGGGCCGGGCCTGGCTGGGCTGGGCTGGCTGGGCTCGACTGGGCTGGGCCTGGCTGGGCTGTGCCTGGCTGGGCTGGGCCTGGCTGTCTGGGCCG
The DNA here is from genome assembly GCF_031021105.1 of Erythrolamprus reginae. Taxonomy (NCBI): domain Eukaryota; kingdom Metazoa; phylum Chordata; class Lepidosauria; order Squamata; family Dipsadidae; genus Erythrolamprus; species Erythrolamprus reginae. The sequence continues at coordinate 213,275,508 of NC_091951.1, read as the reverse complement.
GGCTGGCTGGGCCTGGCTGGCTGGGCCTGGCTGGCTGGGCCTGGCTGGGCCTGGCTGGCTGGACTGGCTGGCTGGCTGGCTGCAACAATGGCTGGCTGGCTGTCACAATGGCTGGCTGGCTGGCTGGCTGGCTGGCCGGGCCTGGCTGTGCTGGGCCTGGCTGGCTGGCTGGCTGCAACAATGGCTGGCTGGCTGTCACAATGGCTGGCTGGCTGGCTGGCTGGCCGGGCCTGGCTGTGCTGGGCCTGGCTGGGCTGGCTGGCTGGCTGGATGGATGGAACAATGGCTGGCTGGCTGTCACAATGGCTGGCTGTCAGTCACAATGGCTGGCTGGGCCCGGCTGGCTGGGCCCGGCTGGGCTGGGCCTGGCTGGTTCTGGCTGGCCGGGCCCGGCTGGGCTGGGCCTGGCTGGGCTGGGCTGGCTGGCGGGGCCCGGCTGGGCTGGGCCTCACTGGCTGGGCTGGGCTTGCTGGGCCATGCTAGCTGGGCCGTGCTGGCTGGGCTGGGCCGGGCTGGGCCATGCTGGGCTGGGCTGGCTGGGCTGGGCTGGCTGGCTGGCTGGCTGGCTGGCTGGCTGGCTGGCTGGAACAATGGGTGGCTGGCTGTAAAAAGGGCTTGCTGAGCCGGGCTGGCTGGGCTGGGCCAGGCTGGCTGGAGGTGGCTGGGCTGGGCTGGGCTAGGCTGGGCTAGGCTGGGCTGGGCTGGCTGGGCTGGGCTGGCTGGGCCGGGCTGGCTGTCACAATGGCTGGCTGGCTGTCACAATGGCTGGCTGGCTGTCACAATGGCTGGCTGGCTTTCACAATGGCTGGCTGGCTGGGCCAGGCTGGGCTGGCCCTGGCTGGGCCGGGCTGTGCTGGGCCCGGCTGGCTGGGCCTGGCTGTGCAGGGCCTGGCTGGGCCTGGCTGGCTGGCTGGCTGTCACAATGGCTGGCTGGCTGTCACAATGGCTGGCTGGCTGTCACAATGGCTGGCTGGCTTTCACAATGGCTGGCAGGCTGGGCCTGGCTGGGCCGGGCTGGCTGGGCCTGGCTGGCGGGGCCGGGCTGTGCTGGGCCAGGCTGGGCTGGGCTGGCTGGGCCGGACTGTCTGGGCTGGTCGGACCGGGCTGGCTGGTTCGGGCTGCCCGGGCCCGGCTGGCTGGGCCTGGCTGGCTGGCTGGCTGGAACAATGGCTGGCTGGCTGTCACAATGGCTGGCTGGCTGGGCCTGGCTGGCTCAGCCTGGCTGGTGGGGCCTGGCTGGGCTGGGCCAGGCTGGCTGGGGTGGGCCTGGCTGGGCCGGGCTTGCTGGGCCGGGCTTGCTGTGCCGGGCTGTCTGGGATGGATGGCTGGATGGCTGTCACAATGGCTGGTTGGCTGTCACAATGGCTGGCTCGCTGTCACAATGGCTGGCTGGCTGGCTGGGCCTGGCTGGCTGGGCTGGGCCGGGTTGGGCCGGGCTGACTGGGCTGGCCCGGGCTGGGCCTGGCTGGCTGGAGCTGGCTGGGCTGGCTGGCTGGGCCTGCCTGGGCTGGGCCTGGCTGGGCTGGGCCAGGCTGGCTGGCTGGCTGGAACAATGTCTGGCTGGCTGTCACAATGGCTGGCTGCCTGGCTGGCTGGGCCATGCTGGGCTGGGCTGGCTGGGCTGGGCTGGGCTGGCTGGCTGGCTGGCTGGCTGGCTGGCTGGAACAATGGGTGGCTGGCTGTAAAAAGGGCTTGCTGAGCCGGGCTGGCTGGGCTGGGCCAGGCTGGCTGGAGGTGGCTGGGCTGGGCTGGGCTAGGCTGGGCTAGGCTGTGCTGGGCTGGCTGGGCTGGGCTGGCTGGGCCGGGCTGGCTGTCACAATGGCTGGCTGGCTGTCACAATGGCTGGCTGGCTGTCACAATGGCTGGCTGGCTTCCACAATGGCTGGCTGGCTGGGCCAGGCTGGGCTGGCCCTGGCTGGGCCGGGCTGTGCTGGGCCCGGCTGGCTGGGCCTGGCTGTGCAGGGCCTGGCTGGGCCGGGCTGGCTGGGCTGGCTGGCTGGCTGTCACAATGGCTGGCTGGCTGTCACAATGGCTGGCTGGCTGGCTGAGCCTGGCTGGGCTGGGCCTGGATGGGCTGGGCTGGCTGGGCCTGGCTGGCTGGGCCGTGCTGGCTGGGCTGGGCTGGCTGGCTGGAACAATGGCTGGCTGGCTGTCACAATGGCATGCTGGCTGTCACAATGGCTGGCTGCCTGGCTGGCTGGGCCATGCTGGGCTGGGCTGGCTGGGCTGGGCTGGCTGGCTGGCTGGCTGGCTGGCTGGCTGGCTGGAACAATGGGTGGCTGGCTGTAAAAAGGGCTTGCTGAGCCGGGCTGGCTGGGCTGGGCCAGGCTGGCTGGAGGTGGCTGGGCTGGGCTGGGCTAGGCTGGGCTAGGCTGGGCTGGGCTGGCTGGGCTGGGCTGGCTGGGCCGGGCTGGCTGTCACAATGGCTGGCTGGCTGTCACAATGGCTGGCTGGCTGTCACAATGGCTGGCTGGCTTTCACAATGGCTGGCTGGCTGGGCCAGGCTGGGCTGGCCCTGGCTGGGCCAGGCTGTGCTGGGCCCGGCTGGCTGGGCCTGGCTGTGCAGGGCCTGGCTGGGCCTGGCTGGCTGGCTGGCTGTCACAATGGCTGGCTGGCTGTCACAATGGCTGGCTGGCTGTCACAATGGCTGGCTGGCTTTCACAATGGCTGGCAGGCTGGGCCTGGCTGGGCCGGGCTGGCTGGGCCTGGCTGGCGGGGCCGGGCTGCGCTGGGCCAGGCTGGGCTGGGCTGGCTGGGCCGGACTGTCTGGGCTGGTCGGACCGGGCTGGCTGGTTCGGGCTGCCCGGGCCCGGCTGGCTGGGCCTGGCTGGCTGGCTGGCTGGAACAATGGCTGGCTGGCTGTCACAATGGCTGCCTGGCTGGGCCTGGCTGGCTGAGCCTGGCTGGTGGGGCCTGGCTGGGCTGGGCCAGGCTGGCTGGGGTGGGCCTGGCTGGGCCGGGCTTGCTGGGCCGGGCTTGCTGTGCCGGGCTGTCTGGGATGGATGGCTGGCTGGCTGTCACAATGGCTGGTTGGCTGTCACAATGGCTGGCTCGCTGTCACAATGGCTGGCTGGCTGGCTGGGCCTGGCTGGCTGGGCTGGGCCGGGTTGGGCCGGGCTGACTGGGCTGGGCCGGGCTGGGCCTGGCTGGCTGGAGCTGGCTGGGCTGGGCTGGCTGGCTGGGCCTGCCTGGGCTGGGCCTGGCTGGGCTGGGCCAGGCTGGCTGGCTGGCTGGAACAATGTCTGGCTGGCTGTCACAATGTCTGGCTGGCTGTCACAATGGCTGTCTGGCTGTCTGGGCCTGGCTGGGCCGGGCGGGCTGGGCAGGGCTGGGTGGGCCGGGCTGGCTGGGCCGGGCCGGCTAGGCCGGGCTGGCTAGGCTTGGCAGGCTGGGCCGGGCTGGCTGGGCCGGGCTGGCTGTTCCAGGCTGGCCGGGCCCAGCTGGCTGGGCCTGGCTGGCTGAGCCTGGCTGGCGGGGCCTCCTGGGCTGGGCCTGGCTGGCTGGGCTGGGCTCGCTGGGCCAGGCTTGCTGGGCCGGGTTGGCTGGCTGGGCCTGGCTGGGCTAGGCTGGCTGGGCTGGGCTGGCTGGGCCGGGCTGTGTTTGGCTGGCTGGGGCTGGCTGGCTGGCTGGGCTGGCCGGCTGGCTGGCTGGCTGAAACAATGGCTTGCTTGCTGTCACAATGGCTGGATGGCTGTCACAATGGCTGGTTGGCTGGCTGGGCCTGGGTGGCTGAGCCTGGCAGGCGGGGCCTGGCTGGGCTGGGCCTGGGTGGCTGGGCCGGGCTGGCTGGGCTGGGCCTGGCTGGCTGGCTTGCTGGCTGGGCCTGGCTGGCTGGGCCTGGTTGGCTGGAACAATGGCTTCTGGCTGTCACAATGCCTGGCTGGCTGGGCTGGTCCTGGCTGGGCCGGGCTGGCTGGGCCGGGCCGGCTGGGCCGGGCTGGCTAGGCTTGGCTGGCTGGGCCAGGCTGGCCGGGCCGGGCTGGCTGTTCCGGGCTGGCCGGGCCCGGCTGGCTGGGCTGGCTGGCTGGGCCTGGCTGGCTGAGCCTGGCTGGCGGGGCCTCCTGGGCTGGGCCTGGCTGGCTGGGCTGGGCTCGCTGGGCCAGGCTTGCTGGGCCGGGTTGGCTGGGCTGGGCTGGCTGGGCCGGGCTGGCTGGGCCGGGCTGGCTGGGCCGGGCTGGGCTTGGCTGGCTGGGCCTGGCTGGCTGGGCTGTCCGGCTGGCTGGCTGGCTGGAACAATGGCTTGCTCGCTGTCACAATGGCTTGCTCGCTGTCACAATGGCTGGCTGGCTGTCACAATGGCTGGCTGGCTGGGCCTGGCTGGCTGAGCGTGGCTGGCGGGGCCTGGCTGGGCTGGGCCTGGCTTGCTGGTCCTGGCTGGGCTGGGCTGGCTGGGCCGGACTGGCTGGGCTGGGCTGGCTGGCTGGCTGGAACAATGACTGTCTGGCTGGCTGTCACAATGGCTGGATGGATGTCACAATGGCTGGCTGGCTCGCTGGCTGGGCCTGGCTGGCTGAGCGTGGCTGGCGGGGCCTGGCTGGGCTGGGCCTGGCTTGCTGGGCCGGGCTGGCTGGCTGTCACAATGGCTGGCTGGCTGGGCCTGGCTGGCTCTGCTGGGCCTGGCTGGCTGGGCTGGCTGGCCGGCTGGCTAGCTGGAAAAATAGCTGGCTGGCTGTCAGAATGGCTGGCTGGCTGGCTGTCACAATGGGCCTGGCTGTGCTGGGCCTGGCTGGTTCTGGCTGGCCGGGCCGGGCCTTGCTGGGCTGGGCCTGGCTGGGCTGGGCTGGCTGGCGGGGCTTGGCTGGGCTGGGCCTCGCTGGCTGGGCTGGGCTTGCTGGGCCATGCTGGCTGGGCCGTGCTGGCTGGGCTGGGCCGTGCTGGGCCTTGCTGGGCCGGGCTGGCTGGCTGGCTAGAACAATGGCTGGCTGGCTGGCTGTAAAAAGGGCTTGCTGAGCTGGGCTGGGCTGGCTGGGCCGGGCTGGCTGGAGGTGGCTGGGCTGGGCTGGGCTGGGCTAGGCTGTGCTGACTGGGCTGGCTGGGCCGGGCTGTGCTGGGCCTGGCTGGGCTGGGGCTGGCTGGGCCTGGCTGGCTGGGCTGGATGGATGGCTGTCACAATGGCTGGCTGGCTGTCACAATGGCTGGCTGGCTTTCACAATGGCTGGCTGGCTGGGCTTGGCTGGGCTGGCCCTGGCTGGCGGGGCCTGGCTGGGCCGGGCTGTGCTGGGCCTGGCTGGCTGGGCCTGGCTGTGCAGGGCCTGGCTGGCTGGGCTGGCTGGCTGGCTGTCACAATGGCTGGCTGGCAGTCACAATGGCTGGCTGGCTTTCACAATGGCTGGCTTGCTGGGCCTGGCTGGGCTGGGCCTGGCTGACTGGGCATGGCTGGGCCTGGCTGGGCCCGGCTGGCTGGGCTGGCTGGCTGGCTTCCTGGGCCTGGCTGGCTGAGTCTGGCTGGCGGGGCCTGGCTGGGCCTGGCTGGGCTGGGCTGGCTGGGCCGGACTGTCTGGGCTGGGCTGGTCGGACCGGGCTGGCTGGTTCGGGCTGCCCGGGCCCGGCTGGCTTGCTGGGCCGGCGGGCTGGCTGGCTGGAACAATGGCTGGTTGGCTGTCACAATGGCTGGCTGGCTGGGCCTGGCTGGCTGGGTGGGCCGGGCTGGGCCGGGCTGGCTGGCTGGGCCCGGCTGGGCTGGGCCTCGCTGGGCGGGGCCTGGCTCGGCTGGGCCGGGCTGGGCTGGCTCGGCCGGGCCTGGCTGGCTTGCTGGCTGGCTGGCTGGGCCGGGCTGCCTGGACCTGGGTGGGCTGGGCCTGGCTGGCTGGGCCGGGCAGGGCCGGGCTGGGCCTGGCTGCCTGGGGCTGGCTGGGCTGGCTGGGCTGGGCCTGGCTGGCTGGGCCTGACCGGTCCCGGCTGGCTGGGCCTGGCTGGCTGGGCTGGCTGGGCTGGGCCTGGCTGGGCCTGGCTTGCTGGGCCGGGCTGGCTGGCTGTCACAATGGCTGGCTGGCTGTCACAATGGCTGGCTGGGCCGGGCTGGGCCTGGCTGGCTGGGGCTGGCTGGGCTGGCTGGGCTGGGCCTGGCTGGCTGGGCCTGACCGGTCCCGGCTGGCTGGGCCTGGCTGGCTGGGCTGGCTGGGCTGGGCCTGGCTTGCTGGGCCTGGCTGGCGGGGCCGGGCTGCGCTGGGCCAGGCTGGGCTGGGCTGGCTGGGCCGGACTGTCTGGGCTGGTCGGACCGGGATGGCTGGTTCGGGCTGCCCGGGCCCGGCTGGCTGGGCCTGGCTGGCTGGAACAATGGCTGGCTGGCTGTCACAATGGCTGGCTGGCTGGCTGGCTGGGCCTGGCTGGCTGAGCCTGGCTGGTGGGGCCTGGCTGGGCTGGGCCAGGCTGGCTGGGGTGGGCCTGGCTGGGCCGGGCTTGCTGGGCCGGGCTTGCTGTGCCGGGCTGTCTGGGATGGCTGGCTGGCTGGCTGTCACAATGGCTGGTTGGCTGTCACAATGGCTGGCTCGCTGTCACAATGGCTGGCTGGCTGGCTGGGCCTGGCTGGCTGGGCTGGGCCGGGTTGGGCCGGGCTGACTGGGCTGGGCCGGGCTGGGCCTGGCTGGCTGGAGCTGGCTGGGCTGGGCTGGCTGGCTGGGCCTGGCTGGGCTGGGCCCGGCTGGGCTGGGCCAGGCTGGCTGGCTGGCTGGAACAATGTCTGGCTGGCTGTCACAATGTCTGGCTGGCTGTCACAATGGCTGTCTGGCTGTCTGGGCCTGGCTGGCTGAGCCTGGCTGGGCTGGGCCTGGCTGGGCTGGGCTGGCTGGGCCTGGCTGGCTGGGCCGTGCTGGCTGGGCTGGGCTGGCTGGCTGGAACAATGGCTGGCTGGCTGTCACAATGGCATGCTGGCTGTCACAATGGCTGGCTGTCTGGCTGGCTGGGCTCGGCTGGCTGGGCCGGGCGGGGCCTGGCTGGGCCGGGCTGGTTGGGCCTGGCTGGCTGGGCCTGGCTGGGCCGGGCCTGGCTGGCTGGCTGGGCTGGGCCGTGCTGGCTTGGCCGGGCTGGCTGGGCTGGGCTGGCTGGGCTGGGCTGGCCAGGCACGACTGGCTGGCCTGGCTGGCTGGGCCTGGCTGGGCTGGGCTGGCTGGGCCGGACTGGCTGTGCTGGGCTGGCTGGCTGGCTGGCTGGAACAATGACTGTCTGGCTGGCTGTCACAATGGCTGGATGGCTGTCACAATGGCTGGCTGGACTGGCTGGCTGGCTGCAACAATGGCTGGCTGGCTGTCACAATGGCTGGCTGGCTGGCTGGCTGGGCTGGGCTGGCTGGGCCAGGCTGGATGGGCCTGGCCGGGCTGGGCTCGGCTAGGCTGGGCAGGCCGGGCCTGGCTGGGCCGGGCCTGGCTGGGCTGGGCTGGGCCTGGCTGGGCCTGGCTGGCTGGGCCAAGCTGGCGGGGCCTGGCTGGGCTGGCTGGCTGGCTGGCTGGCTGGGCTGGGCTGGCTTGGCCGGGCTGGCTGGGCTGGGCTGGCTGGGCTGGGCTGGCCAGGCACGACTGGCTGGCCTGGCTGGCTGGGCCTGGCTGGGCTGGGCTGGCTGGGCCGGACTGGCTGGGCTGGGCTGGCTGGGCCGGACTGGCTGGGCTGGGCTGGCTGGCTGGCTGGCTGGAACAATGACTGTCTGGCTGGCTGTCACAATGGCTGGATGGCTGTCACAATGGCTGGCTGGCTGGCTGGGCCTGGCTGGCTGAGCCTGGCTGGGCTGGGCCTGGCTGGGCTGGGCTGGCTGGGCCTGGCTGGCTGGGCCGTGCTGGCTGGGCTGGGCTGGCTGGCTGGAACAATGGCTGGCTGGCTGTCACAATGGCATGCTGGCTGTCACAATGGCTGGCTGCCTGGCTGGCTGGGCTCGGCTGGCTGGGCCGGGCGGGGCATGGCTGGGCCTGGCTGGTTGGGCCTGCCTGGCTGGGCCTGGCTGGGCCGGGCCTGGCTGGCTGGCTGGCTGGGCTGGGCCTGGCTGGCTGGGCCTGGCTGTCCCAGCCGGGCTGGCTGGGCCAGGCTGGCTGGGCCTGGCTGGCTGGACTGGCTGGCTGCAACAATGGCTGGCTGGCTGTCACAATGGCTGGCTGGCTGGCTGGGCTGGGCTGGATGGGCCAGGCTGGATGGGCCTGGCCGGGCTGGGCTCGGCTAGGCTGGGCTGGCCGGGCCTGGCTGGGCCGGGCCTGGCTGGGCCTGGCTGGCTGGGCCAAGCTGGTGGGGCCTGGCTGGGCTGGCTGGCTGGCTGGCTGGCTGGGCCGGGCTGGCTTGGCCGGGCTGGCTGGGCTGGGCTGGCCAGGCACGGCTGGCTGGCCTGGCTGGCTGGGCCTGGCTTGGCTGGGCTGGCTGGGCCGGACTGGCTGGGCTGGGCCTGGCTGGCTGGCTGGCTGTCACAATGGCTGGCTGGCTGTCACAATGGCTGGCTGGCTGTCACAATGGCTGGCTGGCTTTCACAATGGCTGGCTGGCTGGGCTCGCCTGGCTGGGCCTGGCTGGTCTTGGCCCGGCTGGTCTGGACTGGCTGGGCCTGGCTGGGCCTGGCTGGCTGGGCCGGGCCTGGCTGGGCCGGGCCTGGCTGGGCTGGGCTGGCTGGGCTCGACTGGGCTGGGCCTGGCTGGGCTGTGCCTGGCTGGGCTGGGCCTGGCTGTCTGGGCCGGGCTGTCTGGGCCTGGCTGTCTGGGCCTGGCTGGCTGGGCCTGGCTGGGCCTGGCTGGCTGGACTGGCTGGCTGGCTGGCTGCAACAATGGCTGGCTGGCTGTCACAATGGCTGGCTGGCTGGCTGGCTGGCCGGGCCTGGCTGTGCTGGGCCTGGCTGGCTGGGCCTGGCTGGGCTGGACCCGGCTGGGCCTGACTGGCTGGGCCTGGCTGGCTGGGCTGGCTGGCTGGCTGGATGGATGGAACAATGGCTGGCTGGCTGTCACAATGGCTGGCTGTCAGTCACAATGGCTGGCTGGGCCCGGCTGGCTGGGCCCGGCTGGGCTGGGCCTGGCTGGTTCTGGCTGGCCGGGCCCGGCTGGGCTGGGCCTGGCTGGGCTGGGCTGGCTGGCGGGGCCCGGCTGGGCTGGGCCTCACTGGCTGGGCTGGGCTTGCTGGGCCATGCTAGCTGGGCCGTGCTGGCTGGGCTGGGCCGGGCTGGGCCATGCTGGGCTGGGCTGGCTGGGCTGGGCTGGCTGGCTGGCTGGCTGGCTGGCTGGCTGGCTGGCTGGCTGGAACAATGGGTGGCTGGCTGTAAAAAGGGCTTGCTGAGCCGGGCTGGCTGGGCTGGGCCAGGCTGGCTGGAGGTGGCTGGGCTGGGCTGGGCTAGGCTGGGCTAGGCTGGGCTGGGCTGGCTGGGCTGGGCTGGCTGGACCGGGCTGGCTGTCACAATGGCTGGCTGGCTGTCACAATGGCTGGCTGGCTGTCACAATGGCTGGCTGGCTTTCACAATGGCTGGCTGGCTGGGCCAGGCTGGGCTGGCCCTGGCTGGGCCGGGCTGTGCTGGGCCCGGCTGGCTGGGCCTGGCTGTGCAGGGACTGGCTGGGCCTGGCTGGCTGGCTGGCTGTCACAATGGCTGGCTGGCTGTCACAATGGCTGGCTGGCTGTCACAATGGCTGGCTGGCTTTCACAATGGCTGGCAGGCTGGGCCTGGCTGGGCCGGGCTGGCTGGGCCTGGCTGGCGGGGCCGGGCTGTGCTGGGCCAGGCTGGGCTGGGCTGGCTGGGCCGGACTGTCTGGGCTGGTCGGACCGGGCTGGCTGGTTTGGGCTGCCCGGGCCCGGCTGGCTGGGCCTGGCTGGCTGGCTGGCTGGAACAATGGCTGGCTGGCTGTCACAATGGCTGGCTGGCTGGGCCTGGCTGGCTCAGCCTGGCTGGTGGGGCCTGGCTGGGCTGGGCCAGGCTGGCTGGGGTGGGCCTGGCTGGGCCGGGCTTGCTGGGCCGGGCTTGCTGTGCCGGGCTGTCTGGGATGGATGGCTGGATGGCTGTCACAATGGCTGGTTGGCTGTCACAATGGCTGGCTCGCTGTCACAATGGCTGGCTGGCTGGCTGGGCCTGGCTGGCTGGGCTGGGCCGGGTTGGGCCGGGCTGACTGGGCTGGCCCGGGCTGGGCCTGGCTGGCTGGAGCTGGCTGGGCTGGCTGGCTGGGCCTGCCTGGGCTGGGCCTGGCTGGGCTGGGCCAGGCTGGCTGGCTGGCTGGAACAATGTCTGGCTGGCTGTCACAATGGCTGGCTGCCTGGCTGGCTGGGCCATGCTGGGCTGGGCTGGCTGGGCTGGGCTGGGCTGGCTGGCTGGCTGGCTGGCTGGCTGGCTGGCTGGCTGGAACAATGGGTGGCTGGCTGTAAAAAGGGCTTGCTGAGCCGGGCTGGCTGGGCTGGGCCAGGCTGGCTGGAGGTGGCTGGGCTGGGCTGGGCTAGGCTGGGCTAGGCTGGGCTGGGCTGGCTGGGCTGGGCTGGCTGGGCCGGGCTGGCTGTCACAATGGCTGGCTGGCTGTCACAATGGCTGGCTGGCTGTCACAATGGCTGGCTGGCTTCCACAATGGCTGGCTGGCTGGGCCAGGCTGGGCTGGCCCTGGCTGGGCCGGGCTGTGCTGGGCCCGGCTGGCTGGGCCTGGCTGTGCAGGGCCTGGTTGGGCCGGGCTGGCTGGGCTGGCTGGCTGGCTGTCACAATGGCTGGCTGGCTGTCACAATGGCTGGCTGGCTGGCTGAGCCTGGCTGGGCTGGGCCTGGATGGGCTGGGCTGGCTGGGCCTGGCTGGCTGGGCCGTGCTGGCTGGGCTGGGCTGGCTGGCTGGAACAATGGCTGGCTGGCTATCACAATGGCATGCTGGCTGTCACAATGGCTGGCTGCCTGGCTGGCTGGGCCATGCTGGGCTGGGCTGGCTGGGCTGGGCTGGCTGGCTGGCTGGCTGGCTGGCTGGCTGGAACAATGGGTGGCTGGCTGTAAAAAGGGCTTGCTGAGCCGGGCTGGCTGGGCTGGGCCAGGCTGGCTGGAGGTGGCTGGGCTGGGCTGGGCTAGGCTGGGCTAGGCTGGGCTGGGCTGGCTGGGCTGGGCTGGCTGGGCCGGGCTGGCTGTCACAATGGCTGGCTGGCTGTCACAATGGCTGGCTGGCTGTCACAATGGCTGGCTGGCTTTCACAATGGCTGGCTGGCTGGGCCAGGCTGGGCTGGCCCTGGCTGGGCCAGGCTGTGCTGGGCCCGGCTCGCTGGGCCTGGCTGTGCAGGGCCTGGCTGGGCCTGGCTGGCTGGCTGGCTGTCACAATGGCTGGCTGGCTGTCACAATGGCTGGCTGGCTGTCACAATGGCTGGCTGGCTTTCACAATGGCTGGCAGGCTGGGCCTGGCTGGGCCGGGCTGGCTGGGCCTGGCTGGCGGGGCCGGGCTGCGCTGGGCCAGGCTGGGCTGGGCTGGCTGGGCCGGACTGTCTGGGCTGGTCGGACCGGGCTGGCTGGTTCGGGCTGCCCGGGCCCGGCTGGCTGGGCCTGGCTGGCTGGCTGGCTGGAACAATGGCTGGCTGGCTGTCACAATGGCTGCCTGGCTGGGCCTGGCTGGCTGAGCCTGGCTGGTGGGGCCTGGCTGGGCTGGGCCAGGCTGGCTGGGGTGGGCCTGGCTGGGCCGGGCTTGCTGGGCCGGGCTTGCTGTGCCGGGCTGTCTGGGATGGCTGGCTGGCTGGCTGTCACAATGGCTGGTTGGCTGTCACAATGGCTGGCTCGCTGTCACAATGGCTGGCTGGCTGGCTGGGCTGGGCCGGGTTGGGCCGGGCTGACTGGGCTGGGCCGGGCTGGGCCTGGCTGGCTGAGCCTGGCTGGCGGGGCCTCCTGGGCTGGGCCTGGCTGGCTGGGCTGGGCTCGCTGGGCCAGGCTTGCTGGGCCGGGTTGGCTGGCTGGGCCTGGCTGGGCTAGGCTGGCTGGGCTGGGCTGGCTGGGCCGGGCTGGCTGGGCCGGGCTGGCTGGGCCGGGCTGGGCTTGGCTGGCTGGGCCTGGCTGGCTGGGCTGTCCGGCTGGCTGGCTGGCTGGAACAATGGCTTGCTCGCTGTCACAATGGCTTGCTCGCTGTCACAATGGCTGGCTGGCTGTCACAATGGCTGGCTGGCTGGGCCTGGCTGGCTGAGCGTGGCTGGTGGGGCCTGGCTGGGCTGGGCCTGGCTTGCTGGTCCTGGCTGGGCTGGGCTGGCTGGGCCGGACTGGCTGGGCTGGGCTGGCTGGCTGGCTGGAACAATGACTGTCTGGCTGGCTGTCACAATGGCTGGATGGATGTCACAATGGCTGGCTGGCTCGCTGGCTGGGCCTGGCTGGCTGAGCGTGGCTGGCGGGGCCTGGCTGGGCTGGGCCTGGCTTGCTGGGCCGGGCTGGCTGGCTGTCACAATGGCTGGCTGGCTGGGCCTGGCTGGCTCTGCTGGGCCTGGCTGGCTGGGCTGGCTGGCCGGCTGGCTAGCTGGAAAAATAGCTGGCTGGCTGTCAGAATGGCTGGCTGGCTGTCACAATGACTGGCTGGCTGGCTGGCTGGCTGGCTGGCTGGCTGGCCAGGCCTGGCTGGATGGGCTGGGCTGGGCTGGGCCTGGCTGGAACAATGTCTGGCTGGCTGTCACAATGTCTGGCTGGCTGTCACAATGGCTGTCTGGCTGTCTGGGCCTGGCTGGGCCAGGCGGGCTGGGCCGGGCTGGTTGGGCCGGGCTGGCTGGGCTGGTCCTGGCTGGGCCGGGCTTGGCTGGCTGGGCCGGCTGAGCCGGGCTGGCTGGGCCGGGCTGGCCGGGCCGGGCTGGCTATTCCGGGCTGGCCGGACCCGGCTGGCTGGGCTGGCTGGCTGGGCCTGGCTGGCTGAGCCTGGCTGGCGGGGCCTCCTGGGCTGGGCCTGGCTGGCTGGGCTGGGCTCACTGGGCCAGGCTTGCTGGGCCTGGCTGGCTGGGCCGGGCTGGCTGGGCCGGGCTGGCTGGGCTGGCTGGCTGGGCTGGGCTGGGCTGGCTGGGCCGGGCTGGGCTCGGCTAGGCTGGGCTGGCTGGGCCTGGCTGGCTGGCTGTCACAATGGCATGCTGGCTGTCACAATGGCTGGCTGCCTGGCTGGCTGGGCCATGCTGGGCCGGGCCTGGCTGGGCTGGGCCTGGCTTGCTGGGCCGGGCTGGCTGGCTGTCACAATGGCTGGCTGGCTGGGCCTGGCTGGCTCTGCTGGGCCTGGCTGGCTGGGCTGGCTGGCCGGCTGGCTAGCTGGAAAAATAGCTGGCTGGCTGTCAGAATGGCTGGCTGGCTGTCACAATGACTGGCTGGCTGGCTGGCTGGCTGGCTGGCTGGCTGGCCAGGCCTGGCTGGATGGGCTGGGCTGGGCTGGGCCTGGCTGGAACAATGTCTGGCTGGCTGTCACAATGTCTGGCTGGCTGTCACAATGGCTGTCTGTCTGTCTGGGCCTGGCTGGGCCAGGCGGGCTGGGCCGGGCTGGTTGGGCCGGGCTGGCTGGGCTGGTCCTGGCTGGGTTGGGCTTGGCTGGCTGGGCCGGCTGAGCCGGGCTGGCTGGGCCGGGCTGGCCGGGCCGGGCTGGCTATTCCGGGCTGGCCGGACCCGGCTGGCTGGGCTGGCTGGCTGGGCCTGGCTGGCTGAGCCTGGCTGGCGGGGCCTCCTGGGCTGGGCCTGGCTGGCTGGGCTGGGCTCACTGGGCCAGGCTTGCTGGGCCTGGCTGGCTGGGCCGGGCTGGCTGGGCCGGGCTGGCTGGGCTGGCTGGCTGGCTGGGCTGGGCTGGGCTGGCTGGGCCGGGCTGGGCTCGGCTAGGCTGGGCTGGCTGGGCCTGGCTGGCTGGCTGTCACAATGGCATGCTGGCTGTCACAATGGCTGGCTGCCTGGCTGGCTGGGCCATGCTGGGCCGGGCCTGGCTGGGCTGGGCTGGGCCTGGCTGGGCCGGGCTGGGCCGGGGTGGGCCTGGCAGGCTGGGCCAAGCTGGCCGGGCACGGCTGGCTGGTCCTGGCTGGCTGGGCTGGCTGGGCTGGGCCTGGCTGGGCTGGGCTGGCTGGGCCGGACTGGCTGGGCTGGGCTGGCTGGCTGGCTGGAACAATGACTGTCTGGCTGGCTGTCACAATGGCTGGATGGATGTCACAATGGCTGGCTGGCTCGCTGGCTGGGCCTGGCTGGCTGAGTGTGGCTGGCGGGGCCTGGCTGGGCTGGGCCTGGCTTGCTGGGCTGGGCTGGCTGGCTGTCACAATGGCTGACTGGATGTCACAATGACTGGCTGGCTGGGCCTGGCTGGCTCTGCTGGGCCTGGCTGGCTGGCCGGCTGCCTAGCTGGAAAAATAGCTGGCTGGCTGTCAGAATGGCTGGCTGGCTGTCACAATGACTGGCTGGCTGGCTGGCTGGCTGGCCGGGCCTGGCTGGATGGGCCAGGCTGGGCTGGGCCTGGCTGGGCCTGGCTAGCCGGGCCTGGCTGGGCTGGGCCTAGCTGGGCTGAGCTGGCTGGGCCTGGCTGGCTGGGCCGTGCTGGCTGGGCTGGGCTGGCTGGATGGCTGGAACAATGGCTGGCTGGCTGTCACAATGGCATGCTGGCTGTCACAATGGCTGGCTGGCTGGCTGGGCTCGGCTGGCTGGGCCGGACTGGCTGGGCTGGGCTGGCTGGCTGGCTGGAACAATGACTGTCTGGCTGGCTGTCACAATGGCTGGATGGATGTCACAATGGCTGGCTGGCTCGCTGGCTGGGCCTGGCTGGCTGAGTGTGGCTGGCGGGGCCTGGCTGGGCTGGGCCTGGCTTGCTGGGCTGGGCTGGCTGGCTGTCACAATGGCTGACTGGATGTCACAATGACTGGCTGGCTGGGCCTGGCTGGCTCTGCTGGGCCTGGCTGGCTGGCCGGCTGCCTAGCTGGAAAAATAGCTGGCTGGCTGTCAGAATGGCTGGCTGGCTGTCACAATGACTGGCTGGCTGGCTGGCTGGCTGGCCGGGCCTGGCTGGATGGGCCAGGCTGGGCTGGGCCTGGCTGCGCCTGGCTAGCCGGGCCTGGCTGGGCTGGGCCTAGCTGGGCTGGGCTGGCTGGGCCTGGCTGGCTGGGCCGTGCTGGCTGGGCTGGGCTGGCTGGATGGCTGGAACAATGGCTGGCTGGCTGTCACAATGGCATGCTGGCTGTCACAATGGCTGGCTGGCTGGCTGGGCTCGGCTGGCTGGGCGGGCCTGGCTGGCTGGGCCGGGCCTGGCTGGCTGGGCTGGCTGGCTGGCTGTCACAATGGCTGGCTGGCTGTCACAATGGCTGGCTGGCTGTCACAATGGCTGGCTGGCTGTCTGGGCCTGGCTGGGCCGGGCGGGCTGGGGCGGGCTGGGCTGGGCTGGCTGGGCCGGGCTGGCTGGGCTGGTCCTGGCTGGGCCGGCCTGGCTGGGCCGGGCTGGCTAGGCTTGGCTGGCTGGGCCTGCCTGGGCTGGGCCTGGCTGGGCTGGGCCAGGCTGGCTGGCTGGCTGGAACAATGTCTGGCTGGCTGTCACAATGTCTGGCTGGCTGTCACAATGGCTGTCTGGCTGTCTGGGCCTGGCTGGGCCGGGCGGGCTGGGCAGGGCTGGGTGGGCCGGGCTGGCTGGGCCGGGCCGGCTAGGCCGGGCTGGCTTGGCTTGGCAGGCTGGGCCGGGCTGGCTGGGCCGGGCTGGCTGTTCCAGGCTGGCCGGGCCCAGCTGGCTGGGCCTGGCTGGCTGAGCCTGGCTGGCGGGGCCTCCTGGGCTGGGCCTGGCTGGCTGGGCTGGGCTCGCTGGGCCAGGCTTGCTGGGCCGGGTTGGCTGGCTGGGCCTGGCTGGGCTAGGCTGGCTGGGCTGGGCTGGCTGGGCCGGGCTGTGTTTGGCTGGCTGGGGCTGGCTGGCTGGCTGGGCTGGCCGGCTGGCTGGCTGGCTGAAACAATGGCTTGCTTGCTGTCACAATGGCTGGATGGCTGTCACAATGGCTGGTTGGCTGGCTGGGCCTGGGTGGCTGAGCCTGGCAGGCGGGGCCTGGCTGGGCTGGGCCTGGGTGGCTGGGCCGGGCTGGCTGGGCTGGGCCTGGCTGGCTGGCTTGCTGGCTGTCACAATGCCTGGCTGGCTGGGCTGGTCCTGGCTGGGCCGGGCCGGCTGGGCCGGGCTGGCTAGGCTTGGCTGGCTGGGCCAGGCTGGCCGGGCCGGGCTGGCTGTTCCGGGCTGGCCGGGCCCGGCTGGCTGGGCTGGCTGGCTGGGCCTGGCTGGCTGAGCCTGGCTGGCGGGGCCTCCTGGGCTGGGCCTGGCTGGCTGGGCTGGGCTCGCTGGGCCAGGCTTGCTGGGCCGGGTTGGCTGGCTGGGCCTGGCTGGGCTAGGCTGGCTGGGCTGGGCTGGCTGGGCCGGGCTGGCTGGGCCGGGCTGGCTGGGCCGGGCTGGGCTTGGCTGGCTGGGCCTGGCTGGCTGGGCTGTCCGGCTGGCTGGCTGGCTGGAACAATGGCTTGCTCGCTGTCACAATGGCTTGCTCGCTGTCACAATGGCTGGCTGGCTGTCACAATGGCTGGCTGGCTGGGCCTGGCTGGCTGAGCGTGGCTGGCGGGGCCTGGCTGGGCCGGGCCTGGCTTGCTGGTCCTGGCTGGGCTGGGCTGGCTGGGCCGGACTGGCTGGGCTGGGCTGGCTGGCTGGCTGGAACAATGACTGTCTGGCTGGCTGTCACAATGGCTGGATGGATGTCACAATGGCTGGCTGGCTCGCTGGCTGGGCCTGGCTGGCTGAGCGTGGCTGGCGGGGCCTGGCTGGGCTGGGCCTGGCTTGCTGGGCCGGGCTGGCTGGCTGTCACAATGGCTGGCTGGCTGGGCCTGGCTGGCTCTGCTGGGCCTGGCTGGCTGGGCTGGCTGGCCGGCTGGCTAGCTGGAAAAATAGCTGGCTGGCTGTCAGAATGGCTGGCTGGCTGTCACAATGACTGGCTGGCTGGCTGGCTGGCTGGCTGGCTGGCTGGCTGGCTGGCCAGGCCTGGCTGGATGGGCTGGGCTGGGCTGGGCCTGGCTGGAACAATGTCTGGCTGGCTGTCACAATGTCTGGCTGGCTGTCACAATGGCTGTCTGGCTGTCTGGGCCTGGCTGGGCCAGGCGGGCTGGGCCGGGCTGGTTGGGCCGGGCTGGCTGGGCTGGTCCTGGCTGGGCCGGGCTTGGCTGGCTGGGCCGGCTGAGCCGGGCTGGCTGGGCCGGGCTGGCCGGGCCGGGCTGGCTATTCCGGGCTGGCCGGACCCGGCTGGCTGGGCTGGCTGGCTGGGCCTGGCTGGCTGAGCCTGGCTGGCGGGGCCTCCTGGGCTGGGCCTGGCTGGCTGGGCTGGGCTCACTGGGCCAGGCTTGCTGGGCCTGGCTGGCTGGGCCGGGCTGGCTGGGCCGGGCTGGCTGGGCTGGCTGGCTGGGCTGGGCTGGGCTGGCTGGGCCGGGCTGGGCTCGGCTAGGCTGGGCTGGCTGGGCCTGGCTGGCTGGCTGTCACAATGGCATGCTGGCTGTCACAATGGCTGGCTGCCTGGCTGGCTGGGCCATGCTGGGCCGGGCCTGGCTGGGCTGGGCCTGGCTTGCTGGGCCGGGCTGGCTGGCTGTCACAATGGCTGGCTGGCTGGGCCTGGCTGGCTCTGCTGGGCCTGGCTGGCTGGGCTGGCTGGCCGGCTGGCTAGCTGGAAAAATAGCTGGCTGGCTGTCAGAATGGCTGGCTGGCTGTCACAATGACTGGCTGGCTGGCTGGCTGGCTGGCTGGCTGGCTGGCTGGCCAGGCCTGGCTGGATGGGCTGGGCTGGGCTGGGCCTGGCTGGAACAATGTCTGGCTGGCTGTCACAATGTCTGGCTGGCTGTCACAATGGCTGTCTGTCTGTCTGGGCCTGGCTGGGCCAGGCGGGCTGGGCCGGGCTGGTTGGGCCGGGCTGGCTGGGCTGGTCCTGGCTGGGCCGGGCTTGGCTGGCTGGGCCGGCTGAGCCGGGCTGGCTGGGCCGGGCTGGCCGGGCCGGGCTGGCTATTCCGGGCTGGCCGGACCCGGCTGGCTGGGCTGGCTGGCTGGGCCTGGCTGGCTGAGCCTGGCTGGCGGGGCCTCCTGGGCTGGGCCTGGCTGGCTGGGCTGGGCTCACTGGGCCAGGCTTGCTGGGCCTGGCTGGCTGGGCCGGGCTGGCTGGGCCGGGCTGGCTGGGCTGGCTGGCTGGCTGGGCTGGGCTGGGCTGGCTGGGCCGGGCTGGGCTCGGCTAGGCTGGGCTGGCTGGGCCTGGCTGGCTGGCTGTCACAATGGCATGCTGGCTGTCACAATGGCTGGCTGCCTGGCTGGCTGGGCCATGCTGGGCCGGGCCTGGCTGGGCTGGGCTGGGCCTGGCTGGGCCGGGCTGGGCCGGGGTGGGCCTGGCAGGCTGGGCCAAGCTGGCCGGGCACGGCTGGCTGGTCCTGGCTGGCTGGGCTGGCTGGGCTGGGCCTGGCTGGGCTGGGCTGGCTGGGCCGGACTGGCTGGGCTGGGCTGGCTGGCTGGCTGGAACAATGACTGTCTGGCTGGCTGTCACAATGGCTGGATGGATGTCACAATGGCTGGCTGGCTCGCTGGCTGGGCCTGGCTGGCTGAGTGTGGCTGGCGGGGCCTGGCTGGGCTGGGCCTGGCTTGCTGGGCTGGGCTGGCTGGCTGTCACAATGGCTGACTGGATGTCACAATGACTGGCTGGCTGGGCCTGGCTGGCTCTGCTGGGCCTGGCTGGCTGGCCGGCTGCCTAGCTGGAAAAATAGCTGGCTGGCTGTCAGAATGGCTGGCTGGCTGTCACAATGACTGGCTGGCTGGCTGGCTGGCTGGCCGGGCCTGGCTGGATGGGCCAGGCTGGGCTGGGCCTGGCTGGGCCTGGCTAGCCGGGCCTGGCTGGGCTGGGCCTAGCTGGGCTGAGCTGGCTGGGCCTGGCTGGCTGGGCCGTGCTGGCTGGGCTGGGCTGGCTGGATGGCTGGAACAATGGCTGGCTGGCTGTCACAATGGCATGCTGGCTGTCACAATGGCTGGCTGGCTGGCTGGGCTCGGCTGGCTGGGCCGGACTGGCTGGGCTGGGCTGGCTGGCTGGCTGGAACAATGACTGTCTGGCTGGCTGTCACAATGGCTGGATGGATGTCACAATGGCTGGCTGGCTCGCTGGCTGGGCCTGGCTGGCTGAGTGTGGCTGGCGGGGCCTGGCTGGGCTGGGCCTGGCTTGCTGGGCTGGGCTGGCTGGCTGTCACAATGGCTGACTGGATGTCACAATGACTGGCTGGCTGGGCCTGGCTGGCTCTGCTGGGCCTGGCTGGCTGGCCGGCTGCCTAGCTGGAAAAATAGCTGGCTGGCTGTCAGAATGGCTGGCTGGCTGTCACAATGACTGGCTGGCTGGCTGGCTGGCTGGCCGGGCCTGGCTGGATGGGCCAGGCTGGGCTGGGCCTGGCTGGGCCTGGCTAGCCGGGCCTGGCTGGGCTGGGCCTAGCTGGGCTGGGCTGGCTGGGCCTGGCTGGCTGGGCCGTGCTGGCTGGGCTGGGCTGGCTGGATGGCTGGAACAATGGCTGGCTGGCTGTCACAATGGCATGCTGGCTGTCACAATGGCTGGCTGGCTGGCTGGGCTCGGCTGGCTGGGCGGGCCTGGCTGGCTGGGCCGGGCCTGGCTGGCTGGGCTGGCTGGCTGGCTGTCACAATGGCTGGCTGGCAGTCACAATGGCTGGCTGGCTGTCACAATGGCTGGCTGGCTGTCTGGGCATGGCTGGGCCGGGCGGGCTGGGGCGGGCTGGGCTGGGCTGGCTGGGCCGGGCTGGCTGGGCTGGTCCTGACTGGGCCGGCCTGGCTGGGCCGGGCTGGCTAGGCTTGGCTGGCTGGGCCGGGCTGGCTGAGCCGGGCTGGCTGGGCCGGGCTGGCCGGGGCGGGCTGGCTGTTCCGGGCTGGCTGGACCCGGCTGGCGGGGCTGGCTGGCTGGGCCTGGCTGGCTGAGCCTGGCTGGCGGGGCCTCCTGGGCTGGGCCTGGCTGGCTGGGCTGGGCTCACTGGGCCAGGCTTGCTGGGGCTGGCTGGCTGGGCTGGCTGGAACAATGGCTTGCTCGCTGTCACAATGGCTGGATCGCTGTCACAATGGCTGGTTGGCTGGCTGGCTGGGCCTGGGTGGCTGAGCCTGGCAGGCGGGGCCTGGCTGGGCTGGGCCTGGGTGGCTGGGCTGGGCTGGCTGGGCCGGGCTGGCTGGTCTGGGCCTGGCTGGGCTGTCTGGCTGGCTGGCTTGCTGGCTGGCTGGGCTGGGCCCGGCTGGCTGGGCCTGGCTGGCTGGAACAATGGCTTCTGGCTGTCACAATGCCTGGCTGGCTGGCTGGGCCTGGATGGCTGAGCCTGGCTGGCGGGGCCTGGCTGGGCCGGGCCTTGCTGGCTGGGCCGGGCTGGCTGGGCTGGGCCTGGCTGGTTTGGCTGGCTGGCTTGCTGGCTGGCTGGGCTGGGCCTGGCCGGGCCTGACTGGCTGGGCTTGGCTGGCTGGGCTGGATGGATGGATGGATGGAACAATGGCTGGCTGGCTGTCACAATGGCTGGCTGTCAGTCACAATGGCTGGCTGGCTGGCTGGCTGGGCCTGGCTGGCTGGGCCTGGCTGTGCTGGGCCTGGCTGGTTCTGGCTGGCCGGGCCGGGCCTTGCTGGGCTGGGCCTGGCTGGGCTGGCTGGCGGGGCTTGGCTGGGCTGGGCCTCGCTGGCTGGGCTGGGCTTGCTGGGCCATGCTGGCTGAGCCGTGCTTGCTGGGCTGGGCCGTGCTGGGCCTTGCTGGGCCGGGCTGGCTGGCTGGCTAGAACAATGGCCGGCTGGCTGGCTGTAAAAGGGGCTTGCTGAGCTGGGCTGGGCTGGCTGGGCCGGGCTGGCTGGAGGTGGCTGGGCTGGGCTGGGCTAGGCTAGGCTGTGCTGGCTGGGCTGGCTGGACCGGGCTGGCTGGGCCTGGCTGGGCTGGGGCTGGCTGGGCCTGGCTGGCTGGGCTGGATGGCTGGCTGTCACAATGGCTGGCTGGCTGTCACAATGGCTGGCTGGCTTTCACAATGGCTGGCTGGCTGGGCTTGGCTGGGCTGGCCCTGGCTGGCGGGGCCTGGCTGGGCCGGGCTGTGCTGGGCCTGGCTGGCTGGGCCTGGCTGTGCAGGGCCTGGCTGGCTGGGCTGGCTGGCTGGCTGTCACAAAGGCTGGCTGGCAGTCACAATGGCTGGCTGGCTGTCACAATGGCATGCTGGCTGTCACAATGGCTGGCTGGCTGGCTGGCTGGCTGGGCTCGGCTGGCTGGGCCGGGCCTGGCTGGCTGGGCCGGGCCTGGCTGGCTGGGCTGGCTGGCTGGCTGTCACAATGGCTGGCTGGCTGTCACAATGGCTGGCTGGCTGTCACAATGGCTGGCTGGCTGTCTGGGCCTGGCAGGGCCGGGCGGGCTGGGGCGGGCTGGGCTGGGCTGGCTGGGCCGGGCTGGCTGGGCTGGTCCTGGCTGGGCCGGCCTGGCTGGGCCGGGCTGGCTAGGCTTGGCTGGCTGGGCCGGGCTGGCTGGGCCGGGCTGGCTGAGCCGGGCTGGCTGGGCCGGGCTGGCTGTTCCGGGCTGGCCGGACCCGGTTGGCTGGGCTGGCTGGCTGGGCCTGGCTGGCTGAGCCTGGCTGGCGGGGCCTCCTGGGCTGGGCCTGGCTGGCTGGGCTGGGCTCACTGGGCCAGGCTTGCTGGGGCTGGCTGGCTGGGCTGGCTGGAACAATGGCTTGCTCGCTGTCACAATGGCTGGCTGGCTGTCACAATGGCTGGTTGGCTGGCTGGCTGGGCCTGGGTGGCTGAGCCTGGCAGGCGGGGCCTGGCTGGGCTGGGCCTGGGTGGCTGGGCTGGGCTGGCTGGGCCGGGCTGGCCGGGCTGGGCCTGGCTGGGCTGTCTGTCTGGCTGGCTTGCTGGCTGGCTGGGCTGGGCCCGGCTGGCTGGGCCTGGCTGGCTGGAACAATGGCTTCTGGCTGTCACAATGCCTGGCTGGCTGGCTGGGCCTGGATGGCTGAGCCTGGCTGGCGGGGCCTGGCTGGGCCGGGCCTTGCTGGCTGGGCTGGGCTGGCTGGGCTGGGCCTGGCTGGTTTGGCTGGCTGGCTTGCTGGCTGGCTTGGCTGGGCTGGGCCTGGCCGGGCCTGACTGGCTGGGCTTGGCTGGCTGGGCTGGATGGATGGATGGAACAATGGCTGGCTGGCTGTCACAATGGCTGGCTGTCAGTCACAATGGCTGGCTGGCTGGCTGGCTGGGCCTGGCTGGCTGGGCCTGGCTGTGCTGGGCCTGGCTGGTTGTGGCTGGCCGGGCCGGGCCTTGCTGGGCTGGGCCTGGCTGGGCTGGGCTGGCTGGCGGGGCTTGGCTGGGCTGGGCCTCGCTGGCTGGGCTGGGCTTGCTGGGCCATGCTGGCTGGGCCGTGCTGGCTGGGCTGGGCCGTGCTGGGCCTTGCTGGGCCGGGCTGGCTGGCTGGCTAGAACAATGGCTGGCTGGCTGGCTGTAAAAAGGGCTTGCTGAGCTGGGCTGGGCTGGCTGGGCCGGGCTGGCTGGAGGTGGCTGGGCTGGGCTGGGCTGGGCTAGGCTGTGCTGACTGGGCTGGCTGGGCCGGGCTGTGCTGGGCCTGGCTGGGCTGGGGCTGGCTGGGCCTGGCTGGCTGGGCTGGATGGATGGCTGTCACAATGGCTGGCTGGCTGTCACAATGGCTGGCTGGCTTTCACAATGGCTGGCTGGCTGGGCTTGGCTGGGCTGGGCCTGGCTGGCGGGGCCTGGCTGGGCCGGGCTGTGCTGGGCCTGGCTGGCTGGGCCTGGCTGTGCAGGGCCTGGCTGGCTGGGCTGGCTGGCTGGCTGTCACAATGGCTGGCTGGCAGTCACAATGGCTGGCTGGCTTTCACAATGGCTGGCTTGCTGGGCCTGGCTGGGCTGGGCCTGGCTGACTGGGCATGGCTGGGCCTGGCTGGGCTGGGCTGGCTGGGCTGGGCTGGCCGGGCTGACTGGTCCGGGCCGGCTGGGCCCAGCTGGCTGGGCTGGCTGGCTGGCTTCCTGGGCCTGGCTGGCTGAGCCTGGCTGGCGGGGCCTGGCTGGGCCTGGCTGGGCTGGGCTGGCTGGGCCGGACTGTCTGGGCTGGGCTGGTCGGACCGGGCTGGCTGGTTCGGGCTGCCCGGGCCCGGCTGGCTTGCTGGGCCGGCTGGCTGGCTGGCTGGAACAATGGCTGGTTGGCTGTCACAATGGCTGGCTGGCTGGGCCTGGCTGGCTGGGTGGGCCGGGCTGGGCCGGGCTGGCTGGCTGGGCCCGGCTGGGCTGGGCCTCGCTGGGCGGGGCCTGGCTCGGCTGGGCCGGGCTGGGCTGGCTCGGCCGGGCCTGGCTGGCTTGCTGGCTGGCTGGCTGGGCCGGGCTGCCTGGACCTGGGTGGGCTGGGCCTGGCTGGCTGGGCCGGGCAGGGCCGGGCTGGGCCTGGCTGGCTGGGGCTGGCTGGGCTGGCTGGGCTGGGCCTGGCTGGCTGGGCCTGACCGGTCCCGGCTGGCTGGGCCTGGCTGGCTGGGCTGGCTGGGCTGGGCCTGGCTGGGCCTGGCTTGCTGGGCCGGGCTGGCTGGCTGTCACAATGGCTGGCTGGCTGTCACAATGGCTGGCTGGGCCGGGCTGGGCCTGGCTGGCTGGGGCTGGCTGGGCTGGCTGGGCTGGGCCTGGCTGGCTGGGCCTGACCGGTCCCGGCTGGCTGGGCCTGGCTGGCTGGGCTGGCTGGGCTGGGCCTGGCTTGCTGGGCCGGGCTGGCTGGCTGTCACAATGGCTGGCTGGCTGTCACAATGGCTGGGCTGGCTGGCCGGCTGGCTAGCTGGAAAAGTAGCTGGCTGGCTGGCTGGCTGGCTGGCTGGCTGGCCGGGCCTGGCTGGCTGGGCCTGGCTGGGCTGGGCCCGGCTGGGCTGGGCCTGGCTGGCTGGGCCTGGCTGGGCCGGGCCTGGCTGCCTGGCTGGCTGGCTGGCTGGGCTGGGCCTGGCTGGCTGGGCCTGGCTGTCCCAGCCGGGCTGGCTGGGCCGGGCTGGCTGGGCCTGGCTGGGCCTGGCTGGCTGGGCCTGGCTGGCTGGACTGGCTGGCTGGCTGCAACAATGGCTGGCTGGCTGTCACAATGGCTGGCTGGCTGGCTGGCTGGCTGGGCTGGCTGGGCCAGGCTGGATGGGCCTGGTCGGGCTGGGCTCGGCTAGGCTGGGCTGGCCGGGCCTGGCTGGGCCGGGCCTGGCTGGGCTGGGCTGGGCCTGGCTGGGCCTGGCTGGCTGGGCCAAGCTGGCTGGGCTGGGCTGGCTGGCTGGAACAATGGCTGGCTGTCTGTCACAATGGCATGCTGGCTGTCACAATGGCTGGCTGCCTGGCTGGCTGGGCTCGGCTGGCTGGGCCGGGCGGGGCCTGGCTGGGCCTGGCTGGTTGGGCCTGGCTGGCTGGGCCTGGCTGGGCCGGGCCTGGCTGGCTGGCTGGGCTGGGCCGGGCTGGCTTGGCCGGGCTGGCTGGGCTGGGCTGGCTGGGCTGGGCTGGCCAGGCACGACTGGCTGGCCTGGCTGGCTGGGCTGGCTGGGCCGGACTGGCTGTGCTGGGCTGGCTGGCTGGCTGGCTGGAACAATGACTGTCTGGCTGGCTGTCACAATGGCTGGATGGCTGTCACAATGGCTGGCTGGCTGGCTGGCTGGGCCTGGCTGGCTGAGCCTGGCTGGGCTGGGCCTGGCTGGGCTGGGCCTGGCTGGGCTGGGCTGGCTGGGCCTGGCTGGCTGGGCCGTGCTGGCTGGGCTGGGCTGGCTGGCTGGAACAATGGCTGGCTGGCTGTCACAATGGCATGCTGGCTCTCACAATGGCTGGCTGCCTGGCTGGCTGGGCCATGCTGGGCTGGGCTGGCTGGCTGGCTGGCTGGCTGGAACAATGGGTGGCTGGCTGTAAAAAGGGCTTGCTGAGCCGGGCTGGCTGGGCTGGGCCAGGCTGGCTGGAGGTGGCTGGGCTGGGCTGGGCTAGGCTGGGCTGGGCTGGGCTAGGCTGGGCTAGGCTGGGCTGGCTGGGCCGGGCTGGCTGTCACAATGGCTGGCTGGCTGTCACAATGGCTGGCTGGCTGTCACAATGGCTGGCTGGCTTTCACAATGGCTGGCTGGCTGGGCCAGGCTGGGCTGGCCCTGGCTGGGCCGGGCTGTGCTGGGCCCGGCTGGCTGGGCCTGGCTGTGCAGGGCCTGGCTGGGCCTGGCTGGCTGGGCTGGCTGGCTGGCTGTCACAATGGCTGGCTGGCTGTCACAATGGCTGGCTGGCTGTCACAATGGCTGGCTGGCTTTCACAATGGCTGGCAGGCTGGGCCTGGCTGGGCTGGGCAGGCTGGGCCTGGCTGGTGGGGCCGGGCTGCGCTGGGCCAGGCTGGGCTGGGCTGGCTGGGCCGGACTGTCTGGGCTGGTCGGACCGGGCTGGCTGGTTCGGGCTGCCCGGGCCCGGCTGGCTGGGCCTGGCTGGCTGGCTGGCTGGAACAATGGCTGGCTGGCTGTCACAATGGCTGGCTGGCTGGCTGGCTGGGCCTGGCTGGCTGAGCCTGGCTGGTGGGGCCTGGCTGGGCTGGGCCAGGCTGGCTGGGGTGGGCCTGGCTGGGCCGGGCTTGCTGGGCCGGGCTTGCTGTGCCGGGCTGTCTGGGATGGCTGGCTGGCTGGCTGTCACAATGGCTGGTTGGCTGTCACAATGGCTGGCTCGCTGTCACAATGGCTGGCTGGCTGGCTGGGCCTGGCTGGCTGGGCTGGGCCGGGTTGGGCCGGGCTGACTGGGCTGGGCCGGGCTGGGCCTGGCTGGCTGGAGCTGGCTGGGCTGGGCTGGCTGGCTGGGCCTGGCTGGGCTGGGCCTGGCTGGGCTGGGCCAGGCTGGCTGGCTGGCTGGAACAATGTCTGGCTGGCTGTCACAATGTCTGGCTGGCTGTCACAATGGCTGTCTGGCTGTCTGGGCCTGGCTGGCTGAGCCTGGCTGGGCTGGGCCTGGCTGGGCTGGGCTGGCTGGGCCTGCCTGGCTGGGCCGTGCTGGCTGGGCTGGGCTGGCTGGCTGGAACAATGGCTGGCTGGCTGTCACAATGGCATGCTGGCTGTCACAATGGCTGGCTGCCTGGCTGGCTGGGCTCGGCTGGCTGGGCCGGGCGGGGCCTGGCTGGGCCTGGCTGGTTGGGCCTGGCTGGCTGGGCCTGGCTGGGCCGGGCCTGGCTGGCTGGCTGGGCTGGGCCGGGCTGGCTTGGCCGGGGTGGCTGGGCTGGGCTGGCTGGGCTGGGCTGGCCAGGCACGACTGGCTGGCCTGGCTGGCTGGGCCTGGCTGGGCTGGGCTGGCTGGGCCGGACTGGCTGTGCTGGGGTGGCTGGCTGGCTGGCTGGAACAATGACTGTCTGGCTGGCTGTCACAATGGCTGGATGGCTGTCACAATGGCTGGCTGGCTGGCTGGCTGGCTGGGCCTGGCTGGCTGAGCCTGGCTGGGCTGGGCCTGGCTGGGCTGGGCTGGCTGGGCCTGGCTGGCTGGGCCGTGCTGGCTGGGCTGGGCTGGCTGGCTGGAACAATGGCTGGCTGGCTGTCACAATGGCATGCTGGCTGTCACAATGGCTGGCTGCCTGGCTGGCTGGGCTCAGCTGGCTGGGCCGGGC
The DNA here is from genome assembly GCF_031021105.1 of Erythrolamprus reginae. Taxonomy (NCBI): domain Eukaryota; kingdom Metazoa; phylum Chordata; class Lepidosauria; order Squamata; family Dipsadidae; genus Erythrolamprus; species Erythrolamprus reginae. The sequence goes on along the minus strand of NC_091951.1, from coordinate 213,249,055 downwards.
GGGGCCTGGCTTGGCCTGGCTGGTTGGGCCTGGCTGGCTGGGCCTGGCTGGTCCGGGCCTGGCTGGCTGGCTGGGCTGGGCCTGGCTGTCCCAGCCGGGCTGGGCTGGGCCAGGCTGGCTGGGCCTGGCTGGGCCGGGCTGGCTGGACTGGCTGGCTGCAACAATGGCTGGCTGGCTGTCACAATGGCTGGCTGGCTGGCTGGCTGGGCTGGGCTGGCTGGGCCAGGCTGGATGGGCCGGGCTGGCTTGGCCGGGCTGGCTGGGCTGGGCTGGCCAGGCACGGCTGGCTGGCCTGGCTGGCTGGGCCTGGCTGGGCTGGGCTCGGCTAGCCTGGGCTGGCGGGGCCTGGCTGGGCTGGCTGGCTGGCTGGCTGGCTGGGCCGGGCTGGCTTGGCCGGGCTGGCTGGGCTGGGCTGGCCAGGCACGGCTGGCTGGCCTGGCTGGCTGGGCCTGGCTGGGCTGGGCTGGCTTGGCTGGGCCGGACTGGCTGGGCTGGGCCTGGCTGGCTGGCTGGCTGGAACAATGACTGTCTGGCTGGCTGTCACAATGGCTGGATGGCTGTCTGGCTGGCTGGCTGGGCCTGGCTGGCTGAGCCTGGCTGGCGGGGCCTGGCTGGGCTTAGCCTGGCTTGCTCGGCCGGGCTGGCTGGCTGTCACAATGGCTGGCTGGCTGTCCCAATGACTGGCTGGCTGGGCCGGGCTGGCTCTGCTGGGCCTGGCTGGGCCTGGCTGGCTGGGCTGGCTGGCCGGCTGGCTAGCTGGAAAAATAGCTGGCTGGCTGTCAAAATGGCTGGCTGGCTGTCACAATGGCTGGCTGGCTGGCTGGCTGGCCGAGCCTGGCTGGATGGCTGGGCCTGGCTGGGCTGGGCCTGGCTGGGCCTGGCTGGCCGGGCCTGGCTGGCTGGGCCTGGCTGGTCTGGGCTTGCTGGGCCTGGCTGGCTGGGCCGTGCTGGCTCGGCTGGGCTGGCTGGATGGCTGGAACAATGGCTGGCTGGCTGGGCTCGCCTGGCTGGGCCTGGCTGGTCTTGGCCCGGCTGGTCTGGACTGGCTGGGCCTGGCTGGGCCTGGCTGGCTGGGCCGGGCCTGGCTGGGCTGGGCTGGCCAGGCACGGCTGGCTGGCCTGGCTGGCTGGGCCTGGCTGGGCTGGGCTGGCTTGGCTGGGCCGGACTGGCTGGGCTGGGCCTGGCTGGCTGGCTGGCTGGAACAATGACTGTCTGGCTGGCTGTCACAATGGCTGGATGGCTGGCTGGCTGGCTGGCTGGGCCTGGCTGGCTGAGCCTGGCTGGCGGGGCCTGGCTGGGCTTGGCCTGGCTTGCTCGGCCGGGCTGGCTGGCTGTCACAATGGCTGGCTGGCTGTCCCAATGACTGGCTGGCTGGGCCGGGCTGGCTCTGCTGGGCCTGGCTGGGCCTGGCTGGCTGGGCTGGCTGGCCGGCTGGCTAGCTGGAAAAATAGCTGCCTGGCTGTCAAAATGGCTGGCTGGCTGTCACAATGGCTGGCTGGCTGGCTGGCTGGCCGAGCCTGGCTGGATGGCTGGGCCTGGCTGGGCTGGGCCTGGCTGGGCCTGGCTGGCCGGGCCTGGCTGGCTGGGCCTGGCTGGTCTGGGCTTGCTGGGCCTGGCTGGCTGGGCCGTGCTGGCTCGGCTGGGCTGGCTGGATGGCTGGAACAATGGCTGGCTGGCTGGGCTCGCCTGGCTGGGCCTGGCTGGGCCTGGCTGGCTGGGCCGGGCCTGGCTGGGCTGGCTGGGCTCGGCTGGGCTGGGCCTGGCTGGGCTGTGCCTAGCTGGGCTGGCTGGGCTGGGCCTGGCTGTCTGGGCCGGGCTGGCTGGGCCTGGCTGGCTGGGCCTGGCTGGCTGGGCCTGGCTGGCTGGGCCTGGCTGGCTGGACTGGCTGGCTGGCTGGCTGCAACAATGGCTGGCTGGCTGTCACAATGGCTGGCTGGCTGGCTGGCTGGCCGGGCCCGGCTGTGCTGGGCCTGGCTGGCTGGGCCTGGCTGGGCTGGACCCGGCTGGGCCTGACTGGCTGGGCCTGGCTGGCTGGGCTGGCTGGATGGATGGATGGAACAATGGCTGGCTGGCTGTCACAATGGATGGCTGTCAGTCACAATGGCTGGCCGGGCCCGGCTGGGCTGGGCCTGGCTGGGCTGGGCTGGCTGGCGGGGCCCAGCTGGGCTGGGCCTCACTGGCTGGGCTGGGCTTGCTGGGCCGTGCTGGCTGGGCCGTGCTGGCTGGGCTGGGCCGGGCTGGGCCATTCTGGGCTGGGCTGGCTGGGCTGGGCTGGCTGGCTGGCTGGCTGGCTGGCTGGAACAATGGGTGGCTGGCTGTAAAAAGGGCTTGCTGAGCCGGGCTGGCTGGGCTGGGCCAGGCTGGCTGGAGGTGGCTGGGCTGGGCTGGGCTAGGCTGGGCTAGGCTGGGCTGGGCTGGCTGGGCTGGGCTGGCTGGGCCGGGCTGGCTGTCACAATGGCTGGCTGGCTGTCACAATGGCTGGCTGGCTGTCACAATGGCTGGCTGGCTGGCACAATGGCTGGCTGGCTTTCACAATGGCTGGCTGGCTGGGCCAGGCTGGGCTGGCCCTGGCTGGGCCGGGCTGTGCTGGGCCCGGCTGGCTGGGCCTGGCTGTGCAGGGCCTGGCTGGGCCTGGCTGTCTGGGCTGGCTGGCTGGCTGTCACAATGGCTGGCTGGCTGTCACAATGGCTGGCTGGCTGTCACAATGGCTGGCTGGCTTTCACAATGGCTGGCAGGCTTGGCCTGGCTGGGCCGGGCAGGCTGGGCCTGGCTGGCGGGGCCGGGCTGCGCTGGGCCAGGCTGGGCTGGGCTGGCTGGGCCGGACTGTCTGGGCTGGTCGGACCGGGCTGGCTGGTTCGGGCTGCCCGGGCTCGGCTGGCTGGGCCTGGCTGGCTGGCTGGCTGGCTGGAACAATGGCTGGCTGGCTGTCACAATGGCTGGCTGGCTGGCTGGCTGGGCCTGGCTGGCTGAGCCTGGCTGGTGGGGCCTGGCTGGGCTGGGCCAGGCTGGATGGGGTGGGCCTGGCTGGGCCGGGCTTGCTGGGCCGGGCTTGCTGTGCCGGGCTGTCTGGGATGGATGGCTGGATGGCTGTCACAATGGCTGGTTGGCTGTCACAATGGCTGGCTCGCTGTCACAATGGCTGGCTGGCTGGCTGGGCCTGGCTGGCTGGGCTGGGCCGGGTTGGGCCGGGCTGACTGGGCTGGGCCGGGCTGGGCCTGGCTGGCTGGAGCTGGCTGGGCTGGGCTGGCTGGCTGGGCCTGGCTGGGCTGGGCCTGGCTGGGCTGGGCCAGGCTGGCTGGCTGGCTGGAACAATGTCTGGCTGGCTGTCACAATGTCTGGCTGGCTGTCACAATGGCTGTCTGGCTGTCTGGGCCTGGCTGGGCCGGGCGGGCTGGGCAGGGCTGGGTGGGCCGGGCTGGGTGGGCTGGTCCTGGATGGGCCGGGCTGGCTGGGCCGGGCCGGCTGGGCCGGGCTAGCTAGGCTTGGCTGGCTGGGCCGGGCTGGCCGGGCCGGGCTGGCTGTTCCGGGCTGGCCGGGCCCGGCTGGCTGGGCCTGGCTGGCTGAGCCTGGCTGGCGGGGCCTCCTGGGCTGGGCCTGGCTGGCTGGGCTGGGCTCGCTGGGCCAGGCTTGCTGGGCCGGGTTGGCTGGCTGGGCCTGGCTGGGCTAGGCTGGCTGGGCTGGGCTGGCTGGGCCGGGCTGGCTGGGCCGGGCAGGCTGGGCCGGGCTGGGCTTGGCTGGCTGGGGCTGGCTGGCTGGGCTGGCCGGCTGGCTGGCTGGCTGGAACAATGGCTTGCTTGCTGTCACAATGGCTGGATGGCTGTCACAATGGCTGGTTGGCTGGCTGGGTCTGGGTGGCTGAGCCTGTCAGGCGGGGCCAGGCTGGGCTGGGCCTGGGTGGCTGGGCCGGGCTGGCTGGGCTGGGCCTAGCTGGGCTGTCTGGCTGGCTTGCTGGCTGGGCCTGGCTGGCTGGGCCTGGCTGGCTGGAACAATTCCTTCTGGCTGTCACAATGCCTGGCTGGCTGGGCTGGTCCTGGCTGGGCCGGGCCGGCTGGGCCGGGCTGGCTAGGCTTGGCTGGCTGGGCTGGCTGGCTGGGCCTGGCTGGCTGAGCCTGGCTGGCGGGGCCTCCTGGGCTGGGCCCGGCTGGCTGGGCTGGGCTCGCTGGGCCAGGCTTGCTGGGCCGGGTTGGCTGGCTGGGCCTGGCTGGGCTAGGCTGGCTGGGCTGGGCTGGCTGGGCCGGGCTGGCTGGGCCGGGCTGGCTGGGCCGGGCTGGGCTTGGCTGGCTGGCTGGAACAATGGCTTGCTCGCTGTCACAATGGCTGGATGGCTGTCACAATGGCTGGTTGGCTGGCTGGGCCTGGGTGGCTGAGCCTGGCAGGCGGGGCCTGGCTGGGCTGGGCCTGGGTGGCTGGGCCGGGCTGGCTGGGCCGGGCTGTCTGGGCTGTCTGGCTGTCTGGCTTGCTGGCTGGGCCTGGCTGGCTGGAACAATGGCTTCTGGCTGTCACAATGCCTGGCTTGCTGGCTGGGCCTGGATGGCTGAGCCTGGCTGGCGGGGCCTGGCTGGGCTGGGCCTTGCTGGCTGGGCCGGGCTGGCTGGACCGGGCTGGCTGGGCTGGGCCTGGCTGGGTTGGCTGGCTGGCTTGCTGGCTGGGCTGGGCCTGGCTGGCTGGGCCTGGCTGGGCCGGGCTGGCTGGGCTTGGCTGGCTGGGCTGGCTGGCTGGCTGGCTGTCACAATGGCTGGCTGGCTGTCACAATATCTGGCTGGCTGGCGGGCTGGCTGGGCCTGGCCGGCTGGGCCTGGCTGGCTGGGTCTGGCTGGCCGGGCCTGGCTGGGCCGGGGCTGGCTGGGCCGGGGCTGGCTGGGCCTGGCTGGCTGGGCTGGCTGGCTGGCTGGCTGGCTGGAACAATGGCTGGCTGGCTGGAACAATGGCTTGCTGGCTGTCACAATGGCTGGCTGGCTGGCTGGCTGGCTGGCTGGGGCTTGCTGGCTGGTCCTGGCTGGGCTGGTCCTGGCCGGGCCTGACTGGCTGGGCCTGGCTGGCTGGGCTGGCTGGGCGGCTGGCTGGATGGAACAATGGCTGGCTGGCTGTCACAATGGCTGGCTGTCAGTCACAATGGCTGGCTGGCTGGGCCTGGCTGGCTGGGCCTGGCTGTGCTGGGCCTGGCTGGTTCTAGCTGGCCGGGCCGGGCCTGGCTGGGCTGGGCCTTGCTGGGCTGGGCTGGCTGGCTGGGCCGTGCTGGCTGGGTCGGGCTGGCTGGGCAGGGCCGGGCTGGGCCTTGCTGGGCCGGGCTGGCTGGGCTGGGCTGGCTGGCTGGCTGGCTGGAACAATGGCTGGCTGGCTGTAAAAAGGTCAATGGCCAGGCTGGCTGGAGGTGGCTGGGCTGGGCTGGGCTGGGCTGGGCTGGGCTGGGCTGGGCTGGGCTGGGCTGGGCTAGGCTGGCCTGGCTGGGCTGTGCTGGCTGGTCCTGGCTGGGCTGGGGCTGGCTGGGCCTGGCTGGCTGGGCTGGCTGGCTGGCTGTCACAATGGCTGGCTGGCTGGCTTTCACAATGGCTGGCTGGCTTTCACAATGGCTGGCTGGCTTTCACAATGGCTGGCTGGCTGGCTTTCACAATGGCTGGCTGGCTGGGCTTGGCTGGGCTGGCCCTGGCTGGCGGGGCCTTGCTGGGCCGGGCTGTGCAGGGCCTGGCTGGCTGGGCCTGGCTGTGCAGAATACCAAACTCGGAATTCTGAGTTGGGAATTCCAAGTTCGGAATTCCGAGTTCCGAGTTCGGAATTCCAAGTTCAGAATTCCAAATTCCAAATTCCTAGTTTGTAATTCTGAGTTCCGAATTCGGAGTTTGGAATGCCGAGTTCCAAATTCCGAGTTCCAAATTCTGAGTTCCAAATTCTGAGTTTGGAATTCCGAGGTCAGAATTCCAAGTTCAGAATTCCGAGTTTGGTATTCCAAATTCCAAATTCTGAGTTCGGAATTCGGAGTTCAGTATTCCGAGTTCCGAAATCCGAATTCCGAGTTTAGTGTTCTGAGTTCAGAATTCCGAGTTCAGTGTTCTGAGTTCAGAATTCCAAGTTCAGAATTTTGAGTTCAGAATTCCAAATTCCAAATTCCGAGGTCAGAATTCCGAGTTCAGAATTCTGAGTTCCGAATTCCTAATTCTGAATTCAGTGTTCTGAGTTCAGAATTCCAAGTTCAGAATTTCGAGTTCAGAATTCCGAATTCCAAATTACGAGGTCGGAATTCTGAGTTGGGAATTCCAAGTTTGGAATTCCGAGTTCCGAGTTCGGAATTCCAAGTTCAGAATTCCAAATTCCGGGTTTGGAATTCTGAGTTCCGAATTCTGAGTTTGGAATTCCGAGTTCGGAATTCCGAGTTGGGAATTCCAAGTTCGGAATTCCGAGTTCCGAGTTCGCAATTCCAAGTTCAGAATTCCAAATTCCAAATTCCTACTTTGGAATTCTGAGTTCCGAATTCGGAGTTTGGAATTCCGAGTTCCAAAATCCGAGTTCCGAATTCTGAGTTCGGATTTTCAACTTCCAAATTTCGAGTTCCAAATTCCAAATTCCGTTGGTGAAATCCATTTTGGGATGCAGAGGTAGTGGGTTTTTTTAATGAAGTGCCAGGTGTTAATTAAGGTTTTTCGGATGTAGTGTGATCTGAAATATGTTGGTATTTTATCTATGTCTGTCATCAGAAACTTGTGCCATCCGGATTGAAGGTCATAGCCTTCAAGTGTTAATATTCTAGAATTTTTAAGTATTATCCATTCTTTCAGTAGGTTTACAATTGAGGCATGGTAGTATAGTTCCATGTTTGGTAACCCAAAACCACCCCTTGACCTATGGTCTTGTAGGTCCTTAAGTTTTATCCTGGCCTTTTTTTTTGTCCATATGAATTTGCGAATTTTTGTGTGTAAGTTTTTGAAAAAGGTCCTATTTAGTTTAATGGGTGCAGTTTGGAAAAGGTATAGAAATCTAGGAAGTATATTACTTTTAATTACAGCAATTTTCCCCATTATAGAGAGTGGGAGTTTCGACCATCTGCAAAAATCTTTGTCCGTTTCATTGATTAGTTTATCGTAATTGTCTTTCTTGATAGTGCTGCAATTTGCGGTAATCCATAATCCTAAGTATTTAACTTTTTTGGCAGTTTTTATTTTAGTGGATTCTTCTAATTTCGATATCTGCTTTTTTGTCATATTTTTTGTTATCATTTTTGTTTTTTCTCTATTAATTTTTAATCCAGCAATCTCTCCAAATTTATTTATTTCATTAATTAGGATAGGTGCAGATTTTAAGGGGTCTTGTACAATGAACACCATGTCATCAGCAAAAGCTTGAAGTTTATAGTGTTCATTTTTAATTTTTAATCCTTGGATTTCCTTATTGTGTCTTATTTTATTTAGTAGAACTTCTAGTGCAAAGATAAAAATCAGGGGGGCTAAGGGACAGCCCTGCCTCACTCCTTTTTTTATACTTATTGTTTCTGTCATATCATTGTTTATCAGTATTTTGGCTGTTTGTATTGAGTATATAGTTTTAATGAGTTCTGTAAATTCATTACCAAATTGCATTGACGCTATTTGTGTTGTAAAGAATTGCCAGTATAAACTATCAAAAGCTTTCTGAGGATCTACGAATAGGAATGCTACTGGTTTATCTATGTTTTTATCGTAGTATTCTAAAGAGTCCAAAATAATCCTTGTGTTTGTTGTTATGTTTCTTGCCGGAAGGAAGCCATTTTGGTCTGTATGTATTCTAACAGTTAATATTCGTTTAAATCTTTCGGCTATGATGGATGCAAAGGTTTTATAATCTGAGTTAAGCAGGGATATTGGACGATAATTTTGAATGTGAGCTCTATTTTGTGTATCTTTAGGTATTAAAGTTATGTAGGCCTCGTTCCAGGAGGAAGGAAGTTTTGAACCCTCGAGTATTTCATTAACAAGGGGTAACATTATAGGCTCCAGAATTTCTTGAAATTGTTTATAGAATTCGGCAGGTATACCATCTGTGCCCGGGGTTTTATTATTTTTTTGTTTTGTAATTGCACTAGTTAGTTCCATTGATGTTATTTTGTCATTTAGCATATCCTGATCTTCCTTATTTATTTTTTCTGTATTTTCTAAGTTCTTGAATAGATTATTTATTAATTGTTCATTTACGTCATCTTTTTTATATAATTCCTCAAAGAAAGATTTAATTATTTGTTTTTTATCGCTGAGTGTTGTTTTTAAAGCATCTGTATGATCATATAATGCCTCTATAATTTTATCTGCTTTTTGGTGAGCGAGTTTTGCGGCTAACCATCGCCCAGGTTTGTTTGCAAATTCAAAGTGCTTTTGTTTGGCAATCCTTAGTTTATGTAAGAGTTCTTCTTGAGTTTGCAGGTTTATGTAATGTTTTGTAATATTCAATTCTCCTAAAATTTCGGCGTTGTCTGGTTTCATTTGTAGGGTTTTTTCAAGGTTCTGAAGTTTTATTTTTAGTGTGGATAGGCTGTTTTGTTTCTGTTTTTTCTTTTTCTTTTGGTATGCAATATAGGTTCCTCGCACATAGGCTTTCATTGTGTCCCATAGGTTTTGTGTGGAAGTGTTACCATCATTGTTAATTTGGAGAAACTCACCCAATTGTTGTTTTAACATTTTTTGAAAGTTTTCTTCTTTAAATATTGTTTGGTTCATAGTCCATCGTCTTGAATGGTTATTAGTTGAATCTCTCCATTTCAACAATATGGGGTTATGATCTGCCCAGGAGTTTGGAAGTATTTGTATGTCTGTTACTTCATTGATAAATTCTAAATCAGCCCAGGCCATATCTATGCGGGACCATGACTTGTGAGGAAAAGAGAAAAAAGTATATTGTCTATTGTGCTAATTCAGTTGTAAGTTGTTCAAAAGTTGTCGGTAGTTGTTTTCTCTTTTTCATTTGCTTAGTGCTTTTATGATCCTTTTTCCTGTCTACTATCGCATTGAAGTCGCCTGTTATTATTATATTTGTTAAGTTTAATTCCGTGATTTTTTGATGTAGCTTTGCATAAAAAGTGGATTGATTTATTGTGGGAGCATAGATTGCGATTATATGTATTTTTTTTGTTCCTGATGTAATTTGTACTATTAATATCTGTCCGTTGTCATCTGTGTAAATTAGTTTAGGGTTAAGTTTAGGTTTAATGTATAGTACTACTCCTCTTTTCTTGACTTCAGCAAGGGATGAGAAGATTTCTCCAAGCTTGGGATGGTTTAAGATTAATTGGTCTTGTTTTTTTACATGCGTTTCTTGGAGACAGATTATATCTGCTTTTTGTTGTTCAATTTTGTAGAATGTTTTTTTCCTTTTACTAGGAGAGTTGAGGCCGTTGATATTGATAGAGAATAGTCTTATTTCATTATTCGGTAAGGGTTTTTTGTGATGTAAGTTAGTTTGCTGGCTCTCTTCTTTTCTCCTTTCTCGCCTCCGCTTGAGATCTTGTTGTTGGGCCGTCTCTGCCATATTCTTCCATTAATTTAAGTCCAGTTTCCTTATCTGCGAGAGTGTCTTCAGAGCTGATTTCATCCAGGCTAGATTTATCTTTTGATTCTTGCTCCCTAATACATTCCTCATCTACCTTTTTGATGACTTGATCGTAAAAGTCTCTTGCATCTTCTATCGAAGTTATTTTGTATTTTTTGTCAATTAAGGAGATAAGCATGCCCTCAGGTGTCAGCCATCTAAATGGTATCTTGTTTCTGTTGAGTTTATTAGCTAGGGTTTGATAGGGTTTCCGCTTTTCACGCACTTGTCTAGGAACTTGACGAAGGACTATGATCTCTTTTCCTTTATATGATGGAGGATTTTCCTTTGACATATTGTAGATTTCATCTCTTATAGTACGTTTAGTGAATCTAATATGTACTTCCCTGGGTAGGCGATTTCTTTTTGCGTAACTTGTAGATAATCTGTAAATTTCATCCATTTGTTGATACATTTCCTGTGGGGTTTTATTTGTGATGGGTGCAAGAATTTCTGACATAATCTGAGGCAGGTTCTCTTCACTTGATTCGCTAATATTCTGGAACCTCAAGAAGAATGCTGATTTCTCAAGCTCAAGATTTAAAATGGCCTCTTCCAGATTTTTATTGATGTATTCTGTCCTACTTTCTGCGTATTGCAACCTGGTTTCCATTCTATCATTTTGTTCCTCAATTTTTTGAATTTTTTCATCATTCTGTGTGAGGGTTCCATGCATCATCGCTATCTTCTCATCAAGCTGTCCAACACGATCGTCAATTTTCTTGATCTCTTCCTTGATATCTTCCTTCATTGCACCCATATTTTCCATCATTAATTCATACTTACGATCCATTGATTTCTGCATATTAATCATTATCTCTTGTAGGGAAGCTAGGGTAATGGGTGCAGCTTGGTCTGAAGCCATTATATACCCGAATGCATTAACCCCTGATAAAATTATAACATACGACCAACTACTAAACGAAAATAATGAGCTAATTCCTAAGCAAAAACTCATGGAAAAAGGTATTAAAGTAGATTGGTTACACTACCTACAAATAAAATCAAAATATAATGAAGATAAGAACAAATCAGACTTCCAAAAAAATAACCCCCTCGATAAAATAATTTTTGGTCCACAAAAAAAGCAAATATCAAATATATACAATATCCTCCTTCAACACGATACTGTTGAAGAAATAGTTAAAGGATCTATGATAGCGTGGTCACAAAACTTTGGATACACAATTTATTTAAACGAATGGGAAAAAATTTGGACTGCTAACTATAAACTAACGATGGCAACCTCATATAAGGAAAACCATTATAAAATGTTCTACAGATGGCACTTGCCACCTGCTAGACTTGCAAAAATGTATCCAAATCTATCACCATTATGTTGGAAATGCAGAGAAAAACCAGGTACATATTACCACATCTGGTGGACATGTGAAACCACCCAAAAATATTGGGAAAAAATTAAAACTATACTAGAACAAATTACCTCTCAGACTATCCATGCGAAACCCGAACTATTTCTACTAGGAATCACAAGACAAAATTTTAGTAAAGAAAACAGATATATTATAATCCATATTATTACAGCCGCACGGATTTTATATGCACAATTTTGGAAGCAAGAAAAAACCCCAACTACTCTATCACTCTTGATTAAAATAATGGAATGCGCAGAAATGTCCAAACGAACAATGGAACTGCAAACCAAGGATGAGACAGATTTCTACAAAGCTTGGGATAAATGGTACCTCTGGTTAAAAAAAAGGAATTATCTAAAAATTACCCATCAAGAAAAATATCCAACAAAAACAACTTGAAAAAATAGCAATTTACATCACAAATCATAACATCAAACTGAAACAACAAACTGTAAACATCGATCGACACGAACTCCAACTTTACAAAGAAAATAAACCCCTAAATGAATTATATATATTGGCACTAAAAACTACATTCAAAACATATCAATAAAGCCTTAGGGTAAAACACACCAACTACGAACTCAAACTACAGGCCGCAAATCATGAAAGACCCAGCTTTAACGCTGGTTTTCGCTCATCTAACCCCCCCCTCCTTCTTCTCCCTATCCTCCTTCCTTCTATATCTACTTCCATCCCTTCACAACCCCCTTCTCCCACTCCCCAATTACTACATAAGTAGAGTGTAAAAAATGTACAATATGTATATCTCTTTTGTCTTTCTGTATCTGGTTTTTATTGTATATTTATTTATTTATTTTATTTATTACTTAGATTTGTATGCCGCCCCTCTCCGAAGACTTGGGGCGGCTCACAACATGTAGAAACAAATCATAAGCAATCAGACAAATTTAAAATATTTAAATATTTAAAAAACCCCATATGCTAACAGTCACACACACAGACATACCATGCATAAATTAAACGTGCCCAGGGGGAGATGTTTCAGTTCCCCCATGCCTGATGGCAAAGGTGGGTTTTAAGGAGTTTACGGAAGGCAGGAAGAGTAGGGGCAGTTCTAATCTCCGGGGGGAGTTGGTTCCAGAGGGCCGGGGCCGCCACAGAGAAGGCTCTTCCCCTGGGGCCCGCCAACCAACATTGTTTAGTTGACGGGACCCGGAGAAGGCCCACTCTGTGGGACCTAATCGGTCGCTGGCATTCGTGCGGCAGGAGGCGGTCTCGGAGATATTCTGGTCCGATGCCATGAAGGGCTTTAAAGGTCATAACCAACACTTTGAATTGTGACCGGAAATTGATCGGCAACCAATGCAGTTCAGAATTCCAAGTTCAGAATTTCGAGTTCAGAATTCTGAGTTCGGAATTCCGAGTTGCGAATTCCCAATTCCAAATTCTGAGTTTGGAATTCAGAGTTCAGAATTCTGAGTTCCGAGTTCGGAATTCCGAGTTGGGAATTCCACGGTCAGAATTCCAAGTTCGGAATTCTGAGTTTGGTATTCCAAATTAGAAATTCTGAGTTCAGAATTCCGAGTTCAGAATTCCGAGTTCAGAATTCCGAGTTCAGAATTCTGAGTGCGGAATTCCGAGTGCAGAATTCCGAGATTGGAATTCACACTTCCAAATTCCGAGTTAGGAGTTCCGAGTTCAGAAATCCGAGTTCAGAATTCCGAGTTCCAAGTTTGGAATTTTGCATTCGGAATTTCGAGTTTGGAATTCCGAGTTCCGAATTCTCAGTTTGGAATTCCGAGTTCAGAATTCTGTTCGGAATTCCAACTTCCAAATTCCGAGTTCAGACTTCCAAGTTCCGAATTCCGAGTTGCGAATTCCAAGTTTGGTTTTCCAAATTCCAATTTCCGAGTTCCGAATTCCGAGTTCCGAATTCCAAGTTCCGAATTCCGAGTTCAGTGTTCTGAGTTCAGAATTCCAAGTTCAGAATTTCGAGTTCAGAATTCCAAATTCCAAATTCTGAGTTCGGAATTCCGAGTTGCGAATTCCAAATTCCAAATTCTGAGTTCGGAATTCAAAGTTCAGAGTTCTGAGTTCCAAATTCCAAATTCCAAGTTCGGAATTCCAAATTCCAAATTCCGAGTTCGGAATTCCGAGTTGGGAATTCCAAGTTCGGAATTCTGAGTTCTGAGTTCGGAATTCCAAGTTCAGAATTTTGAGTTCAGAATTCCAAATTCCAAATTACGAGGTCGGAATTCTGAGTTGGGAATTTCAAGTTTGGAATTCCGAGTTCCGAGTTCAGAATTCCAAGTTCAGAATTCCAAATTCCGAGTTTGGAATTCTGAGTTCCGAATTCTGAGTTTGGAATTCCAAGTTCTGAAATCCGAGTTCCGAATTCTGAGTTCCGAATTCCGAGTTTGGAATTCCGAGGTCGGAATTCCAAGTTCCGAATTCCGAGTTTGGTATTCCAAATTCCAAATTCCGAGTTCAGTGTTCTGAGTTCAGAATTCCAAGTTCAGAATTTCGAGTTCAGAATTCCGAATTCCATATTCCGAGGTCGGAATTCTGAGTTCGGATTTTCAACTTCCAAATTCCGAGTTCCAAATTCCTAATTCCGAGGTCAGAATTCCAAGTTCAGAATTCCAAGTTCCAAGTTCCGAGTTCCGAATTCCGAGTTTGGTATTTCAAATTCCAATTTCCGAGTTCCGAATTCCGAGTTCCGAATTCCGAATTCCGAGTTCAGTGTTCTGAGTTCAGAATTCCAAGTTCAGAATTTCGAGTTCAGAATTCCAAATTCCAAATTCCGAGTTCGGAATTCCGAGTTGCGAATTCCAAATTCCAAATTCTGAGTTTGGAATTCAGAGTTCAGAATTCTGAGTTCCGAGTTCGGAATTCCGAGTTGGGAATTCCGCGGTCAGAATTCCAAGTTCGGAATTCTGAGTTTGGTATTCCAAATTAGAAATTCTGAGTTCAGAATTCCGAGTTCAGAGTTCTGAGTTCCAAATTCTGAATTCCGTGTTCGGAATTCCAAATTCCAAATTCCGAGTTCGGAATTCCGAGTTGGGAATTCCAAGTTCGGAATTCTGAGTTCCGAGTTCGGAATTCCAAGTTCAGAATTCCAAATTCCAAATTCCTAGTTTGGAATTCTGAGTTCCGAATTCGGAGTTTGGAATTCCATGTTCCAAAATCCGAGTTCAGAATTCCGAGTTCAGAATTCCGAGTTCAGAATTCTGAGTTCCGAATTCCGAGTTCCGAATTCCAAGTTCCAAATTCCGAGTTCCGAATTCCGAATTCAGTGTTCTGAGTTCAGAATTCCAAGTTCAGAATTTCGAGTTCGGAATTCCGAGTGGCAAATTCCAAATTCTGAGCTCGGAATTCAGAGTTCAGAGTTCTGAGTTCCGAATTCCAAATTCCGAGTTCGGAATTCTGAGTTCCGAATTCCAAATTCCAAATTACGAGTTTGGAATTCCGAGTTGGGAATTCCAAGTTCGGAATTCCGAGTTCCGAGTTCGGAATTCCAAGTTCAGAATTCCAAATTCCAAATTCCTAGTTTGGAATTCTGAGTTCCGAATTCCGAGTTTGGAATTCCGAGGTCAGAATTCCAAGTTCGGAATTCCGAGTTTGGAATTCCAAGTTCCAAATTCCGAGTTCGGAATTCTGAGTTTGGTATTCCAAATTCCAATTTCCGAGTTCCGAATTCCGAGTTCCGAATTCCGAGTTCCGAATTCCGAGTTCCGTATTCTGAATTCCGACTTCATTGTTCTGAGTTCATAATTCCAAATTCCAAATTCCGAGTTCGGAATTCCGAGTTGCGAATTCCAAATTCCAAATTCTGAGTTCGGAATTCCGAGTTCCGAATTCCAAGTTCGGAATTCCAAATTCCAAATTCCGAATTCGGAATTCGGAGTTGGGAATTCCGAGGTCAGAATTCCAAGTTCGGAATTCTGAGTTTGGTATTCAAAATTCAAAATTCTGAGTTCAGAATTCCAAATTCTGAGTTCAGAATTCCGAGTTCAGAATTCCGAGTTCAGAATTCCGAATTCCGAGTTCCGAGTTCCAAATTCCAAATTTCCGAGTTGGGAATTCCGAGTTGGGAATTCCAAGTTTGGAATTCCGAGTTCCGAGTTCAGAATTCCGAGTTCAGAATTCCGAGTTCAGAATTCCGAATTCCGAGTTCCGAGTTCCAAATTCCAAATTCCGAGTTGGGAATTCCGAGTTGGGAATTCCAAGTTTGGAATTCCGAGTTCCGAGTTCGGAATTCCAAGTTCAGAATTCCAAATTCCAAATTCCTAGTTTGGAATTCTGAGTTCCGAATTCGGAGTTTGGAATTCCTAGTTCCAAAATCCGAGGTCGGAATTCTGAGTTCGGATTTTCAACTTCCAAATTCCGAGTTCCAAATTCCAAATTCCGAGGTCAGAATTCCGAGTTCAGAATTCCGAGTTCAGAATTCTGAGTTCCGAATTCCGAGTTTGCAATTCCAAGTTCCAAATTCCGGGGTTCGGAATTCCAAGTTTGGTATTCCAAATTCCAATTTCCAAGTTCCGAATTCCGAGTTCCGAATTCCGAATTCCGAGTTCAGTGTTCTGAGTTCAGAATTCCAAGTTCAGAATTTCGAGTTCAGAATTCCAAATTCCGAGTTCGGAATTCCGAGTTGCGAATTCCAAATTCCAAATTCTGAGTTTGGAATTCAGAGTTCAGAATTCTGAGTTCCGAGTTCGGAATTCCGAGTTGGGAATTCCGCGGTCAGAATTCCAAGTTCGGAATTCTGAGTTTGGTATTCCAAATTAGAAATTCTTAGTTCAGAATTCCGAGTTCAGAATTCTGAGTTCAGAATTCTGAGTGCGGAATTCCGAATGCAGAATTCCGAGTTTGGAATTCCAACTTCCAAATTCCGAGTTCGGAGTTCTGAGTTCAGAAATCCGAGTTCAGAATTCCGAGTTCCAAGTTTGGAATTCTGCATTCGGAATTTCGAGTTCGGAATTCCGAGTTCGGAATTCTCAGTTTGGAATTCCGAGTTCAGAATTCTGAGTTCGGAATTCCAACTTCCAAATTCCGAGTTCAGAGTTCCAAGTTCCGAATTCCGAGTTGCGAATTCCAAGTTTGGTTTTCCAAATTCCAATTTCCGAGTTCCGAGTTCCGAATTCCGAGTTCAGTGTTCTGAGTTCAGAATTCCAAGTTCAGAATTTCGAGTTCAGAATTCCAAATTCCAAATTCTGAGTTCGGAATTCCGAGTTGCGAATTCCAAATTCCAAATTCTGAGTTCGGAATTCAGAGTTCAGAGTTCTGAGTTCCAAATTCCGAATTACGAGTTTGGAATTCCGAGTTGGGAATTCCAAGTTCGGAATTCCGAGTTCCGAGTTCGGAATTCCAAGTTCAGAATTCCAAATTCCAAATTCCTAGTTTGGAATTCTGAGTTCCGAATTCCGAGTTTGGAATTCCGAGGTCAGAATTCCAAGTTCGGAATTCCGAGTTTGGAATTCCAAGTTCCAAATTCCGAGTTCGGAATTCTGAGTTTGGTATTCCAAATTCCAATTTCCGAGTTCCGAATTCCGAGTTCCGAATTCCGAGTTCCGAATTCCGAGTTCCGAATTCCGAGTTCCGTATTCTGAATTCCGACTTCATTGTTCTGAGTTCATAATTCCAAATTCCAAATTCCGAGTTCGGAATTCCGAGTTGCGAATTCCAAATTCCAAATTCTGAGTTCGGAATTCCGAGTTCCGAATTCCAAGTTCGGAATTCCAAATTCCAAATTCCGAATTCGGAATTCGGAGTTGGGAATTCCGAGGTCAGAATTCCAAGTTCGGAATTCTGAGTTTGGTATTCAAAATTCAAAATTCTGAGTTCAGAATTCCAAATTCTGAGTTCAGAATTCCGAGTTCAGAATTCCGAGTTCAGAATTCCGAATTCCAAGTTCCGAGTTCCAAATTCCAAATTCCGAGTTGGGAATTCCGAGTTGGGAATTCCAAGTTTGGAATTCCGAGTTCCGAGTTCAGAATTCCGAGTTCAGAATTCCGAGTTCAGAATTCCGAATTCCGAGTTCCGAGTTCCGAGTTCCAAATTCCAAATTCCAAATTCCGAGTTGGGAATTCCGAGTTGGGAATTCCAAGTTTGGAATTCCGAGTTCCGAGTTCGGAATTCCAAGTTCAGAATTCCAAATTCCAAATTCCTAGTTTGGAATTCTGAGTTCCGAATTCGGAGTTTGGAATTCCTAGTTCCAAAATCCGAGGTCGGAATTCTGAGTTCGGATTTTCAACTTCCAAATTCCGAGTTCCAAATTCCAAATTCCGAGGTCAGAATTCCGAGTTCAGAATTCTGAGTTCCGAATTCCGAGTTTGCAATTCCAAGTTCCAAATTCCGGGGTTCGGAATTCCAAGTTTGGTATTCCAAATTCCAATTTCCAAGTTCCGAATTCCGAGTTCCGAATTCCGAATTCCGAGTTCAGTGTTCTGAGTTCAGAATTCCAAGTTCAGAATTTCGAGTTCAGAATTCCAAATTCCGAGTTCGGAATTCCGAGTTGCGAATTCCAAATTCCAAATTCTGAGTTTGGAATTCAGAGTTCAGAATTCTGAGTTCTGAGTTCGGAATAACGAGTTGGGAATTCCGCGGTCAGAATTCCAAGTTCGGAATTCTGAGTTTGGTATTCCAAATTAGAAATTCTTAGTTCAGAATTCCGAGTTCAGAATTCTGAGTTCAGAATTCTGAGTGCGGAATTCCGAATGCAGAATTCCGAGTTTGGAATTCCAACTTCCAAATTCCGAGTTCGGAGTTCCGAGTTCAGAAATCCGAGTTCAGAATTCCGAGTTCCAAGTTTGGAATTCTGCATTCGGAATTTCGAGTTCGGAATTCCGAGTTCGGAATTCTCAGTTTGGAATTCCGAGTTCAGAATTCTGAGTTCGGAATTCCAACTTCCAAATTCCGAGTTCAGAGTTCCAAGTTCCGAATTCCGAGTTGCGAATTCCAAGTTTGGTTTTCCAAATTCCAATTTCCGAGTTCCGAGTTCCGAATTCCGAGTTCCGAATTCCGAGTTCAGTGTTCTGAGTTCAGAATTCCAAGTTCAGAATTTCGAGTTCAGAATTCCAAATTCCAAATTCTGAGTTCGGAATTCCGAGTTGCGAATTCCAAATTCCAAATTCTGAGTTCGGAATTCAGAGTTCAGAGTTCTGAGTTCCAAATTCCGAATTCCGAGTTCGGAATTCCAAATTCCAAATTCCGAGTTCGGAATTCCGAGTTGGGAATTCCAAGTTCAGAATTCCAAATTCCAAATTCCTAGTTTGGAATTCTGAGTTCCGAATTCCGAGTTTGGAATTCCGAGGTCAGAATTCCAAGTTCGGAATTCCGAGTTTGGAATTCCAAGTTCCAAATTCCGAGTTCGGAATTCTGAGTTTGGTATTCCAAATTCCAATTTCTGAGTTCCGAATTCCGAGTTCCGAATTCCGAGTTCCGTATTCTGAATTCCGAGTTCAGTGTTCTGAGTTCAGAATTCCAAATTCAGAATTTCGAGTTCAGAATTCCAAATTCCGAGTTCGGAATTCCGAGTTGCGAATTCCAAATTCCAAATTCTGAGTTTGGAATTCAGAGTTCAGAATTCTGAGTTCCGAGTTCGGAATTCTGAGTTGGGAATTCCGCGGTCAGAATTCCAAGTTCGGATTTCTGAGTTTGGTATTCCAAATTAGAAATTCTTAGTTCAGAATTCCGAGTTCAGAACTCTGAGTTCAGAATTCTGAGTGCGGAATTCCGAATGCAGAATTCCGAGTTTGGAATTCCAACTTCCAAATTCCGAGTTCGGAGTTCCGAGTTCAGAAATCCGAGTTCAGAATTCCGAGTTCCAAGTTTGGAATTCTGCATTCGGAATTTTGAGTTCGGAATTCCGAGTTCGGAATTCTCAGTTTGGAATTCCGAGTTCAGAATTCTGAGTTCGGAATTCCAACTTCCAAATTCCGAGTTCAGAGTTCCAAGTTCCGAATTCCGAGTTGCGAATTCCAAGTTCAGTGTTCTGAGTTCAGAATTCCAAGTTCAGAATTCCAAATTCCAAATTCCTAGTTTGGAATTCTGAGTTCCGAATTCGGAGTTTGGAATTCCTAGTTCCAAAATCCGAGGTCGGAATTCTGAGTTCGGATTTTCAACTTCCAAATTCCGAGTTCCAAATTCCAAATTCCGAGGTCAGAATTCCGAGTTCAGAATTCCGAGTTCAGAATTCTGAGTTCCGAATTCCGAGTTCAGTGTTCTGAGTTCAGAATTCCAAGTTCAGAATTTCGAGTTCAGAATTCCAAATTCCAAATTCTGAGTTCGGAATTCCGAGTTGCGAATTCCAAATTCCAAATTCTGAGTTCGGAATTCAGAGTTCAGAGTTCTGAGTTCCAAATTCCGAATTACGAGTTTGGAATTCCGAGTTGGGAATTCCAAGTTCGGAATTCCGAGTTCCGAGTTCGGAATTCCAAGTTCAGAATTCCAAATTCCAAATTCCTAGTTTGGAATTCTGAGTTCCGAATTCCGAGTTTGGAATTCCGAGGTCAGAATTCCAAGTTCGGAATTCCGAGTTTGGAATTCCAAGTTCCAAATTCCGAGTTCGGAATTCTGAGTTTGGTATTCCAAATTCCAATTTCCGAGTTCCGAATTCCGAGTTCCGAATTCCGAGTTCCGAATTCCGAGTTCCGAATTCCGAGTTCCGTATTCTGAATTCCGACTTCATTGTTCTGAGTTCATAATTCCAAATTCCAAATTCCGAGTTCGGAATTCCGAGTTGCGAATTCCAAATTCCAAATTCTGAGTTCGGAATTCCGAGTTCCGAATTCCAAGTTCGGAATTCCAAATTCCAAATTCCGAATTCGGAATTCGGAGTTGGGAATTCCGAGGTCAGAATTCCAAGTTCGGAATTCTGAGTTTGGTATTCAAAATTCAAAATTCTGAGTTCAGAATTCCAAATTCTGAGTTCAGAATTCCGAGTTCAGAATTCCGAGTTCAGAATTCCGAATTCCAAGTTCCGAGTTCCAAATTCCAAATTCCGAGTTGGGAATTCCGAGTTGGGAATTCCAAGTTTGGAATTCCGAGTTCCGAGTTCAGAATTCCGAGTTCAGAATTCCGAGTTCAGAATTCCGAATTCCGAGTTCCGAGTTCCGAGTTCCAAATTCCAAATTCCAAATTCCAAATTCCGAGTTGGGAATTCCGAGTTGGGAATTCCAAGTTTGGAATTCCGAGTTCCGAGTTCGGAATTCCAAGTTCAGAATTCCAAATTCCAAATTCCTAGTTTGGAATTCTGAGTTCCGAATTCGGAGTTTGGAATTCCTAGTTCCAAAATCCGAGGTCGGAATTCTGAGTTCGGATTTTCAACTTCCAAATTCCGAGTTCCAAATTCCAAATTCCGAGTTCAGAATTCCGAGTTCAGAATTCCGAGTTCAGAATTCTGAGTTCCGAATTCCGAGTTTGCAATTCCAAGTTCCAAATTCCGGGGTTCGGAATTCCAAGTTTGGTATTCCAAATTCCAATTTCCAAGTTCCGAATTCCGAGTTCCGAATTCCGAATTCCGAGTTCAGTGTTCTGAGTTCAGAATTCCAAGTTCAGAATTTCGAGTTCAGAATTCCAAATTCCGAGTTCGGAATTCCGAGTTGCGAATTCCAAATTCCAAATTCTGAGTTTGGAATTCAGAGTTCAGAATTCTGAGTTCCGAGTTCGGAATTCCGAGTTGGGAATTCCGCGGTCAGAATTCCAAGTTCGGAATTCTGAGTTTGGTATTCCAAATTAGAAATTCTTAGTTCAGAATTCCGAGTTCAGAATTCTGAGTGCGGAATTCCGAATGCAGAATTCCGAGTTTGGAATTCCAACTTCCAAATTCCGAGTTCGGAGTTCCGAGTTCAGAAATCCGAGTTCAGAATTCCGAGTTCCAAGTTTGGAATTCTGCATTCGGAATTTCGAGTTCGGAATTCCGAGTTCGGAATTCTCAGTTTGGAATTCCGAGTTCAGAATTCTGAGTTCGGAATTCCAACTTCCAAATTCCGAGTTCAGAGTTCCAAGTTCCGAATTCCGAGTTGCGAATTCCAAGTTTGGTTTTCCAAATTCCAATTTCCGAGTTCCGAGTTCCGAATTCCGAGTTCAGAATTCCAAGTTCAGAATTTCGAGTTCAGAATTCCAAATTCCAAATTCTGAGTTCGGAATTCCGAGTTGCGAATTCCAAATTCCAAATTCTGAGTTCGGAATTCAGAGTTCAGAGTTCTGAGTTCCAAATTCCAAATTACGAGTTTGGAATTCCGAGTTGGGAATTCCAAGTTCGGAATTCCGAGTTCCGAGTTCGGAATTCCAAGTTCAGAATTCCAAATTCCAAATTCCTAGTTTGGAATTCTGAGTTCCGAATTCCGAGTTTGGAATTCCGAGGTCAGAATTCCAAGTTCGGAATTCCGAGTTTGGAATTCCAAGTTCCAAATTCCGAGTTCGGAATTCTGAGTTTGGTATTCCAAATTCCAATTTCCGAGTTCCGAATTCCGAGTTCCGAATTCCGAGTTCCGAATTCCGAGTTCCGAATTCCGAGTTCCGTATTCTGAATTCCGACTTCATTGTTCTGAGTTCATAATTCCAAATTCCAAATTCCGAGTTCGGAATTCCGAGTTGCGAATTCCAAATTCCAAATTCTGAGTTCGGAATTCCGAGTTCCGAATTCCAAGTTCGGAATTCCAAATTCCAAATTCCGAATTCGGAATTCGGAGTTGGGAATTCCGAGGTCAGAATTCCAAGTTCGGAATTCTGAGTTTGGTATTCAAAATTCAAAATTCTGAGTTCAGAATTCCAAATTCTGAGTTCAGAATTCCGAGTTCAGAATTCCGAGTTCAGAATTCCGAATTCCAAGTTCCGAGTTCCAAATTCCAAATTCCGAGTTGGGAATTCCGAGTTGGGAATTCCAAGTTTGGAATTCCGAGTTCCGAGTTCAGAATTCCGAGTTCAGAATTCCGAATTCCGAGTTCCGAGTTCCGAGTTCCAAATTCCAAATTCCAAATTCCGAGTTGGGAATTCCGAGTTGGGAATTCCAAGTTTGGAATTCCGAGTTCCGAGTTCGGAATTCCAAGTTCAGAATTCCAAATTCCAAATTCCTAGTTTGGAATTCTGAGTTCCGAATTCGGAGTTTGGAATTCCTAGTTCCAAAATCCGAGGTCGGAATTCTGAGTTCGGATTTTCAACTTCCAAATTCCGAGTTCCAAATTCCAAATTCCGAGGTCAGAATTCCGAGTTCAGAATTCCGAGTTCAGAATTCTGAGTTCCGAATTCCGAGTTTGCAATTCCAAGTTCCAAATTCCGGGGTTCGGAATTCCAAGTTTGGTATTCCAAATTCCAATTTCCAAGTTCCGAATTCCGAGTTCCGAATTCCGAATTCCGAGTTCAGTGTTCTGAGTTCAGAATTCCAAGTTCAGAATTTCGAGTTCAGAATTCCAAATTCCGAGTTCGGAATTCCGAGTTGCGAATTCCAAATTCCAAATTCTGAGTTTGGAATTCAGAGTTCAGAATTCTGAGTTCCGAGTTCGGAATAACGAGTTGGGAATTCCGCGGTCAGAATTCCAAGTTCGGAATTCTGAGTTTGGTATTCCAAATTAGAAATTCTTAGTTCAGAATTCCGAGTTCAGAATTCTGAGTTCAGAATTCTGAGTGCGGAATTCCGAATGCAGAATTCCGAGTTTGGAATTCCAACTTCCAAATTCCGAGTTCGGAGTTCCGAGTTCAGAAATCCGAGTTCAGAATTCCGAGTTCCAAGTTTGGAATTCTGCATTCGGAATTTCGAGTTCGGAATTCCGAGTTCGGAATTCTCAGTTTGGAATTCCGAGTTCAGAATTCTGAGTTCGGAATTCCAACTTCCAAATTCCGAGTTCAGAGTTCCAAGTTCCGAATTCCGAGTTGCGAATTCCAAGTTTGGTTTTCCAAATTCCAATTTCCGAGTTCCGAGTTCCGAATTCCGAGTTCCGAATTCCGAGTTCAGTGTTCTGAGTTCAGAATTCCAAGTTCAGAATTTCGAGTTCAGAATTCCAAATTCCAAATTCTGAGTTCGGAATTCCGAGTTGCGAATTCCAAATTCCAAATTCTGAGTTCGGAATTCAGAGTTCAGAGTTCTGAGTTCCAAATTCCGAATTCCGAGTTCGGAATTCCAAATTCCAAATTCCGAGTTCAGTGTTCTGAGTTCAGAATTCCAAATTCAGAATTTCGAGTTCAGAATTCCAAATTCCGAGTTCGGAATTCCGAGTTGCGAATTCCAAATTCCAAATTCTGAGTTTGGAATTCAGAGTTCAGAATTCTGAGTTCCGAGTTCGGAATTCCGAGTTGGGAATTCCGCGGTCAGAATTCCAAGTTCGGAATTCTGAGTTTGGTATTCCAAATTAGAAATTCCAACTTCCAAATTCCGAGTTCGGAGTTCCGAGTTCAGAAATCCGAGTTCAGAATTCCGAGTTCCAAGTTTGGAATTCTGCATTTGGAATTTCGAGTTCGGAATTCCGAGTTCGGAATTCTCAGTTTGGAATTCCGAGTTCAGAATTCTGAGTTCGGAATTCCAACTTCCAAATTCCGAGTTCAGAGTTCCAAGTTCCGAATTCCGAGTTGCGAATTCCAAGTTTGGTTTTCCAAATTCCAATTTCCGAGTTCCGAGTTCCGAATTCCGAGTTCCGAATTCCGAGTTCAGTGTTCTGAGTTCAGAATTCCAAGTTCAGAATTTCGAGTTCAGAATTCCAAATTCCAAATTCTGAGTTCGGAATTCCGAGTTGCGAATTCCAAATTCCAAATTCTGAGTTCGGAATTCAGAGTTCAGAGTTCTGAGTTCCAAATTCCGAATTCCGAGTTCGGAATTCCAAATTCCAAATTCCGAGTTCGGAATTCCGAGTTGGGAATTCCAAGTTCAGAATTCCAAATTCCTAGTTTGGAATTTTGAGTTCCGAATTCCGAGTTTGGAATTCCGAGGTCAGAATTCCAAGTTCGGAATTCCGAGTTTGGAATTCCAAGTTCCAAATTCCGAGTTCGGAATTCTGAGTTTGGTATTCCAAATTCCAATTTCTGAGTTCCGAATTCCGAGTTCCGAATTCCGAGTTCCGAATTCCGAGTTCCGTATTCTGAATTCCGAGTTCAGTGTTCTGAGTTCAGAATTCCAAATTCAGAATTTCGAGTTCAGAATTCCAAATTCCGAGTTCGGAATTCCGAGTTGCGAATTCCAAATTCCAAATTCTGAGTTCGGAATTCCGAGTTGCGAATTCCAAATTCCAAATTCTGAGTTTGGAATTCAGAGTTCAGAATTCTGAGTTCCGAGTTCGGAATTCCGAGTTGGGAATTCCGAGGTCAGAATTCCAAGTTCGGAATTCTGAGTTTGGTATTCCAAATTAGGAATTCTTAGTTCAGAATTCCGAGTTCAGAATTCTGAGTTCAGAATTCTGAGTGCGGAATTCCGAATGCAGAATTCCGAGTTTGGAATTCCAACTTCCAAATTCCGAGTTCGGAGTTCCGAGTTCAGAAATCCGAGTTCAGAATTCCGAGTTCCAAGTTTGGAATTCTGCATTCGGAATTTCGAGTTCGGAATTCCGAGTTCGGAATTCTCAGTTTGGAATTCCGAGTTCAGAATTCTGAGTTCGGAATTCCAACTTCCAAATTCCGAGTTCAGAGTTCCAAGTTCCGAATTCCGAGTTGCGAATTCCAAGTTTGGTTTTCCAAATTCCAATTTCCGAGTTCCGAGTTCCGAATTCCGAGTTCAGTGTTCTGAGTTCAGAATTCCAAGTTCAGAATTTCGAGTTCAGAATTCCAAATTCCAAATTCTGAGTTCGGAATTCCGAGTTGCGAATTCCAAATTCCAAATTCTGAGTTCGGAATTCAGAGTTCAGAGTTCTGAGTTCCAAATTCCGAATTACGAGTTTGGAATTCCGAGTTGGGAATTCCAAGTTCGGAATTCCGAGTTCCGAGTTCGGAATTCCAAGTTCAGAATTCCAAATTCCAGATTCCTAGTTTGGAATTCTGAGTTCCGAATTCCGAGTTTGGAATTCCGAGGTCAGAATTCCAAGTTCGGAATTCCGAGTTTGGAATTCCAAGTTCCAAATTCCGAGTTCGGAATTCTGAGTTTGGTATTCCAAATTCCAATTTCCGAGTTCCGAATTCCGAGTTCCGAATTCCGAGTTCCGAATTCCGAGTTCCGAATTCCGAGTTCCGTATTCTGAATTCCGACTTCATTGTTCTGAGTTCATAATTCCAAATTCCAAATTCCGAGTTCGGAATTCCGAGTTGCGAATTCCAAATTCCAAATTCTGAGTTCGGAATTCCGAGTTCCGAATTCCAAGTTCGGAATTCCGAATTCCAAGTTCCGAGTTCCAAATTCCAAATTCCGAGTTGGGAATTCCGAGTTGGGAATTCCAAGTTTGGAATTCCGAGTTCTGAGTTCAGAATTCCGAGTTCAGAATTCCGAGTTCAGAATTCCGAATTCCGAGTTCCGAGTTCCGAGTTCCAAATTCCAAATTCCAAATTCCGAGTTGGGAATTCCGAGTTGGGAATTCCAAGTTTGGAATTCCGAGTTCCGAGTTCGGAATTCCAAGTTCAGAATTCCAAATTCCAAATTCCTAGTTTGGAATTCTGAGTTCCGAATTCGGAGTTTGGAATTCCTAGTTCCAAAATCCGAGGTCGGAATTCTGAGTTCGGATTTTCAACTTCCAAATTCCGAGTTCCAAATTCCAAATTCCGAGGTCAGAATTCCGAGTTCAGAATTCCGAGTTCAGAATTCTGAGTTCCGAATTCCGAGTTTGCAATTCCAAGTTCCAAATTCCGGGGTTCGGAATTCCAAGTTTGGTATTCCAAATTCCAATTTCCAAGTTCCGAGTTCCGAATTCCGAATTCCGAGTTCAGTGTTCTGAGTTCAGAATTCCAAGTTCAGAATTTCGAGTTCAGAATTCCAAATTCCGAGTTCGGAATTCCGAGTTGCGAATTCCAAATTCCAAATTCTGAGTTTGGAATTCAGAGTTCAGAATTCTGAGTTCCGAGTTTGGAATTCCGAGTTGGGAATTCCGCGGTCAGAATTCCAAGTTCGGAATTCTGAGTTTGGTATTCCAAATTAGAAATTCTTAGTTCAGAATTCCGAGTTCAGAATTCTGAGTTCAGAATTCTGAGTGCGGAATTCCGAATGCAGAATTCCGAGTTTGGAATTCCAACTTCCAAATTCCGAGTTCGGAGTTCCGAGTTCAGAAATCCGAGTTCAGAATTCCGAGTTCCAAGTTTGGAATTCTGCATTCGGAATTTCGAGTTCGGAATTCCGAGTTCGGAATTCTGAGTTCGGAATTCCAACTTCCAAATTCCGAGTTCAGAGTTCCAAGTTCCGAATTCCGAGTTGCGAATTCCAAGTTTGGTTTTCCAAATTCCAATTTCCGAGTTCCGAGTTCCGAATTCCGAGTTCCGAATTCCGAGTTCAGTGTTCTGAGTTCAGAATTCCAAGTTCAGAATTTCGAGTTCAGAATTCCAAATTCCAAATTCTGAGTTCGGAATTCCGAGTTGCGAATTCCAAATTCCAAATTCTGAGTTCGGAATTCAGAGTTCAGAGTTCTGACTTCCAAATTCCGAATTACGAGTTTGGAATTCCGAGTTGGGAATTCCAAGTTCGGAATTCCGAGTTCCGAGTTCGGAATTCCAAGTTCAGAATTCCAAATTCCAAATTCCTAGTTTGGAATTCTGAGTTCCGAATTCCGAGTTTGGAATTCCGAGGTCAGAATTCCAAGTTCGGAATTCCGAGTTTGGAATTCCAAGTTCCAAATTCCGAGTTCGGAATTCTGAGTTTGGTATTCCAAATTCCAATTTCCGAGTTCCGAATTCCGAGTTCCGAATTCCGAGTTCCGAATTCCGAGTTCCGAATTCCGAGTTCCGTATTCTGAATTCCGACTTCATTGTTCTGAGTTCATAATTCCAAATTCCAAATTCCGAGTTCGGAATTCCGAGTTGCGAATTCCAAATTCCAAATTCTGAGTTCGGAATTCCGAGTTCCGAATTCCAAGTTCGGAATTCCAAATTCCAAATTCCGAATTCGGAATTCGGAGTTGGGAATTCCGAGGTCAGAATTCCAAGTTCGGAATTCTGAGTTTGGTATTCAAAATTCAAAATTCTGAGTTCAGAATTCCAAATTCTGAGTTCAGAATTCCGAGTTCAGAATTCCGAGTTCAGAATTCCGAATTCCAAGTTCCGAGTTCCAAATTCCAAATTCCGAGTTGGGAATTCCGAGTTGGGAATTCCAAGTTTGGAATTCCGAGTTCCGAGTTCAGAATTCCGAGTTCAGAATTCCGAGTTCAGAATTCCGAATTCCGAGTTCCGAGTTCCGAGTTCCAAATTCCAAATTCCAAATTCCAAATTCCGAGTTGGGAATTCCGAGTTGGGAATT
The DNA here is from genome assembly GCF_031021105.1 of Erythrolamprus reginae. Classification (NCBI taxonomy): domain Eukaryota; kingdom Metazoa; phylum Chordata; class Lepidosauria; order Squamata; family Dipsadidae; genus Erythrolamprus; species Erythrolamprus reginae. The sequence goes on along the minus strand of NC_091951.1, from coordinate 213,221,815 downwards.
CCAAGTTTGGAATTCCGAGTTCGGAGTTCGGAATTCCAAGTTCAGAATTCCAAATTCCAAATTCCTAGTTTGGAATTCTGAGTTCCGAATTCGGAGTTTGGAATTCCTAGTTCCAAAATCCGAGGTCGGAATTCTGAGTTCGGATTTTCAACTTCCAAATTCCGAGTTCCAAATTCCAAATTCCGAGGTCAGAATTCCGAGTTCAGAATTCCGAGTTCAGAATTCTGAGTTCCGAATTCCGAGTTTGCAATTCCAAGTTCCAAATTCCGGGGTTCGGAATTCCAAGTTTGGTATTCCAAATTCCAATTTCCAAGTTCCGAATTCCGAGTTCCGAATTCCGAATTCCGAGTTCAGTGTTCTGAGTTCAGAATTCCAAGTTCAGAATTTCGAGTTCAGAATTCCAAATTCCGAGTTCGGAATTCCGAGTTGCGAATTCCAAATTGCAAATTCTGAGTTTGGAATTCAGAGTTCAGAATTCTGAGTTCCGAGTTCGGAATAACGAGTTGGGAATTCCGCGGTCAGAATTCCAAGTTCGGAATTCTGAGTTTGGTATTCCAAATTAGAAATTCTTAGTTCAGAATTCCGAGTTCAGAATTCTGAGTTCAGAATTCTGAGTGCGGAATTCCGAATGCAGAATTCCGAGTTTGGAATTCCAACTTCCAAATTCCGAGTTCGGAGTTCCGAGTTCAGAAATCCGAGTTCAGAATTCCGAGTTCCAAGTTTGGAATTCTGCATTTGGAATTTCGAGTTCGGAATTCCGAGTTCGGAATTCTCAGTTTGGAATTCCGAGTTCAGAATTCTGAGTTCGGAATTCCAACTTCCAAATTCCGAGTTCAGAGTTCCAAGTTCCGAATTCCGAGTTGCGAATTCCAAGTTTGGTTTTCCAAATTCCAATTTCCGAGTTCCGAGTTCCGAATTCCGAGTTCCGAATTCCGAGTTCAGTGTTCTGAGTTCAGAATTCCAAGTTCAGAATTTCGAGTTCAGAATTCCAAATTCCAAATTCTGAGTTCGGAATTCCGAGTTGCGAATTCCAAATTCCAAATTCTGAGTTCGGAATTCAGAGTTCAGAGTTCTGAGTTCCAAATTCCGAATTCCGAGTTCGGAATTCCAAATTCCAAATTCCGAGTTCGGAATTCCGAGTTGGGAATTCCAAGTTCAGAATTCCAAATTCCTAGTTTGGAATTCTGAGTTCCGAATTCCGAGTTTGGAATTCCGAGGTCAGAATTCCAAGTTCGGAATTCCGAGTTTGGAATTCCAAGTTCCAAATTCCGAGTTCGGAATTCTGAGTTTGGTATTCCAAATACCAATTTCTGAGTTCCGAATTCCGAGTTCCGAATTCCGAGTTCCGAATTCCGAGTTCCGTATTCTGAATTCCGAGTTCAGTGTTCTGAGTTCAGAATTCCAAATTCAGAATTTCGAGTTCAGAATTCCAAATTCCGAGTTTGGAATTCCGAGTTGCGAATTCCAAATTCCAAATTCTGAGTTCGGAATTCCGAGTTGCGAATTCCAAATTCCAAATTCTGAGTTTGGAATTCAGAGTTCAGAATTCTGAGTTCCGAGTTCGGAATTCCGAGTTGGGAATTCCGCGGTCAGAATTCCAAGTTCGGAATTCTGAGTTTGGTATTCCAAATTAGAAATTCTTAGTTCAGAATTCCGAGTTCAGAATTCTGAGTTCAGAATTCTGAGTGCGGAATTCCGAATGCAGAATTCCGAGTTTGGAATTCCAACTTCCAAATTCCGAGTTCGGAGTTCTGAGTTCAGAAATCCGAGTTCAGAATTCCGAGTTCCAAGTTTGGAATTCTGCATTCGGAATTTCGAGTTCGGAATTCCGAGTTCGGAATTCTCAGTTTGGAATTCCGAGTTCAGAATTCTGAGTTTGGAATTCCAACTTCCAAATTCCGAGTTCAGAGTTCCAAGTTCCGAATTCCGAGTTGCGAATTCCAAGTTTGGTTTTCCAAATTCCAATTTCCGAGTTCCGAGTTCCGAATTCCGAGTTCAGTGTTCTGAGTTCAGAATTCCAAGTTCAGAATTTCGAGTTCAGAATTCCAAATTCCAAATTCTGAGTTCGGAATTCCGAGTTGCGAATTCCAAATTCCAAATTCTGAGTTCGGAATTCAGAGTTCAGAGTTCTGAGTTCCAAATTCCGAATTACGAGTTTGGAATTCCGAGTTGGGAATTCCAAGTTCGGAATTCCGAGTTCCGAGTTCGGAATTCCAAGTTCAGAATTCCAAATTCCAGATTCCTAGTTTGGAATTCTGAGTTCCGAATTCCGAGTTTGGAATTCCGAGGTCAGAATTCCAAGTTCGGAATTCCGAGTTTGGAATTCCAAGTTCCAAATTCCGAGTTCGGAATTCTGAGTTTGGTATTCCAAATTCCAATTTCCGAGTTCCGAATTCCGAGTTCCGAATTCCGAGTTCCGAATTCCGAGTTCCGAATTCCGAGTTCCGTATTCTGAATTCCGACTTCATTGTTCTGAGTTCATAATTCCAAATTCCAAATTCCGAGTTCGGAATTCCGAGTTGCGAATTCCAAATTCCAAATTCTGAGTTCGGAATTCCGAGTTCCGAATTCCAAGTTCGGAATTCCAAATTCCAAATTCCGAATTCGGAATTCGGAGTTGGGAATTCCGAGGTCAGAATTCCAAGTTCGGAATTCTGAGTTTGGTATTCAAAATTCAAAATTCTGAGTTCAGAATTCCAAATTCTGAGTTCAGAATTCCGAGTTCAGAATTCCGAGTTCAGAATTCCGAATTCCAAGTTCCGAGTTCCAAATTCCAAATTCCGAGTTGGGAATTCCGAGTTGGGAATTCCAAGTTTGGAATTCCGAGTTCTGAGTTCAGAATTCCGAGTTCAGAATTCCGAGTTCAGAATTCCGAATTCCGAGTTCCGAGTTCCGAGTTCCAAATTCCAAATTCCAAATTCCGAGTTGGGAATTCCGAGTTGGGAATTCCAAGTTTGGAATTCCGAGTTCCGAGTTCGGAATTCCAAGTTCAGAATTCCAAATTCCAAATTCCTAGTTTGGAATTCTGAGTTTGGTATTCCAAATTCCAATTTCCGAGTTCCGAATTCCGAGTTCCGAATTCCGAGTTCCGAATTCCGAGTTCCGAATTCCGAGTTCCGTATTCTGAATTCCGACTTCATTGTTCTGAGTTCATAATTCCAAATTCCAAATTCCGAGTTCGGAATTCCGAGTTGCGAATTCCAAATTCCAAATTCTGAGTTCGGAATTCCGAGTTCCGAATTCCAAGTTCGGAATTCCAAATTCCAAATTCCGAATTCGGAATTCGGAGTTGGGAATTCCGAGGTCAGAATTCCAAGTTCGGAATTCTGAGTTTGGTATTCAAAATTCAAAATTCTGAGTTCAGAATTCCAAATTCTGAGTTCAGAATTCCGAGTTCAGAATTCCGAGTTCAGAATTCCGAATTCCAAGTTCCGAGTTCCAAATTCCAAATTCCGAGTTGGGAATTCCGAGTTGGGAATTCCAAGTTTGGAATTCCGAGTTCTGAGTTCAGAATTCCGAGTTCAGAATTCCGAGTTCAGAATTCCGAATTCCGAGTTCCGAGTTCCGAGTTCCAAATTCCAAATTCCAAATTCCGAGTTGGGAATTCCGAGTTGGGAATTCCAAGTTTGGAATTCCGAGTTCCGAGTTCGGAATTCCAAGTTCAGAATTCCAAATTCCAAATTCCTAGTTTGGAATTCTGAGTTCCGAATTCGGAGTTTGGAATTCCTAGTTCCAAAATCCGAGGTCGGAATTCTGAGTTCGGATTTTCAACTTCCAAATTCCGAGTTCCAAATTCCAAATTCCGAGGTCAGAATTCCGAGTTCAGAATTCCGAGTTCAGAATTCTGAGTTCCGAATTCCGAGTTTGCAATTCCAAGTTCCAAATTCCGGGGTTCGGAATTCCAAGTTTGGTATTCCAAATTCCAATTTCCAAGTTCCGAGTTCCGAATTCCGAATTCCGAGTTCAGTGTTCTGAGTTCAGAATTCCAAGTTCAGAATTTCGAGTTCAGAATTCCAAATTCCGAGTTCGGAATTCCGAGTTGCGAATTCCAAATTCCAAATTCTGAGTTTGGAATTCAGAGTTCAGAATTCTGAGTTCCGAGTTCGGAATAACGAGTTGGGAATTCCGCGGTCAGAATTCCAAGTTCGGAATTCTGAGTTTGGTATTCCAAATTAGAAATTCTTAGTTCAGAATTCCGAGTTCAGAATTCTGAGTTCAGAATTCTGAGTGCGGAATTCCGAATGCAGAATTCCGAGTTTGGAATTCCAACTTCCAAATTCCGAGTTCGGAGTTCCGAGTTCAGAAATCCGAGTTCAGAATTCCGAGTTCCAAGTTTGGAATTCTGCATTCGGAATTTCGAGTTCGGAATTCCGAGTTCGGAATTCTCAGTTTGGAATTCCAAGTTCAGAATTCTGAGTTCGGAATTCCAACTTCCAAATTCCGAGTTCAGAGTTCCAAGTTCCGAATTCCGAGTTGCGAATTCCAAGTTTGGTTTTCCAAATTCCAATTTCCGAGTTCCGAGTTCCGAATTCCGAGTTCCGAATTCCGAGTTCAGTGTTCTGAGTTCAGAATTCCAAGTTCAGAATTTCGAGTTCAGAATTCCAAATTCCAAATTCTGAGTTCGGAATTCCGAGTTGCGAATTCCAAATTCCAAATTCTGAGTTCGGAATTCAGAGTTCAGAGTTCTGAGTTCCAAATTCCGAATTACGAGTTTGGAATTCCGAGTTGGGAATTCCAAGTTCGGAATTCCGAGTTCCGAGTTCGGAATTCCAAGTTCAGAATTCCAAATTCCAAATTCCTAGTTTGGAATTCTGAGTTCCGAATTCCGAGTTTGGAATTCCGAGGTCAGAATTCCAAGTTCGGAATTCCGAGTTTGGAATTCCAAGTTCCAAATTCCGAGTTCGGAATTCTGAGTTTGGTATTCCAAATTCCAATTTCCGAGTTCCGAATTCCGAGTTCCGAATTCCGAGTTCCGAATTCCGAGTTCCGAATTCCGAGTTCCGTATTCTGAATTCCGACTTCATTGTTCTGAGTTCATAATTCCAAATTCCAAATTCCGAGTTCGGAATTCCGAGTTGCGAATTCCAAATTCCAAATTCTGAGTTCGGAATTCCGAGTTCCGAATTCCAAGTTCGGAATTCCAAATTCCAAATTCCGAATTCGGAATTCGGAGTTGGGAATTCCGAGGTCAGAATTCCAAGTTCGGAATTCTGAGTTTGGTATTCAAAATTCAAAATTCTGAGTTCAGAATTCCAAATTCTGAGTTCAGAATTCCGAGTTCAGAATTCCGAGTTCAGAATTCCGAATTCCAAGTTCCGAGTTCCAAATTCCAAATTCCGAGTTGGGAATTCCGAGTTGGGAATTCCAAGTTTGGAATTCTGAGTTCCGAGTTCAGAATTCCGAGTTCAGAATTCCGAGTTCAGAATTCCGAGTTCAGAATTCCGAATTCCGAGTTCCGAGTTCCGAGTTCCAAATTCCAAATTCCAAATTCCGAGTTGGGAATTCCGAGTTGGGAATTCCAAGTTTGGAATTCCGAGTTCCGAGTTCGGAATTCCAAGTTCAGAATTCCAAATTCCAAATTCCTAGTTTGGAATTCTGAGTTCCGAATTCGGAGTTTGGAATTCCTAGTTCCAAAATCCGAGGTCGGAATTCTGAGTTCGGATTTTCAACTTCCAAATTCCGAGTTCCAAATTCCAAATTCCGAGGTCAGAATTCCGAGTTCAGAATTCCGAGTTCAGAATTCTGAGTTCCGAATTCCGAGTTTGCAATTCCAAGTTCCAAATTCCGGGGTTCGGAATTCCAAGTTTGGTATTCCAAATTCCAATTTCCAAGTTCCGAATTCCGAGTTCCGAATTCCGAATTCCGAGTTCAGTGTTCTGAGTTCAGAATTCCAAGTTCAGAATTTCGAGTTCAGAATTCCAAATTCCGAGTTCGGAATTCCGAGTTGCGAATTCCAAATTCCAAATTCTGAGTTTGGAATTCAGAGTTCAGAATTCTGAGTTCCGAGTTCGGAATAACGAGTTGGGAATTCCGCGGTCAGAATTCCAAGTTCGGAATTCTGAGTTTGGTATTCCAAATTAGAAATTCTTAGTTCAGAATTCCGAGTTCAGAATTCTGAGTTCAGAATTCTGAGTGCGGAATTCCGAATGCAGAATTCCGAGTTTGGAATTCCAACTTCCAAATTCCGAGTTCGGAGTTCCGAGTTCAGAAATCCGAGTTCAGAATTCCGAGTTCCAAGTTTGGAATTCTGCATTTGGAATTTCGAGTTCGGAATTCCGAGTTCGGAATTCTCAGTTTGGAATTCCGAGTTCAGAATTCTGAGTTCGGAATTCCAACTTCCAAATTCCGAGTTCAGAGTTCCAAGTTCCGAATTCCGAGTTCCAAATTCCGAGTTCGGAATTCTGAGTTGGGAATTCCAAGTTTGGAATTCCGAGTTCCGAGTTCAGAATTCCAAGTTCAGAATTTCGAGTTCGGAATTCCGAGTTGCAAATTCCAAATTCTGAGCTCGGAATTCAGAGTTCAGAGTTCTGAGTTCCGAATTCCAAATTCCGAGTTCGGAATTCTGAGTTCCGAATTCCAAATTCCAAATTACGAGTTTGGAATTCCGAGTTGGGAATTCTAAGTTCGGAATTCCGAGTTCCGAGTTCGGAATTCCAAGTTCAGAATTCCAAATTCCAAATTCCTAGTTTGGAATTCTGAGTTCCGAATTCCGAGTTTGGAATTCCGAGGTCAGAATTCCAAGTTCGGAATTCTGAGTTTGGTATTCCAAATTCCAATTTCCGAGTTCCGAATTCCGAGTTCCGAATTCCGAGTTCCGAATTCCGAATTCCGAGTTCCGTATTCTGAATTCCGACTTCATTGTTCTGAGTTCATAATTCCAAATTCCAAATTCCGAGTTCGGAATTCCGAGTTGGGAATTCCAAGTTCAGAATTCCAAATTCCTAGTTTGGAATTCTGAGTTCCGAATTCCGAGTTTGGAATTCCGAGGTCAGAATTCCAAGTTCGGAATTCCGAGTTTGGAATTCCAAGTTCCAAATTCCGAGTTCGGAATTCTGAGTTTGGTATTCCAAATTCCAATTTCTGAGTTCCGAATTCCGAGTTCCGAATTCCGAGTTCCGAATTCCGAGTTCCGTATTCTGAATTCCGAGTTCAGTGTTCTGAGTTCAGAATTCCAAATTCAGAATTTCGAGTTCAGAATTCCAAATTCCGAGTTCGGAATTCCGAGTTGCGAATTCCAAATTCCAAATTCTGAGTTCGGAATTCCGAGTTGCGAATTCCAAATTCCAAATTCTGAGTTTGGAATTCAGAGTTCAGAATTCTGAGTTCCGAGTTCGGAATTCCGAGTTGGGAATTCCGCGGTCAGAATTCCAAGTTCGGAATTCTGAGTTTGGTATTCCAAATTAGAAATTCTTAGTTCAGAATTCCGAGTTCAGAATTCTGAGTTCAGAATTCTGAGTGCGGAATTCCGAATGCAGAATTCCGAGTTTGGAATTCCAACTTCCAAATTCCGAGTTCGGAGTTCTGAGTTCAGAAATCCGAGTTCAGAATTCCGAGTTCCAAGTTTGGAATTCTGCATTCGGAATTTCGAGTTCGGAATTCCGAGTTCGGAATTCTCAGTTTGGAATTCCGAGTTCAGAATTCTGAGTTCGGAATTCCAACTTCCAAATTCCGAGTTCAGAGTTCCAAGTTCCGAATTCCGAGTTGCGAATTCCAAGTTTGGTTTTCCAAATTCCAATTTCCGAGTTCCGAGTTCCGAATTCCGAGTTCAGTGTTCTGAGTTCAGAATTCCAAGTTCAGAATTTCGAGTTCAGAATTCCAAATTCCAAATTCTGAGTTCGGAATTCCGAGTTGCGAATTCCAAATTCCAAATTCTGAGTTCGGAATTCAGAGTTCAGAGTTCTGAGTTCCAAATTCCGAATTACGAGTTTGGAATTCCGAGTTGGGAATTCCAAGTTCGGAATTCCGAGTTCCGAGTTCGGAATTCCAAGTTCAGAATTCCAAATTCCAGATTCCTAGTTTGGAATTCTGAGTTCCGAATTCCGAGTTTGGAATTCCGAGGTCAGAATTCCAAGTTCGGAATTCCGAGTTTGGAATTCCAAGTTCCAAATTCCGAGTTCGGAATTCTGAGTTTGGTATTCCAAATTCCAATTTCCGAGTTCCGAATTCCGAGTTCCGAATTCCGAGTTCCGAATTCCGAGTTCCGAATTCCGAGTTCCGAATTCTGAATTCCGACTTCATTGTTCTGAGTTCATAATTCCAACTTCCAAATTCCGAGTTCGGAGTTCTGAGTTCAGAAATCCGAGTTCAGAATTCCGAGTTCCAAGTTTGGAATTCTGCATTCGGAATTTCGAGTTCGGAATTCCGAGTTCGGAATTCTCAGTTTGGAATTCCGAGTTCAGAATTCTGAGTTCGGAATTCCAACTTCCAAATTCCGAGTTCAGAGTTCCAAGTTCCGAATTCCGAGTTGCGAATTCCAAGTTTGGTTTTCCAAATTCCAATTTCCGAGTTCCGAGTTCCGAATTCCGAGTTCCGTATTCTGAATTCCGACTTCATTGTTCTGAGTTCATAATTCCAAATTCCAAATTCCGAGTTCGGAATTCCGAGTTGCGAATTCCAAATTCCAAATTCTGAGTTCGGAATTCCGAGTTCCGAATTCCAAGTTCGGAATTCCAAATTCCAAATTCCGAATTCGGAATTCGGAGTTGGGAATTCCGAGGTCAGAATTCCAAGTTCGGAATTCTGAGTTTGGTATTCAAAATTCAAAATTCTGAGTTCAGAATTCCAAATTCTGAGTTCAGAATTCCGAGTTCAGAATTCCGAGTTCAGAATTCCGAATTCCAAGTTCCGAGTTCCAAATTCCAAATTCCGAGTTGGGAATTCCGAGTTGGGAATTCCAAGTTTGGAATTCCGAGTTCTGAGTTCAGAATTCCGAGTTCAGAATTCCGAGTTCAGAATTCCGAATTCCGAGTTCCGAGTTCCGAGTTCCAAATTCCAAATTCCAAATTCCAAATTCCGAGTTGGGAATTCCGAGTTGGGAATTCCAAGTTTGGAATTCCGAGTTCCGAGTTCGGAATTCCAAGTTCAGAATTCCAAATTCCAAATTCCTAGTTTGGAATTCTGAGTTCCGAATTCGGAGTTTGGAATTCCTAGTTCCAAAATCCGAGGTCGGAATTCTGAGTTCGGATTTTCAACTTCCAAATTCCGAGTTCCAAATTCCAAATTCCGAGGTCAGAATTCCGAGTTCAGAATTCCGAGTTCAGAATTCTGAGTTCCGAATTCCGAGTTTGCAATTCCAAGTTCCAAATTCCGGGGTTCGGAATTCCAAGTTTGGTATTCCAAATTCCAATTTCCAAGTTCCGAGTTCCGAATTCCGAATTCCGAGTTCAGTGTTCTGAGTTCAGAATTCCAAGTTCAGAATTTCGAGTTCAGAATTCCAAATTCCGAGTTCGGAATTCCGAGTTGCGAATTCCAAATTCCAAATTCTGAGTTTGGAATTCAGAGTTCAGAATTCTGAGTTCCGAGTTCGGAATAACGAGTTGGGAATTCCGCGGTCAGAATTCCAAGTTCGGAATTCTGAGTTTGGTATTCCAAATTAGAAATTCTTAGTTCAGAATTCCGAGTTCAGAATTCTGAGTTCAGAATTCTGAGTGCGGAATTCCGAATGCAGAATTCCGAGTTTGGAATTCCAACTTCCAAATTCCGAGTTCGGAGTTCCGAGTTCAGAAATCCGAGTTCAGAATTCCGAGTTCCAAGTTTGGAATTCTGCATTCGGAATTTTGAGTTCGGAATTCCGAGTTCGGAATTCTCAGTTTGGAATTCCAAGTTCAGAATTCTGAGTTCGGAATTCCAACTTCCAAATTCCGAGTTCAGAGTTCCAAGTTCCGAATTCCGAGTTGCGAATTCCAAGTTTGGTTTTCCAAATTCCAATTTCCGAGTTCCGAGTTCCGAATTCCGAGTTCCGAATTCCGAGTTCAGTGTTCTGAGTTCAGAATTCCAAGTTCAGAATTTCGAGTTCAGAATTCCAAATTCCAAATTCTGAGTTCGGAATTCCGAGTTGCGAATTCCAAATTCCAAATTCTGAGTTCGGAATTCAGAGTTCAGAGTTCTGAGTTCCAAATTCCGAATTACGAGTTTGGAATTCCGAGTTGGGAATTCCAAGTTCGGAATTCCGAGTTCCGAGTTCGGAATTCCAAGTTCAGAATTCCAAATTCCAAATTCCTAGTTTGGAATTCTGAGTTCCGAATTCCGAGTTTGGAATTCCGAGGTCAGAATTCCAAGTTCGGAATTCCGAGTTTGGAATTCCAAGTTCCAAATTCCGAGTTCGGAATTCTGAGTTTGGTATTCCAAATTCCAATTTCCGAGTTCCGAATTCCGAGTTCCGAATTCCGAGTTCCGAATTCCGAGTTCCGAATTCCGAGTTCCGTATTCTGAATTCCGACTTCATTGTTCTGAGTTCATAATTCCAAATTCCAAATTCCGAGTTCGGAATTCCGAGTTGCGAATTCCAAATTCCAAATTCTGAGTTCGGAATTCCGAGTTCCGAATTCCAAGTTCGGAATTCCAAATTCCAAATTCCGAATTCGGAATTCGGAGTTGGGAATTCCGAGGTCAGAATTCCAAGTTCGGAATTCTGAGTTTGGTATTCAAAATTCAAAATTCTGAGTTCAGAATTCCAAATTCTGAGTTCAGAATTCCGAGTTCAGAATTCCGAGTTCAGAATTCCGAATTCCAAGTTCCGAGTTCCAAATTCCAAATTCCGAGTTGGGAATTCCGAGTTGGGAATTCCAAGTTTGGAATTCTGAGTTCCGAGTTCAGAATTCCGAGTTCAGAATTCCGAGTTCAGAATTCCGAGTTCAGAATTCCGAATTCCGAGTTCCGAGTTCCGAGTTCCAAATTCCAAATTCCAAATTCCGAGTTGGGAATTCCGAGTTGGGAATTCCAAGTTTGGAATTCCGAGTTCCGAGTTCGGAATTCCAAGTTCAGAATTCCAAATTCCAAATTCCTAGTTTGGAATTCTGAGTTCCGAATTCGGAGTTTGGAATTCCTAGTTCCAAAATCCGAGGTCGGAATTCTGAGTTCGGATTTTCAACTTCCAAATTCCGAGTTCCAAATTCCAAATTCCGAGGTCAGAATTCCGAGTTCAGAATTCCGAGTTCAGAATTCTGAGTTCCGAATTCCGAGTTTGCAATTCCAAGTTCCAAATTCCGGGGTTCGGAATTCCAAGTTTGGTATTCCAAATTCCAATTTCCAAGTTCCGAATTCCGAGTTCCGAATTCCGAATTCCGAGTTCAGTGTTCTGAGTTCAGAATTCCAAGTTCAGAATTTCGAGTTCAGAATTCCAAATTCCGAGTTCGGAATTCCGAGTTGCGAATTCCAAATTCCAAATTCTGAGTTTGGAATTCAGAGTTCAGAATTCTGAGTTCCGAGTTCGGAATAACGAGTTGGGAATTCCGCGGTCAGAATTCCAAGTTCGGAATTCTGAGTTTGGTATTCCAAATTAGAAATTCTTAGTTCAGAATTCCAAGTTCAGAATTTTGAGTTCAGAATTCCAAATTCCGAGTTCGGAATTCCGAGTTGCGAATTCCAAATTCCAAATTCTGAGTTTGGAATTCAGAGTTCAGAATTCTGAGTTCCGAGTTCGGAATAACGAGTTGGGAATTCCGCGGTCAGAATTCCAAGTTCGGAATTCTGAGTTTGGTATTCCAAATTAGAAATTCTTAGTTCAGAATTCCGAGTTCAGAATTCTGAGTTCAGAATTCTGAGTGCGGAATTCCGAATGCAGAATTCCGAGTTTGGAATTCCAACTTCCAAATTCCGAGTTCGGAGTTCCGAGTTCAGAAATCCGAGTTCAGAATTCCGAGTTCCAAGTTTGGAATTCTGCATTCGGAATTTCGAGTTCGGAATTCCGAGTTCGGAATTCTCAGTTTGGAATTCCGAGTTCAGAATTCTGAGTTCGGAATTCCAACTTCCAAATTCCGAGTTCAGAGTTCCAAGTTCCGAATTCCGAGTTGCGAATTCCAAGTTTGGTTTTCCAAATTCCAATTTCCGAGTTCCGAGTTCCGAATTCCGAGTTCCGAATTCCGAGTTCAGTGTTCTGAGTTCAGAATTCCAAGTTCAGAATTTCGAGTTCAGAATTCCAAATTCCAAATTCTGAGTTCGGAATTCAGAGTTCAGAGTTCTGAGTTCCAAATTCCGAATTCCGAGTTCGGAATTCCAAATTCCAAATTCCGAGTTCGGAATTCCGAGTTGGGAATTCCAAGTTCAGAATTCCAAATTCCAAATTCCTAGTTTGGAATTCTGAGTTCCGAATTCCGAGTTTGGAATTCCGAGGTCAGAATTCCAAGTTCGGAATTCCGAGTTTGGAATTCCAAGTTCCAAATTCCGAGTTCGGAATTCTGAGTTTGGTATTCCAAATTCCAATTTCTGAGTTCCGAATTCCGAGTTCCGTATTCTGAATTCCGAGTTCAGTGTTCTGAGTTCAGAATTCCAAATTCCAAATTCCGAGTTCGGAATTCTGAGTTGCGAATTCCAAATTCCAAATTCTGAGTTCGGAATTCCGAGTTCCGAATTCCAAGTTCGGAATTCCAAATTCCAAATTCCGAATTCGGAATTCGGAGTTGGGAATTCCGAGGTCAGAATTCCAAGTTCGGAATTCTGAGTTTGGTATTCAAAATTCAAAATTCTGAGTTCAGAATTCCAAATTCTGAGTTCAGAATTCCGAGTTCAGAATTCCGAGTTCAGAATTCCGAATTCCAAGTTCCGAGTTCCAAATTCCAAATTCCGAGTTGGGAATTCCGAGTTGGGAATTCCAAGTTTGGAATTCCGAGTTCCGAGTTCAGAATTCCGAGTTCAGAATTCCGAGTTCAGAATTCCGAGTTCAGAATTCCGAATTCCGAGTTCCGAGTTCCGAGTTCCAAATTCCAAATTCCAAATTCCGAGTTGGGAATTCCGAGTTGGGAATTCCAAGTTTGGAATTCCGAGTTCCGAGTTCGGAATTCCAAGTTCAGAATTCCAAATTCCAAATTCCTAGTTTGGAATTCTGAGTTCCGAATTCGGAGTTTGGAATTCCTAGTTCCAAAATCCGAGGTCGGAATTCTGAGTTCGGATTTTCAACTTCCAAATTCCGAGTTCCAAATTCCAAATTCCGAGGTCAGAATTCCGAGTTCAGAATTCCGAGTTCAGAATTCTGAGTTCCGAATTCCGAGTTTGCAATTCCAAGTTCCAAATTCCGGGGTTCGGAATTCCAAGTTTGGTATTCCAAATTCCAATTTCCAAGTTCCGAATTCCGAGTTCCGAATTCCGAATTCCGAGTTCAGTGTTCTGAGTTCAGAATTCCAAGTTCAGAATTTCGAGTTCAGAATTCCAAATTCCGAGTTCGGAATTCCGAGTTGCGAATTCCAAATTCCAAATTCTGAGTTTGGAATTCAGAGTTCAGAATTCTGAGTTCCGAGTTCGGAATAACGAGTTGGGAATTCCGCGGTCAGAATTCCAAGTTCGGAATTCTGAGTTTGGTATTCCAAATTAGAAATTCTTAGTTCAGAATTCCGAGTTCAGAATTCTGAGTTCAGAATTCTGAGTGCGGAATTCCGAATGCAGAATTCCGAGTTTGGAATTCCAACTTCCAAATTCCGAGTTCGGAGTTCCGAGTTCAGAAATCCGAGTTCAGAATTCCGAGTTCCAAGTTTGGAATTCTGCATTCGGAATTTCGAGTTCGGAATTCCGAGTTCGGAATTCTCAGTTTGGAATTCCGAGTTCAGAATTCTGAGTTCGGAATTCCAACTTCCAAATTCCGAGTTCAGAGTTCCAAGTTCCGAATTCCGAGTTGCGAATTCCAAGTTTGGTTTTCCAAATTCCAATTTCCGAGTTCCGAGTTCCGAATTCCGAGTTCCGAATTCCGAGTTCAGTGTTCTGAGTTCAGAATTCCAAGTTCAGAATTTCGAGTTCAGAATTCCAAATTCCAAATTCTGAGTTCGGAATTCAGAGTTCAGAGTTCTGAGTTCCAAATTCCGAATTCCGAGTTCGGAATTCCAAATTCCAAATTCCGAGTTCGGAATTCCGAGTTGGGAATTCCAAGTTCAGAATTCCAAATTCCAAATTCCTAGTTTGGAATTCTGAGTTCCGAATTCCGAGTTTGGAATTCCGAGGTCAGAATTCCAAGTTCGGAATTCCGAGTTTGGAATTCCAAGTTCCAAATTCCGAGTTCGGAATTCTGAGTTTGGTATTCCAAATTCCAATTTCTGAGTTCCGAATTCCGAGTTCCGAATTCCGAGTTCCGAATTCCGAGTTCCGTATTCTGAATTCCGAGTTCAGTGTTCTGAGTTCAGAATTCCAAATTCCAAATTCCGAGTTCGGAATTCTGAGTTGCGAATTCCAAATTCCAAATTCTGAGTTCGGAATTCCGAGTTCCGAATTCCAAGTTCGGAATTCCAAATTCCAAATTCGGAATTCGGAGTTGGGAATTCCGAGGTCAGAATTCCAAGTTCGGAATTCTGAGTTTGGTATTCAAAATTCCAAATTCTGAGTTCAGAATTCCAAATTCTGAGTTCAGAATTCCGAGTTCAGAATTCCAAATTCCGAATTCCGAGTTCCAAATTCCGAGTTCGGAATTCTGAGTTGGGAATTCCAAGTTTGGAATTCCGAGTTCCGAGTTCAGAATTCCAAGTTCAGAATTTCGAGTTCGGAATTCCGAGTTGCAAATTCCAAATTCTGAGCTCGGAATTCAGAGTTCAGAGTTCTGAGTTCCGAATTCCAAATTCCGAGTTCGGAATTCTGAGTTCCGAATTCCAAATTCCAAATTACGAGTTTGGAATTCCGAGTTGGGAATTCTAAGTTCGGAATTCCGAGTTCCGAGTTCGGAATTCCAAGTTCAGAATTCCAAATTCCAAATTCCTAGTTTGGAATTCTGAGTTCCGAATTCGGAGTTTGGAATTCCTAGTTCCAAAATCCGAGGTCGGAATTCTGAGTTCGGATTTTCAACTTCCAAATTCCGAGTTCCAAATTCCAAATTCCGAGGTCAGAATTCCGAGTTCAGAATTCCGAGTTCAGAATTCTGAGTTCCGAATTCCGAGTTTGCAATTCCAAGTTCCAAATTCCGGGGTTCGGAATTCCAAGTTTGGTATTCCAAATTCCAATTTCCAAGTTCCGAATTCCGAGTTCCGAATTCCGAGTTCCGAATTCCGAATTCCGAGTTCAGTGTTCTGAGTTCAGAATTCCAAGTTCAGAATTTCGAGTTCAGAATTCCAAATTCCAAATTCTGAGTTCGGAATTCCGAGTTGCGAATTCCAAATTCCAAATTCTGAGTTCGGAATTCAGAGTTCAGAGTTCTGAGTTCCAAATTCCGAATTACGAGTTTGGAATTCCGAGTTGGGAATTCCAAGTTCGGAATTCCGAGTTCCGAGTTCGGAATTCCAAGTTCAGAATTCCAAATTCCAGATTCCTAGTTTGGAATTCTGAGTTCCGAATTCCGAGTTTGGAATTCCGAGGTCAGAATTCCAAGTTCGGAATTCCGAGTTTGGAATTCCAAGTTCCAAATTCCGAGTTCGGAATTCTGAGTTTGGTATTCCAAATTCCAATTTCCGAGTTCCGAATTCCGAGTTCCGAATTCCGAGTTCCGAATTCCGAGTTCCGAATTCCGAGTTCCGTATTCTGAATTCCGACTTCATTGTTCTGAGTTCATAATTCCAAATTCCAAATTCCGAGTTCGGAATTCCGAGTTGCGAATTCCAAATTCCAAATTCTGAGTTCGGAATTCCGAGTTCCGAATTCCAAGTTCGGAATTCCGAATTCCAAGTTCCGAGTTCCAAATTCCAAATTCCGAGTTGGGAATTCCGAGTTGGGAATTCCAAGTTTGGAATTCCGAGTTCTGAGTTCAGAATTCCGAGTTCAGAATTCCGAGTTCAGAATTCCGAATTCCGAGTTCCGAGTTCCGAGTTCCAAATTCCAAATTCCAAATTCCGAGTTGGGAATTCCGAGTTGGGAATTCCAAGTTTGGAATTCCGAGTTCCGAGTTCGGAATTCCAAGTTCAGAATTCCAAATTCCAAATTCCTAGTTTGGAATTCTGAGTTCCGAATTCGGAGTTTGGAATTCCTAGTTCCAAAATCCGAGGTCGGAATTCTGAGTTCGGATTTTCAACTTCCAAATTCCGAGTTCCAAATTCCAAATTCCGAGGTCAGAATTCCGAGTTCAGAATTCCGAGTTCAGAATTCTGAGTTCCGAATTCCGAGTTTGCAATTCCAAGTTCCAAATTCCGGGGTTCGGAATTCCAAGTTTGGTATTCCAAATTCCAATTTCCAAGTTCCGAGTTCCGAATTCCGAATTCCGAGTTCAGTGTTCTGAGTTCAGAATTCCAAGTTCAGAATTTCGAGTTCAGAATTCCAAATTCCGAGTTCGGAATTCCGAGTTGCGAATTCCAAATTCCAAATTCTGAGTTTGGAATTCAGAGTTCAGAATTCTGAGTTCCGAGTTTGGAATTCCGAGTTGGGAATTCCGCGGTCAGAATTCCAAGTTCGGAATTCTGAGTTTGGTATTCCAAATTAGAAATTCTTAGTTCAGAATTCCGAGTTCAGAATTCTGAGTTCAGAATTCTGAGTGCGGAATTCCGAATGCAGAATTCCGAGTTTGGAATTCCAACTTCCAAATTCCGAGTTCGGAGTTCCGAGTTCAGAAATCCGAGTTCAGAATTCCGAGTTCCAAGTTTGGAATTCTGCATTCGGAATTTCGAGTTCGGAATTCCGAGTTCGGAATTCTGAGTTCGGAATTCCAACTTCCAAATTCCGAGTTCAGAGTTCCAAGTTCCGAATTCCGAGTTGCGAATTCCAAGTTTGGTTTTCCAAATTCCAATTTCCGAGTTCCGAGTTCCGAATTCCGAGTTCCGAATTCCGAGTTCAGTGTTCTGAGTTCAGAATTCCAAGTTCAGAATTTCGAGTTCAGAATTCCAAATTCCAAATTCTGAGTTCGGAATTCCGAGTTGCGAATTCCAAATTCCAAATTCTGAGTTCGGAATTCAGAGTTCAGAGTTCTGACTTCCAAATTCCGAATTACGAGTTTGGAATTCCGAGTTGGGAATTCCAAGTTCGGAATTCCGAGTTCCGAGTTCGGAATTCCAAGTTCAGAATTCCAAATTCCAAATTCCTAGTTTGGAATTCTGAGTTCCGAATTCCGAGTTTGGAATTCCGAGGTCAGAATTCCAAGTTCGGAATTCCGAGTTTGGAATTCCAAGTTCCAAATTCCGAGTTCGGAATTCTGAGTTTGGTATTCCAAATTCCAATTTCCGAGTTCCGAATTCCGAGTTCCGAATTCCGAGTTCCGAATTCCGAATTCCGAGTTCCGTATTCTGAATTCCGACTTCATTGTTCTGAGTTCATAATTCCAAATTCCAAATTCCGAGTTCGGAATTCCGAGTTGCGAATTCCAAATTCCAAATTCTGAGTTCGGAATTCAGAGTTCCGAATTCCAAGTTCAGAATTCCAAATTCCAAATTCCGAATTCGGAATTCGGAGTTGGGAATTCCGAGGTCAGAATTCGAAGTTCGGAATTCTGAGTTTGGTATTCAAAATTCAAAATTCTGAGTTCAGAATTCCAAATTCTGAGTTCAGAATTCCGAGTTCAGAATTCCGAATTCCGAGTTCCGAGTTCCGAGTTCCAAATTCCAAATTCCGAGTTGGGAATTCCGAGTTGGGAATTCCAAGTTTGGAATTCCGAGTTCCGAGTTCAGAATTCCGAGTTCAGAATTCCGAATTCCGAGTTCCGAGTTCCGAGTTCCAAATTCCAAATTCCAAATTCCGAGTTGGGAATTCCGAGTTGGGAATTCCAAGTTTGGAATTCCGAGTTCCGAGTTCGGAATTCCAAGTTCAGAATTCCAAATTCCAAATTCCTAGTTTGGAATTCTGAGTTCCGAATTCGGAGTTTGGAATTCCTAGTTCCAAAATCCGAGGTCGGAATTCTGAGTTCGGATTTTCAACTTCCAAATTCCGAGTTCCAAATTCCAAATTCAGAATTCCGAGTTCAGAATTCCGAGTTCAGAATTCTGAGTTCCGAATTCCGAGTTTGGAATTCCAAGTTCCAAATTCCGAGTTCACAATTCCGAGTTCCGAATTCCGAATTCCAAATTCCGAATTCCGAGTTCAGTGTTCTGAGTTCAGAATTCCAAATTCCAAATTCCGAGTTCGGAATTCCGAGTTGCGAATTCCAAATTCCAAATTCCCAATTCCGAGTTCGGAATTCCGAGTTGGGAATTCCGAGTTGGGAATTCCGAGGTCAGAATTCCAAGTTCGGAATTCTTAGTTTGGTATTCAAAATTTAAATTCTGAGTTCAGAATTCCAAATTCTGAGTTCAGAATTCCAAATTCTGAGTTCAGAATTCCAAATTCTGAGTTCAGAATTCCGAGTTCAGAATTCCGAGTTCAGAATTCCGAATTCAGAGTTCAGTGTTCTGAGTTCAGAATTCCAAGTTCAGAATTTCGAGTTCAGAATTCCAAATTCCAAATTCCGAGTTCGGAATTCTGAGTTGCGAATTCCAAATTCCAAATTCTGAGTTTGGAATTCAGAGTTCAGAATTCTGAGTTCCGAGTTTGGAATTCCGAGTTGGGAATTCCGCGGTCAGAATTCCAAGTTCGGAATTCTGAGTTTGGTATTCCAAATTAGAAATTCTGAGTTCAGAATTCCGAGTTCAGAATTCTGAGTGTGGAATTCCGAGTGCAGAATTCCAACTTCCAAATTCCGAGTTCCGAGTTCCGAATTCAGAAATCTGAGTTCAGAATTCTGAATTCCGAGTTCAGTGTTCTGAGTTCAGAATTCCAAGTTGCGAATTCCAAGTTTGGTTTTCCAAATTCCAATTTCCGAGTTCCGAATTCCGAGTTCCGAATTCCAAGTTCTGAATTCCGAATTCCGAGTTCAGTGTTCTGAGTTCAGAATTCCAAGTTCAGAATTTCGAGTTCAGAATTCCGAATTCCGAATTCTGAGTTCCGAGTTCCGAATTCCGAGTTTGCAATTCCAAGTTCCAAATTCCGGGGTTCGGAATTCCAAGTTTGGTATTCCAAATTCCAATTTCCAAGTTCCGAGTTCCGAATTCCGAATTCCGAGTTCAGTGTTCTGAGTTCAGAATTCCAAGTTCAGAATTTCGAGTTCAGAATTCCAAATTCCGAGTTCGGAATTCCGAGTTGCGAATTCCAAATTCCAAATTCTGAGTTTGGAATTCAGAGTTCAGAATTCTGAGTTCCGAGTTTGGAATTCCGAGTTGGGAATTCCGCGGTCAGAATTCCAAGTTCGGAATTCTGAGTTTGGTATTCCAAATTAGAAATTCTTAGTTCAGAATTCCGAGTTCAGAATTCTGAGTTCAGAATTCTGAGTGCGGAATTCCGAATGCAGAATTCCGAGTTTGGAATTCCAACTTCCAAATTCCGAGTTCGGAGTTCCGAGTTCAGAAATCCGAGTTCAGAATTCCGAGTTCCAAGTTTGGAATTCTGCATTCGGAATTTCGAGTTCGGAATTCCGAGTTCGGAATTCTGAGTTCGGAATTCCAACTTCCAAATTCCGAGTTCAGAGTTCCAAGTTCCGAATTCCGAGTTGCGAATTCCAAGTTTGGTTTTCCAAATTCCAATTTCCGAGTTCCGAGTTCCGAATTCCGAGTTCCGAATTCCGAGTTCAGTGTTCTGAGTTCAGAATTCCAAGTTCAGAATTTCGAGTTCAGAATTCCAAATTCCAAATTCTGAGTTCGGAATTCCGAGTTGCGAATTCCAAATTCCAAATTCTGAGTTCGGAATTCAGAGTTCAGAGTTCTGACTTCCAAATTCCGAATTACGAGTTTGGAATTCCGAGTTGGGAATTCCAAGTTCGGAATTCCGAGTTCCGAGTTCGGAATTCCAAGTTCAGAATTCCAAATTCCAAATTCCTAGTTTGGAATTCTGAGTTCCGAATTCCGAGTTTGGAATTCCGAGGTCAGAATTCCAAGTTCGGAATTCCGAGTTTGGAATTCCAAGTTCCAAATTCCGAGTTCGGAATTCTGAGTTTGGTATTCCAAATTCCAATTTCCGAGTTCCGAATTCCAAGTTCAGAATTTCGAGTTCCGAATTCCGAATTCCGAGTTCCGTATTCTGAATTCCGACTTCATTGTTCTGAGTTCATAATTCCAAATTCCAAATTCCGAGTTCGGAATTCCGAGTTGCGAATTCCAAATTCCAAATTCTGAGTTCGGAATTCAGAGTTCCGAATTCCAAGTTCAGAATTCCAAATTCCAAATTCCGAATTCGGAATTCGGAGTTGGGAATTCCGAGGTCAGAATTCGAAGTTCGGAATTCTGAGTTTGGTATTCAAAATTCAAAATTCTGAGTTCAGAATTCCAAATTCTGAGTTCAGAATTCCGAGTTCAGAATTCCGAATTCCGAGTTCCGAGTTCCGAGTTCCAAATTCCAAATTCCGAGTTGGGAATTCCGAGTTGGGAATTCCAAGTTTGGAATTCCGAGTTCCGAGTTCAGAATTCCGAGTTCAGAATTCCGAATTCCGAGTTCCGAGTTCCGAGTTCCAAATTCCAAATTCCAAATTCCAAATTCCGAGTTGGGAATTCCGAGTTGGGAATTCCAAGTTTGGAATTCCGAGTTCCGAGTTCGGAATTCCAAGTTCAGAATTCCAAATTCCAAATTCCTAGTTTGGAATTCTGAGTTCCGAATTCGGAGTTTGGAATTCCTAGTTCCAAAATCCGAGGTCGGAATTCTGAGTTCGGATTTTCAACTTCCAAATTCCGAGTTCCAAATTCCAAATTCAGAATTCCGAGTTCAGAATTCCGAGTTCAGAATTCTGAGTTCCGAATTCCGAGTTTGGAATTCCAAGTTCCAAATTCCGAGTTCACAATTCCGAGTTCCGAATTCCGAATTCCAAATTCCGAATTCCGAGTTCAGTGTTCTGAGTTCAGAATTCCAAATTCCAAATTCCGAGTTCGGAATTCCGAGTTGCGAATTCCAAATTCCAAATTCCCAATTCCGAGTTGGGAATTCCGAGTTGGGAATTCCGAGTTGGGAATTCCGAGGTCAGAATTCCAAGTTCGGAATTCTTAGTTTGGTATTCAAAATTTAAATTCTGAGTTCAGAATTCCAAATTCTGAGTTCAGAATTCCAAATTCTGAGTTCAGAATTCCAAATTCTGAGTTCAGAATTCCGAGTTCAGAATTCCGAGTTCAGAATTCCGAATTCAGAGTTCAGTGTTCTGAGTTCAGAATTCCAAGTTCAGAATTTCGAGTTCAGAATTCCAAATTCCAAATTCCGAGTTCGGAATTCTGAGTTGCGAATTCCAAATTCCAAATTCTGAGTTTGGAATTCAGAGTTCAGAATTCTGAGTTCCGAGTTTGGAATTCCGAGTTGGGAATTCCGCGGTCAGAATTCCAAGTTCGGAATTCTGAGTTTGGTATTCCAAATTAGAAATTCTGAGTTCAGAATTCCGAGTTCAGAATTCTGAGTGTGGAATTCCGAGTGCAGAATTCCAACTTCCAAATTCCGAGTTCCGAGTTCCGAATTCAGAAATCTGAGTTCAGAATTCTGAATTCCGAGTTCAGTGTTCTGAGTTCAGAATTCCAAGTTGCGAATTCCAAGTTTGGTTTTCCAAATTCCAATTTCCGAGTTCCGAATTCCGAGTTCCGAATTCCAAGTTCTGAATTCCGAATTCCGAGTTCAGTGTTCTGAGTTCAGAATTCCAAGTTCAGAATTTCGAGTTCAGAATTCCGAATTCCGAATTCTGAGTTCCGAGTTCCAAATTCCAAATTCCGAGTTCGGAATTCTGAGTTGGGAATTCCAAGTTTGGAATTCCGAGTTCCGAGTTCAGAATTCCAAGTTCAGAATTCCAAATTCCGAGTTTGGAATTCTGAGTTCCGAATTCCGAGTTTGGAATTCCGAATTCCGAATTCCGAGTTCAGTGTTCTGAGTTCAGAATTCCAAGTTCAGAATTGAGTTTGGAATTCCGAGTTGCGAATTCCAAATTCCAAATTCTGAGTTCGGAATTCAGAGTTCAGAATTCTGAGTTCCGAGTTCAGAATTCCGAGTTGGGAATCCTGCAGTCAGAATTCCAAGTTCGGAATTCTGAGTTTGGTATTCCAAATTCCAAATTCTGAGTTCGGATTTTCAACTTCCAAATTCCGAGTTCCAAATTCCAAATTCCAAGGTCAGAATTCCGAGTTCAGAATTCTGAGTTCCAAATTCCGAGTTTGGTATTCCAAATTCCAATTTCCGAGTTCCGAATTCCGAGTTCCGAATTCAGAATTCAGAATTCCGAGTTCAGTGTTCTGAGTTCAGAATTCCAAGTTCAGAATTTCGAGTTCAGAATTCCGAATTCCAAATTCCGAGGTCGGAATTCTGAGTTCGGATTTTCAACTTCCAAATTCCGAGTTCCAAATTCCAAATTCCGAGGTCAGAATTCCGAGTTCAGAATTCCGAGTTCAGAATTCCAAATTCCAAATTCCGAGTTCGGAATTCCGAGTTGCGAATTCCAAATTCCAAATTCTGAGTTCGGAATTCAGAGTTCAGAATTCTGAGTTCCGAGTTCGGAATTCCGAGTTGGGAATCCCGCGGTCAGAATTCCAAGTTCGGAATTCTGAGTTTGGTATTCCAAATTCCAAATTCTGAGTTTGGATTTTCAACTTCCAAATTCCGAGTTCCAAATTCCAAATTCAGAATTCCGAGTTCAGAATTCCGAGTTCAGAATTCTGAGTTCCGAATTCCGAGTTTGGAATTCCAAGTTCCAAATTCCGAGTTCGGAATTCCGAGTTTGGTATTCCAAATTCCAATTTCTGAGTTCACAATTCCGAGTTCCGAATTCCGAATTCCAAATTCCGAATTCCGAGTTCAGTGTTCTGAGTTCAGAATTCCAAATTCCAAATTCCGAGTTCGGAATTCCGAGTTCAGAATTCCGAGTTCAGAATTCTGAGTTCCGAATTCCGAGTTTGGAATTCCAAGTTCCAAATTCCGAGTTCGGAATTCCGAGTTTGGTATTCCAAATTCCAATTTCTGAGTTCACAATTCCGAGTTCCGAATTCCAAATTCCAAATTCCGAATTCCGAGTTCAGTGTTCTGAGTTCAGAATTCCAAATTCCAAATTCCGAGTTCGGAATTCCGAGTTGCGAATTCCAAATTCCAAATTCCGAGTTCGGAATTCCGAGTTGGGAATTCCGAGGTCAGAATTCCAAGTTCGGAATTCTTAGTTTGGTATTCAAAATTTAAATTCTGAGTTCAGAATTCCAAATTCTGAGTTCAGAATTCCGAGTTCAGAATTCCGAGTTCCGAATTCCGAATTCCGAGTTCAGTGTTCTGAGTTCAGAATTCCAAGTTCAGAATTTCGAGTTCAGAATTCCAAATTCCAAATTCCGAGTTCGGAATTCTGAGTTGCGAATTCCAAATTCCAAATTCTGAGTTTGGAATTCAGAGTTCAGAATTCTGAGTTCCGAGTTCGGAATTCCGAGTTGGGAATTCCGCGGTCAGAATTCCAAGTTCGGAATTCTGAGTTTGGTATTCCAAATTAGAAATTCTGAGTTCAGAATTCCGAGTTCAGAATTCTGAGTGCGGAATTCCGAGTGCAGAATTCCGAGTTTGGAATTCCAACTTCCAAATTCCGAGTTCCGAGTTCCGAATTCAGAAATCTGAGTTCAGAATTCCGAGTTCCAAATTCCGAGTTCAGAGTTCCAAGTTCCGAATTCCGAGTTGCGAATTCCAAGTTTGGTTTTCCAAATTCCAATTTCCGAGTTCCGAATTCCGAGTTCCGAATTCCAAGTTCTGAATTCCGAATTCCGAGTTCAGTGTTCTGAGTTCAGAATTCCAAGTTCAGAATTTCGAGTTCAGAATTCCAAATTCCAAATTCTGAGTTCGGAATTCCGAGTTGCGAATTCCAAATTCCAAATTCTGAGTTCAGAATTCAGAGTTCAGAGTTCTGAGTTCCAAATTCCGAATTCCGAGTTCGGAATTCTGAGTTCCGAGTTCGGAATTCCAAGTTCCGAATTCCAAATTCCAAATTCCTAGTTTAGAATTCTGAGTTCTGAATTCCGAGTTTGGAATTCCGAGTTCCAAAATCCGAGTTCCAAATTCTGAGATCCGAATTCCGAGTTTGGAATTCCGAGGTCAGAATTCCAAGTTCGGAATTCCAAATTCCAAATTCTGAGTTCGGAATTCTGAGTTCAGAATTCCGAATTCCGAATTCCGAGTTCAGTGTTCTGAGTTCAGAATTCCAAGTTCAGAATTTTGAGTTCAGAATTCCGAATTCCAAATTACGAGGTCGGAATTCTGAGTTGGGAATTCCAAGTTTGGAATTCCGAGTTCCGAGTTCAGAATTCCAAGTTCAGAATTTTGAGTTCAGAATTCCGAATTCCAAATTACGAGGTCGGAATTCTGAGTTGGGAATTCCAAGTTTGGAATTCCGAGTTCCGAGTTCAGAATTCCAAGTTCAGAATTCCAAATTCCGAGTTTGGAATTCTGAGTTCCGAATTCTGAGTTTGGAATTCCGAGTTCTGAAATCCGAGTTCCGAATTCTGAGTTCCGCATTCCGAGTTTGCAATTCCGAGGTCAGAATTCCAAGTTCGGAATTCCAAGTTTGGTATTCCAAATTCCAAATTCCGAGTTGTGTTCTGAGTTCAGAATTCCAAGTTCAGAATTTCGAGTTCAGAATTCCGAATTCCAAATTCCGAGTTCGGAATTCCGAGTTCAGAATTCTGAGTTCCGAATTCCAAGTTTGGAATTCCAAGTTGCAAGTTCCGAGTTTGGAATTCCGAGTTTGGTATTCCAAATTCCAATTTCCGAGTTCCGAGTTCCGAATTCCGAATTCCGAGTTCAGTGTTCTGAGTTCAGAATTCCAAGTTCAGAATTTCGAGTTCAGAATTCCAAATTCCAAATTCCGAGTTCGGTATTCCGAGTTGCGAATTCCAAATTCCAAATTCTGAGTTCGGAATTCAGAGTTCAGAATTCTGAGTTCCGAGTTGGGAATTCCACGGTCAGAATTCCAAGTTCGGAATTCTGAGTTTGGTATTCCAAATTCCAAATTCTGAGTTCGGATTTTCAACTTCCAAATTCCGAGTTCCAAATTCCAAATTCCGAGGTCAGAATTCCGAGTTCAGAATTCCGAGTTCAGAATTCTGAGTTCCGAATTCCGAGTTTGGAATTCCAAGTTCCAAGTTCCGAGTTTGGAATTCCGAGTTTGGTATTCCAAATTCCAATTTCCGAGTTCCGAATTCCGAATTCCGAGTTCAGTGTTCTGAGTTCAGAATTCCAAGTTCAGAATTTCGAGTTCAGAATTCCAAATTCCAAATTCCGAGTTCGGAATTCCGAGTTGCGAATTCCAAATTCCAAATTCTGAGTTCGGAATTCAGAGTTCAGAATTCTGAGTTCCGAGTTTGGAATTCCGAGTTGGGAATCCCGCGGTCAGAATTCCAAGTTCCGAATTCTGAGTTTGGTATTCCAAATTCCAAATTCTGAGTTCGGATTTTCAACTTCCAAATTCCGAGTTCCAAATTCCAAATTCAGAATGCCGAGTTCAGAATTCCGAGTTCAGAATTCTAAGTTCCGAATTCCGAGTTTGGTATTCCAAATTCCAATTTCCGAGTTCACAATTCCGAGTTCCGAATTCCGAATTCCGAATTCCGAGTTCAGTGTTCTGAGTTCAGAATTCCAAATTCTGAGTTCAGAATTCCAAATTCTGAGTTCAGAATTCCGAGTTCAGAATTCCGAGTTCCGAATTCCGATTTCCGAGTTCAGTGTTCTGAGTTCAGAATTCCAAGTTCAGAATTTCGAGTTCAGAATTCCAAATTCCAAATTCCGAGTTCGGAATTCTGAGTTGCGAATTCCAAATTCCAAATTCTGAGTTCGGAATTCAGAGTTCAGAATTCTGAGTTCCGAGTTCGGAATTCCGAGTTGGGAATCCCGCGGTCAGAATTCCAAGTTCGGAATTCTGAGTTTGGTATTCCAAATTCCAAATTCTGAGTTTGGATTTTCAACTTCCAAATTCCGAGTTTCAAATTCCAAATTCAGAATTCCGAGTTCAGAATTCCGAGTTCAGAATTCCAAATTCCAAATTCCGAGTTCGGAATTCTGAGTTGCGAATTCCAAATTCCAAATTCTGAGTTTGGGATTCAGAGTTCAGAATTCTGAGTTCCGAGTTCGGAATTCCGAGTTGGGAATTCCGAGTTCAGAATTCCGAGTTCAGAATTCTGAGTTCCGAATTCCGAGTTTGGAATTCCAAGTTCCAAATTCCGAGTTCACAATTCCGAGTTCCGAATTCCGAATTCCAAATTCCGAATTCCGAGTTCAGTGTTCTGAGTTCAGAATTCCAAATTCCAAATTCCGAGTTCGGAATTCCGAGTTGCGAATTCCAAATTCCAAATTCCAAATTCCGAGTTCGGAATTCCGAGTTGGGAATTCCGAGGTCAGAATTCCAAGTTCGGAATTCTTAGTTTGGTATTCAAAATTTAAATTCTGAGTTCAGAATTCCAAATTCTGAGTTCAGAATTCCAAATTCTGAGTTCAGAATTCCAAATTCTGAGTTCAGAATTCTAAATTCTGAGTTCAGAATTCCGAGTTCAGAATTCCGAGTTCCGAATTCCGAATTCCGAGTTCAGTGTTCTGAGTTCAGAATTCCAAGTTCAGAATTTCGAGTTCAGAATTCCAAATTCCAAATTCCGAGTTCGGAATTCTGAGTTGCGAATTCCAAATTCCAAATTCTGAGTTTGGAATTCCGAGTTCAGAATTCTGAGTTCCGAGTTCGGAATTCCGAGTTGGGAATTCCGCGGTCAGAATTCCAAGTTCAGAATTCTGAGTTTGGTATTCCAAATTAGAAATTCTGAGTTCAGAATTCCGAGTTCAGAATTCTGAGTGTGGAATTCCGAGTGCAGAATTCCGAGTTTGGAATTCCAACTTCCAAATTCCCAGTTCCGAGTTCCGAATTCAGAAATCTGAGTTCAGAATTCCGAATTCAGAGTTCAGTGTTCTGAGTTCAGAATTCCAAGTTGCGAATTCCAAGTTTGGTTTTCCAAATTCCAATTTCCGAGTTCCGAATTCCGAGTTCCGAATTCCAAGTTCTAAATTCCGAATTCCGAGTTCAGTGTTCTGAGTTCAGAATTCCAAGTTCAGAATTTCGAGTTCAGAATTCCGAATTCCGAATTCTGAGTTCCGAGTTCCAAATTCCAAATTCCGAGTTCGGAATTCTGAGTTGGGAATTCCAAGTTTGGAATTCCGAGTTCCGAGTTCAGAATTCCAAGTTCAGAATTCCAAATTCCGAGTTTGGAATTCTGAGTTCCGAATTCCGAGTTTGGAATTCCGAATTCCGAATTCCGAGTTCAGTGTTCTGAGTTCAGAATTCCAAGTTCAGAATTGAGTTCGGAATTCCGAGTTGCGAATTCCAAATTCCAAATTCTGAGTTCGGAATTCAGAGTTCAGAATTCTGAGTTCCGAGTTCGGAATTCCGAGTTGGGAATCCTGCAGTCAGAATTCCAAGTTCGGAATTCTGAGTTTGGTATTCCAAATTCCAAATTCTGAGTTCGGATTTTCAACTTCCAAATTCCGAGTTCCAAATTCCAAATTCCAAGGTCAGAATTCCGAGTTCAGAATTCTGAGTTCCGAATTCCGAGTTTGGTATTCCAAATTCCAATTTCCGAGTACCGAATTCCGAGTTCCGAATTCAGAATTCAGAATTCAGAATTCCGAGTTCAGTGTTCTGAGTTCAGAATTCCAAGTTCAGAATTTCGAGTTCAGAATTCCGAATTCCAAATTCCGAGGTCGGAATTCTGAGTTCGGATTTTCAACTTCCAAATTCCGAGTTCCAAATTCCAAATTCCGAGGTCAGAATTCCGAGTTCAGAATTCCGAGTTCAGAATTCTGAGTTCCGAATTCCGAGTTTGGAATTCCAAGTTCCAAGTTCCGAGTTTGGAATTCCGAATTTCGAGTTCAGTGTTCTGAGTTCAGAATTCCAAGTTCAGAATTTCGAGTTCAGAATTCCAAATTCCAAATTCCGAGTTCGGAATTCCGAGTTGCGAATTCCAAATTCCAAATTCTGAGTTCGGAATTCAGAGTTCAGAATTCTGAGTTCCGAGTTCGGAATTCCGAGTTGGGAATCCCGCGGTCAGAATTCCAAGTTCGGAATTCTGAGTTTGGTATTCCAAATTCCAAATTCTGAGTTTGGATTTTCAACTTCCAAATTCCGAGTTCCAAATTCCAAATTCAGAATTCCGAGTTCAGAATTCCGAGTTCAGAATTCTGAGTTCCGAATTCCGAGTTTGGAATTCCAAATTAGAAATTCTGAGTTCAGAATTCCGAGTTCAGAATTCTGAGTGCGGAATTCCGAGTGCAGAATTCCGAGTTTGGAATTCCAACTTCCAAATTCCGAGTTCCGAGTTCCGAGTTCCGAATTCAGAAATCTGAGTTCAGAATTCCGAGTTCCAAATTCCGAGTTCAGAGTTCCAAGTTCCGAATTCCGAGTTGCGAATTCCAAGTTTGGTTTTCCAAATTCCAATTTCCGAGTTCCGAATTCCGAGTTCCGAATTCCAAGTTCTGAATTCCGAATTCCGAGTTCAGTGTTCTGAGTTCAGAATTCCAAGTTCAGAATTTCGAGTTCAGAATTCCAAATTCCAAATTCTGAGTTCGGAATTCCGAGTTGCGAATTCCAAATTCCAAATTCTGAGTTCAGAATTCAGAGTTCAGAGTTCTGAGTTCCAAATTCCGAATTCCGAGTTCGGAATTCTGAGTTCCGAGTTCGGAATTCCAAGTTCCGAATTCCAAATTCCAAATTCCTAGTTTAGAATTCTGAGTTCTGAATTCGGAGTTTGGAATTCCGAGTTCCAAAATCCGAGTTCCAAATTCTGAGATCTGAATTCCGAGTTTGGAATTCCGAGGTCAGAATTCCAAGTTCGGAATTCCAAATTCCAAATTCTGAGTTCGGAATTCTGAGTTCAGAATTCCGAATTCCGAATTCCGAGTTCAGTGTTCTGAGTTCAGAATTCCAAGTTCAGAATTTTGAGTTCAGAATTCCGAATTCCAAATTACGAGGTCGGAATTCTGAGTTGGGAATTCCAAGTTTGGAATTCCGAGTTCCGAGTTCAGAATTCCAAGTTCAGAATTTTGAGTTCAGAATTCCAAATTCCAAATTACGAGGTCGGAATTCTGAGTTGGGAATTCCAAGTTTGGAATTCCGAGTTCCGAGTTCAGAATTCCAAGTTCAGAATTCCAAATTCCGAGTTTGGAATTCTGAGTTCCGAATTCTGAGTTTGGAATTCCGAGTTCTGAAATCCGAGTTCCAAATTCTGAGTTCCGCATTCCGAGTTTGCAATTCCGAGGTCAGAATTCCAAGTTTGGTATTCCAAATTCCAAATTCCGAGTTGTGTTCTGAGTTCAGAATTCCAAGTTCGGAATTCTTAGTTTGGTATTCAAAATTTAAATTCTGAGTTCAGAATTCCAAATTCTGAGTTCAGAATTCCAAATTCTGAGTTCAGAATTCCAAATTCTGAGTTCAGAATTCCGAGTTCAGAATTCCGAGTTCAGAATTCCGAATTCCGAGTTCAGTGTTCTGAGTTCAGAATTCCAAGTTCAGAATTTCGAGTTCAGAATTCCAAATTCCAAATTCCGAGTTCGGAATTCTGAGTTGCGAATTCCAAATTCCAAATTCTGAGTTTGGAATTCAGAGTTCAGAATTCTGAGTTCCGAGTTCGGAATTCCGAGTTGGGAATTCCGCGGTCAGAATTCCAAGTTCGGAATTCTGAGTTTGGTATTCCAAATTAGAAATTCTGAGTTCAGAATTCCGAGTTCAGAATTCTGAGTGCGGAATTCCGAGTGCAGAATTCCGAGTTTGGAATTCCAACTTCCAAATTCCGATTTCCGAGTTCAGAAATCCGAGTTCAGAATTCCGAGTTCCGAATTCCGAGTTCAGAGTTCCGAGTTCCGAATTCCGAGTTGCGAATTCCAAGTTTGGTTTTCCAAATTCCAATTTCCGAGTTCCGAATTCCGAGTTCCAAATTCCAAGTTCCAAGTTCTGAATTCCGAATTCCGAGTTCAGTGTTCTGAGTTCAGAATTCCAAGTTCAGAATTCTGAGTTCCAAATTCCGAATTCCGAGTTCGGAATTCTGAGTTCCGAGTTCGGAATTCCAAGTTCAGAATTCCAAATTCCAAATTCCTAGTTTAGAATTCTGAGTTCTGAATTCGGAGTTTGGAATTCCGAGTTCCAAAATCCGAGTTCCAAATTCTGAGATCCGAATTCCGAGTTTGGAATTCCGAGGTCAGAAATCCAAGTTCGGAATTCCAAATTCCAAATTCTGAGTTTGGAATTCCGAGTTCAGAATTCCGAATTCCGAATTCCGAGTTCAGTGTTCTGAGTTCAGAATTCCAAGTTCAGAATTTTGAGTTCAGAATTCCGAATTCCAAATTACGAGGTCGGAATTCTGAGTTGGGAATTCCAAGTTTGGAATTCCGAGTTCCGAGTTCAGAATTCCAAGTTCAGAATTTTGAGTTCAGAATTCCGAATTCCAAATTACGAGGTCGGAATTCTGAGTTGGGAATTCCAAGTTTGGAATTCCGAGTTCCGAGTTCAGAATTCCAAGTTCAGAATTCCAAATTCCGAGTTTGGAATTCTGAGTTCCGAATTCTGAGTTTGGAATTCTGAGTTCTGAAATCCGAGTTCCGAATACTGAGTTCCGCATTCCGAGTTTGGAATTCCGAGGTCAGAATTCCAAGTTCGGAATTCCGAGTTTGGTATTCCAAATTCCAAATTCCGAGTTGCGTTCTGAGTTCAGAATTCCAAGTTCAGAATTTCGAGTTCAGAATTCCGAATTCCAAATTCCGAGGTCGGAATTCTGAGTTGGGAATTCCAAGTTCGGAATTCCGAGTTCCGAGTTCGGAATTCCAAGTTCATTATTCCA
Source organism: Erythrolamprus reginae (assembly GCF_031021105.1). Lineage (NCBI taxonomy): Eukaryota > Metazoa > Chordata > Lepidosauria > Squamata > Dipsadidae > Erythrolamprus > Erythrolamprus reginae. The sequence continues at coordinate 213,190,955 of NC_091951.1, read as the reverse complement.
AATTCCAAATTCCAAGTTTGGAATTCTGAGTTCCGAATTCGGAGTTTGGAATTCCTAGTTCCAAAATCCGAGGTCGGAATTCTGAGTTCGGATTTTCAACTTCCAAATTCCGAGTTCCAAATTCCAAATTCCGAGTTCAGAATTCCGAGTTCAGAATTCCGAGTTCAGAATTCCGAGTTCAGAATTCCGAGTTCAGAATTCTGAGTGTGGAATTCCGAGTGCAGAATTCCGAGTTTGGAATTCCAACTTCCAAATTCCGAGTTCCGAGTTCAGAAATCCGAGTTCAGAATTCCGAGTTCCAAATTCCGAGTTCAGAGTTCCGAGTTCCGAATTCCGAGTTGCGAATTCCAAGTTTGGTTTTCCAAATTCCAATTTCCGAGTTCCGAATTCCGAGTTCCAAATTCCAAGTTCCAAGTTCTGAATTCCGAATTCCGAGTTCAGTGTTCTGAGTTCAGAATTCCAAGTTCAGAATTCCAAATTCCAAATTCTGAGTTCGGAATTCCGAGTTGCGAATTCCAAATTCCAAATTCTGAGTTCAGAATTCAGAGTTCAGAGTTCTGAGTTCCAAATTCCGAATTCCGAGTTCGGAATTCTGAGTTCCGAGTTCGGAATTCCAAGTTCCGAATTCCAAATTCCAAATTCCTAGTTTAGAATTCTGAGTTCTGAATTCGGAGTTTGGAATTCCGAGTTCCAAAATCCGAGTTCCAAATTCTGAGATCTGAATTCCGAGTTTGGAATTCCGAGGTCAGAATTCCAAGTTCGGAATTCCAAATTCCAAATTCTGAGTTCGGAATTCTGAGTTCAGAATTCCGAATTCCGAATTCCGAGTTCAGTGTTCTGAGTTCAGAATTCCAAGTTCAGAATTTTGAGTTCAGAATTCCGAATTCCAAATTACGAGGTCGGAATTCTGAGTTGGGAATTCCAAGTTTGGAATTCCGAGTTCCGAGTTCAGAATTCCAAGTTCAGAATTTTGAGTTCAGAATTCCAAATTCCAAATTACGAGGTCGGAATTCTGAGTTGGGAATTCCAAGTTTGGAATTCCGAGTTCCGAGTTCAGAATTCCAAGTTCAGAATTCCAAATTCCGAGTTTGGAATTCTGAGTTCCGAATTCTGAGTTTGGAATTCCGAGTTCTGAAATCCGAGTTCCAAATTCTGAGTTCCGCATTCCGAGTTTGCAATTCCGAGGTCAGAATTCCAAGTTTGGTATTCCAAATTCCAAATTCCGAGTTGTGTTCTGAGTTCAGAATTCCAAGTTCGGAATTCTTAGTTTGGTATTCAAAATTTAAATTCTGAGTTCAGAATTCCAAATTCTGAGTTCAGAATTCCAAATTCTGAGTTCAGAATTCCAAATTCTGAGTTCAGAATTCCGAGTTCAGAATTCCGAGTTCAGAATTCCGAGTTCAGAATTCCGAATTCCGAGTTCAGTGTTCTGAGTTCAGAATTCCAAGTTCAGAATTTCGAGTTCAGAATTCCAAATTCCAAATTCCGAGTTCGGAATTCTGAGTTGCGAATTCCAAATTCCAAATTCTGAGTTTGGAATTCAGAGTTCAGAATTCTGAGTTCCGAGTTCGGAATTCCGAGTTGGGAATTCCGCGGTCAGAATTCCAAGTTCGGAATTCTGAGTTTGGTATTCCAAATTAGAAATTCTGAGTTCAGAATTCCGAGTTCAGAATTCTGAGTGCGGAATTCCGAGTGCAGAATTCCGAGTTTGGAATTCCAACTTCCAAATTCCGAGTTCCGAGTTCAGAAATCCGAGTTCAGAATTCCGAGTTCCGAATTCCGAGTTCAGAGTTCCGAGTTCCGAATTCCGAGTTGCGAATTCCAAGTTTGGTTTTCCAAATTCCAATTTCCGAGTTCCGAATTCCGAGTTCCAAATTCCAAGTTCCAAGTTCTGAATTCCGAATTCCGAGTTCAGTGTTCTGAGTTCAGAATTCCAAGTTCAGAATTCTGAGTTCCAAATTCCGAATTCCGAGTTCGGAATTCTGAGTTCCGAGTTCGGAATTCCAAGTTCAGAATTCCAAATTCCAAATTCCTAGTTTAGAATTCTGAGTTCTGAATTCGGAGTTTGGAATTCCGAGTTCCAAAATCCGAGTTCCAAATTCTGAGATCCGAATTCCGAGTTTGGAATTCCGAGGTCAGAAATCCAAGTTCGGAATTCCAAATTCCAAATTCTGAGTTTGGAATTCCGAGTTCAGAATTCCGAATTCCGAATTCCGAGTTCAGTGTTCTGAGTTCAGAATTCCAAGTTCAGAATTTTGAGTTCAGAATTCCGAATTCCAAATTACGAGGTCGGAATTCTGAGTTGGGAATTCCAAGTTTGGAATTCCGAGTTCCGAGTTCAGAATTCCAAGTTCAGAATTTTGAGTTCAGAATTCCGAATTCCAAATTACGAGGTCGGAATTCTGAGTTGGGAATTCCAAGTTTGGAATTCCGAGTTCCGAGTTCAGAATTCCAAGTTCAGAATTCCAAATTCCGAGTTTGGAATTCTGAGTTCCGAATTCTGAGTTTGGAATTCTGAGTTCTGAAATCCGAGTTCCGAATACTGAGTTCCGCATTCCGAGTTTGGAATTCCGAGGTCAGAATTCCAAGTTCGGAATTCCGAGTTTGGTATTCCAAATTCCAAATTCCGAGTTGCGTTCTGAGTTCAGAATTCCAAGTTCAGAATTTCGAGTTCAGAATTCCGAATTCCAAATTCCGAGGTCGGAATTCTGAGTTGGGAATTCCAAGTTCGGAATTCCGAGTTCCGAGTTCGGAATTCCAAGTTCATTATTCCAAATTCCAAATTCCAAGTTTGGAATTCTGAGTTCCGAATTCGGAGTTTGGAATTCCTAGTTCCAAAATCCGAGGTCGGAATTCTGAGTTCGGATTTTCAACTTCCAAATTCCGAGTTCCAAATTCCAAATTCCGAGGTCAGAATTCCGAGTTCAGAATTCCGAGTTCAGAATTCCGAGTTCAGAATTCTGAGTTCCGAATTCCGAATTCCAAATTCCGAGTTCAGTGTTCTGAGTTCAGAATTCCAAGTTCAGAATTTTGAGTTCAGAATTCCAAATTCCAAATTCTGAGTTCAGAGTTCAGAATTCCAAATTCCAAATTCCTAGTTTAGAATTCTGAGTTCTGAATTCGGAGTTTGGAATTCCGAGTTCCAAAATCCGAGTTCCAAATTCTGAGATCCGAATTCCGAGTTTGGAATTCCGAGGTCAGAAATCCAAGTTCGGAATTCCAAATTCCAAATTCTGAGTTTGGAATTCCGAGTTCAGAATTCCGAATTCCGAATTCCGAGTTCAGTGTTCTGAGTTCAGAATTCCAAGTTCAGAATTTTGAGTTCAGAATTCCGAATTCCAAATTACGAGGTCGGAATTCTGAGTTGGGAATTCCAAGTTTGGAATTCCGAGTTCCGAGTTCAGAATTCCAAGTTCAGAATTTTGAGTTCAGAATTCCGAATTCCAAATTACGAGGTCGGAATTCTGAGTTGGGAATTCCAAGTTTGGAATTCCGAGTTCCGAGTTCAGAATTCCAAGTTCAGAATTCCAAATTCCGAGTTTGGAATTCTGAGTTCCGAATTCTGAGTTTGGAATTCTGAGTTCTGAAATCCGAGTTCCGAATACTGAGTTCCGCATTCCGAGTTTGGAATTCCGAGGTCAGAATTCCAAGTTCGGAATTCCGAGTTTGGTATTCCAAATTCCAAATTCCGAGTTGCGTTCTGAGTTCAGAATTCCAAGTTCAGAATTTCGAGTTCAGAATTCCGAATTCCAAATTCTGAGGTCGGAATTCTGAGTTGGGAATTCCAAGTTCGGAATTCCGAGTTCCGAGTTCGGAATTCCAAGTTCATTATTCCAAATTCCAAATTCCAAGTTTGGAATTCTGAGTTCCGAATTCGGAGTTTGGAATTCCTAGTTCCAAAATCCGAGGTCGGAATTCTGAGTTCGGATTTTCAACTTCCAAATTCCGAGTTCCAAATTCCAAATTCCGAGTTCAGAATTCCGAGTTCAGAATTCCGAGTTCAGAATTCCGAGTTCAGAATTCCGAGTTCAGAATTCCGAGTTCAGAATTCTGAGTGTGGAATTCCGAGTGCAGAATTCCGAGTTTGGAATTCCAACTTCCAAATTCCGAGTTCCGAGTTCAGAAATCCGAGTTCAGAATTCCGAGTTCCAAATTCCGAGTTCAGAGTTCCGAGTTCCGAATTCCGAGTTGCGAATTCCAAGTTTGGTTTTCCAAATTCCAATTTCCGAGTTCCGAATTCCGAGTTCCAAATTCCAAGTTCCAAGTTCTGAATTCCGAATTCCGAGTTCAGTGTTCTGAGTTCAGAATTCCAAGTTCAGAATTCCAAATTCCAAATTCTGAGTTCGGAATTCCGAGTTGCGAATTCCAAATTCCAAATTCTGAGTTCAGAATTCAGAGTTCAGAGTTCTGAGTTCCAAATTCCGAATTCCGAGTTCGGAATTCTGAGTTCCGAGTTCGGAATTCCAAGTTCCGAATTCCAAATTCCAAATTCCTAGTTTAGAATTCTGAGTTCTGAATTCGGAGTTTGGAATTCCGAGTTCCAAAATCCGAGTTCCAAATTCTGAGATCTGAATTCCGAGTTTGGAATTCCGAGGTCAGAATTCCAAGTTCGGAATTCCAAATTCCAAATTCTGAGTTCGGAATTCTGAGTTCAGAATTCCGAATTCCGAATTCCGAGTTCAGTGTTCTGAGTTCAGAATTCCAAGTTCAGAATTTTGAGTTCAGAATTCCGAATTCCAAATTACGAGGTCGGAATTCTGAGTTGGGAATTCCAAGTTTGGAATTCCGAGTTCCGAGTTCAGAATTCCAAGTTCAGAATTTTGAGTTCAGAATTCCAAATTCCAAATTACGAGGTCGGAATTCTGAGTTGGGAATTCCAAGTTTGGAATTCCGAGTTCCGAGTTCAGAATTCCAAGTTCAGAATTCCAAATTCCGAGTTTGGAATTCTGAGTTCCGAATTCTGAGTTTGGAATTCCGAGTTCTGAAATCCGAGTTCCAAATTCTGAGTTCCGCATTCCGAGTTTGCAATTCCGAGGTCAGAATTCCAAGTTTGGTATTCCAAATTCCAAATTCCGAGTTGTGTTCTGAGTTCAGAATTCCAAGTTCGGAATTCTTAGTTTGGTATTCAAAATTTAAATTCTGAGTTCAGAATTCCAAATTCTGAGTTCAGAATTCCAAATTCTGAGTTCAGAATTCCAAATTCTGAGTTCAGAATTCCGAGTTCAGAATTCCGAGTTCAGAATTCCGAATTCCGAGTTCAGTGTTCTGAGTTCAGAATTCCAAGTTCAGAATTTCGAGTTCAGAATTCCAAATTCCAAATTCCGAGTTCGGAATTCTGAGTTGCGAATTCCAAATTCCAAATTCTGAGTTTGGAATTCAGAGTTCAGAATTCTGAGTTCCGAGTTCGGAATTCCGAGTTGGGAATTCCGCGGTCAGAATTCCAAGTTCGGAATTCTGAGTTTGGTATTCCAAATTAGAAATTCTGAGTTCAGAATTCCGAGTTCAGAATTCTGAGTGCGGAATTCCGAGTGCAGAATTCCGAGTTTGGAATTCCAACTTCCAAATTCCGAGTTCCGAGTTCAGAAATCCGAGTTCAGAATTCCGAGTTCCGAATTCCGAGTTCAGAGTTCCGAGTTCCGAATTCCGAGTTGCGAATTCCAAGTTTGGTTTTCCAAATTCCAATTTCCGAGTTCCGAATTCCGAGTTCCAAATTCCAAGTTCCAAGTTCTGAATTCCGAATTCCGAGTTCAGTGTTCTGAGTTCAGAATTCCAAGTTCAGAATTCTGAGTTCCAAATTCCGAATTCCGAGTTCGGAATTCTGAGTTCCGAGTTCGGAATTCCAAGTTCAGAATTCCAAATTCCAAATTCCTAGTTTAGAATTCTGAGTTCTGAATTCGGAGTTTGGAATTCCGAGTTCCAAAATCCGAGTTCCAAATTCTGAGATCCGAATTCCGAGTTTGGAATTCCGAGGTCAGAAATCCAAGTTCGGAATTCCAAATTCCAAATTCTGAGTTTGGAATTCCGAGTTCAGAATTCCGAATTCCGAATTCCGAGTTCAGTGTTCTGAGTTCAGAATTCCAAGTTCAGAATTTTGAGTTCAGAATTCCGAATTCCAAATTACGAGGTCGGAATTCTGAGTTGGGAATTCCAAGTTTGGAATTCCGAGTTCCGAGTTCAGAATTCCAAGTTCAGAATTTTGAGTTCAGAATTCCGAATTCCAAATTACGAGGTCGGAATTCTGAGTTGGGAATTCCAAGTTTGGAATTCCGAGTTCCGAGTTCAGAATTCCAAGTTCAGAATTCCAAATTCCGAGTTTGGAATTCTGAGTTCCGAATTCTGAGTTTGGAATTCTGAGTTCTGAAATCCGAGTTCCGAATACTGAGTTCCGCATTCCGAGTTTGGAATTCCGAGGTCAGAATTCCAAGTTCGGAATTCCGAGTTTGGTATTCCAAATTCCAAATTCCGAGTTGCGTTCTGAGTTCAGAATTCCAAGTTCAGAATTTCGAGTTCAGAATTCCGAATTCCAAATTCCGAGGTCGGAATTCTGAGTTGGGAATTCCAAGTTCGGAATTCCGAGTTCCGAGTTCGGAATTCCAAGTTCATTATTCCAAATTCCAAATTCCAAGTTTGGAATTCTGAGTTCCGAATTCGGAGTTTGGAATTCCTAGTTCCAAAATCCGAGGTCGGAATTCTGAGTTCGGATTTTCAACTTCCAAATTCCGAGTTCCAAATTCCAAATTCCGAGGTCAGAATTCCGAGTTCAGAATTCCGAGTTCAGAATTCCGAGTTCAGAATTCTGAGTTCCGAATTCCGAATTCCAAATTCCGAGTTCAGTGTTCTGAGTTCAGAATTCCAAGTTCAGAATTTTGAGTTCAGAATTCCAAATTCCAAATTCTGAGTTCAGAGTTCAGAATTCCAAATTCCAAATTCCTAGTTTAGAATTCTGAGTTCTGAATTCGGAGTTTGGAATTCCGAGTTCCAAAATCCGAGTTCCAAATTCTGAGATCCGAATTCCGAGTTTGGAATTCCGAGGTCAGAAATCCAAGTTCGGAATTCCAAATTCCAAATTCTGAGTTTGGAATTCCGAGTTCAGAATTCCGAATTCCGAATTCCGAGTTCAGTGTTCTGAGTTCAGAATTCCAAGTTCAGAATTTTGAGTTCAGAATTCCGAATTCCAAATTACGAGGTCGGAATTCTGAGTTGGGAATTCCAAGTTTGGAATTCCGAGTTCCGAGTTCAGAATTCCAAGTTCAGAATTTTGAGTTCAGAATTCCGAATTCCAAATTACGAGGTCGGAATTCTGAGTTGGGAATTCCAAGTTTGGAATTCCGAGTTCCGAGTTCAGAATTCCAAGTTCAGAATTCCAAATTCCGAGTTTGGAATTCTGAGTTCCGAATTCTGAGTTTGGAATTCTGAGTTCTGAAATCCGAGTTCCGAATACTGAGTTCCGCATTCCGAGTTTGGAATTCCGAGGTCAGAATTCCAAGTTCGGAATTCCGAGTTTGGTATTCCAAATTCCAAATTCCGAGTTGCGTTCTGAGTTCAGAATTCCAAGTTCAGAATTTCGAGTTCAGAATTCCGAATTCCAAATTCCGAGGTCGGAATTCTGAGTTGGGAATTCCAAGTTCGGAATTCCGAGTTCCGAGTTCGGAATTCCAAGTTCATTATTCCAAATTCCAAATTCCAAGTTTGGAATTCTGAGTTCCGAATTCGGAGTTTGGAATTCCTAGTTCCAAAATCCGAGGTCGGAATTCTGAGTTCGGATTTTCAACTTCCAAATTCCGAGTTCCAAATTCCAAATTCCGAGTTCAGAATTCCGAGTTCAGAATTCCGAGTTCAGAATTCCGAGTTCAGAATTCCGAGTTCAGAATTCTGAGTGCGGAATTCCGAGTGCAGAATTCCGAGTTTGGAATTCCAACTTCCAAATTCCGAGTTCCGAGTTCAGAAATCCGAGTTCAGAATTCCGAGTTCCAAATTCCGAGTTCAGAGTTCCGAGTTCCGAATTCCGAGTTGCGAATTCCAAGTTTGGTTTTCCAAATTCCAATTTCCGAGTTCCGAATTCCGAGTTCCAAATTCCAAGTTCCAAGTTCTGAATTCCGAATTCCGAGTTCAGTGTTCTGAGTTCAGAATTCCAAGTTCAGAATTCCAAATTCCAAATTCTGAGTTCGGAATTCCGAGTTGCGAATTCCAAATTCCAAATTCTGAGTTCAGAATTCAGAGTTCAGAGTTCTGAGTTCCAAATTCCGAATTCCGAGTTCGGAATTCTGAGTTCCGAGTTCGGAATTCCAAGTTCCGAATTCCAAATTCCAAATTCCTAGTTTAGAATTCTGAGTTCTGAATTCGGAGTTTGGAATTCCGAGTTCCAAAATCCGAGTTCCAAATTCTGAGATCTGAATTCCGAGTTTGGAATTCCGAGGTCAGAATTCCAAGTTCGGAATTCCAAATTCCAAATTCTGAGTTCGGAATTCTGAGTTCAGAATTCCGAATTCCGAATTCCGAGTTCAGTGTTCTGAGTTCAGAATTCCAAGTTCAGAATTTTGAGTTCAGAATTCCGAATTCCAAATTACGAGGTCGGAATTCTGAGTTGGGAATTCCAAGTTTGGAATTCCGAGTTCCGAGTTCAGAATTCCAAGTTCAGAATTTTGAGTTCAGAATTCCAAATTCCAAATTACGAGGTCGGAATTCTGAGTTGGGAATTCCAAGTTTGGAATTCCAAGTTCCGAGTTCAGAATTCCAAGTTCAGAATTCCAAATTCCGAGTTTGGAATTCTGAGTTCCGAATTCTGAGTTTGGAATTCCGAGTTCTGAAATCCGAGTTCCAAATTCTGAGTTCCGCATTCCGAGTTTGCAATTCCGAGGTCAGAATTCCAAGTTTGGTATTCCAAATTCCAAATTCCGAGTTGTGTTCTGAGTTCAGAATTCCAAGTTCGGAATTCTTAGTTTGGTATTCAAAATTTAAATTCTGAGTTCAGAATTCCAAATTCTGAGTTCAGAATTCCAAATTCTGAGTTCAGAATTCCAAATTCTGAGTTCAGAATTCCGAGTTCAGAATTCCGAGTTCAGAATTCCGAATTCCGAGTTCAGTGTTCTGAGTTCAGAATTCCAAGTTCAGAATTTCGAGTTCAGAATTCCAAATTCCAAATTCCGAGTTCGGAATTCTGAGTTGCGAATTCCAAATTCCAAATTCTGAGTTTGGAATTCAGAGTTCAGAATTCTGAGTTCCGAGTTCGGAATTCCGAGTTGGGAATTCCGCGGTCAGAATTCCAAGTTCGGAATTCTGAGTTTGGTATTCCAAATTAGAAATTCTGAGTTCAGAATTCCGAGTTCAGAATTCTGAGTGCGGAATTCCGAGTGCAGAATTCCGAGTTTGGAATTCCAACTTCCAAATTCCGAGTTCCGAGTTCAGAAATCCGAGTTCAGAATTCCGAGTTCAGAATTCCGAGTTCAGAGTTCCGAGTTCCGAATTCCGAGTTGCGAATTCCAAGTTTGGTTTTCCAAATTCCAATTTCCGAGTTCCGAATTCCGAGTTCCAAATTCCAAGTTCCAAGTTCTGAATTCCGAATTCCGAGTTCAGTGTTCTGAGTTCAGAATTCCAAGTTCAGAATTCTGAGTTCCAAATTCCGAATTCCGAGTTCGGAATTCTGAGTTCCGAGTTCGGAATTCCAAGTTCAGAATTCCAAATTCCAAATTCCTAGTTTAGAATTCTGAGTTCTGAATTCGGAGTTTGGAATTCCGAGTTCCAAAATCCGAGTTCCAAATTCTGAGATCCGAATTCCGAGTTTGGAATTCCGAGGTCAGAAATCCAAGTTCGGAATTCCAAATTCCAAATTCTGAGTTTGGAATTCCGAGTTCAGAATTCCGAATTCCGAATTCCGAGTTCAGTGTTCTGAGTTCAGAATTCCAAGTTCAGAATTTTGAGTTCAGAATTCCGAATTCCAAATTACGAGGTCGGAATTCTGAGTTGGGAATTCCAAGTTTGGAATTCCGAGTTCCGAGTTCAGAATTCCAAGTTCAGAATTTTGAGTTCAGAATTCCGAATTCCAAATTACGAGGTCGGAATTCTGAGTTGGGAATTCCAAGTTTGGAATTCCGAGTTCCGAGTTCAGAATTCCAAGTTCAGAATTCCAAATTCCGAGTTTGGAATTCTGAGTTCCGAATTCTGAGTTTGGAATTCTGAGTTCTGAAATCCGAGTTCCGAATACTGAGTTCCGCATTCCGAGTTTGGAATTCCGAGGTCAGAATTCCAAGTTCGGAATTCCGAGTTTGGTATTCCAAATTCCAAATTCCGAGTTGCGTTCTGAGTTCAGAATTCCAAGTTCAGAATTTCGAGTTCAGAATTCCGAATTCCAAATTCCGAGGTCGGAATTCTGAGTTGGGAATTCCAAGTTCGGAATTCCGAGTTCCGAGTTCGGAATTCCAAGTTCATTATTCCAAATTCCAAATTCCAAGTTTGGAATTCTGAGTTCCGAATTCGGAGTTTGGAATTCCTAGTTCCAAAATCCGAGGTCGGAATTCTGAGTTCGGATTTTCAACTTCCAAATTCCGAGTTCCAAATTCCAAATTCCGAGGTCAGAATTCCGAGTTCAGAATTCCGAGTTCAGAATTCCGAGTTCAGAATTCTGAGTTCCGAATTCCGAATTCCAAATTCCGAGTTCAGTGTTCTGAGTTCAGAATTCCAAGTTCAGAATTTTGAGTTCAGAATTCCAAATTCCAAATTCTGAGTTCCGAATTCTGAGTTTGGAATTCTGAGTTCTGAAATCCGAGTTCCGAATACTGAGTTCCGCATTCCGAGTTTGGAATTCCGAGGTCAGAATTCCAAGTTCGGAATTCCGAGTTTGGTATTCCAAATTCCAAATTCCGAGTTGCGTTCTGAGTTCAGAATTCCAAGTTCAGAATTTCGAGTTCAGAATTCCGAATTCCAAATTCCGAGGTCGGAATTCTGAGTTGGGAATTCCAAGTTCGGAATTCCGAGTTCCGAGTTCGGAATTCCAAGTTCATTATTCCAAATTCCAAATTCCAAGTTTGGAATTCTGAGTTCCGAATTCGGAGTTTGGAATTCCTAGTTCCAAAATCCGAGGTCGGAATTCTGAGTTCGGATTTTCAACTTCCAAATTCCGAGTTCCAAATTCCAAATTCCGAGTTCAGAATTCCGAGTTCAGAATTCCGAGTTCAGAATTCCGAGTTCAGAATTCCGAGTTCAGAATTCTGAGTGCGGAATTCCGAGTGCAGAATTCCGAGTTTGGAATTCCAACTTCCAAATTCCGAGTTCCGAGTTCAGAAATCCGAGTTCAGAATTCCGAGTTCCAAATTCCGAGTTCAGAGTTCCGAGTTCCGAATTCCGAGTTGCGAATTCCAAGTTTGGTTTTCCAAATTCCAATTTCCGAGTTCCGAATTCCGAGTTCCAAATTCCAAGTTCCAAGTTCTGAATTCCGAATTCCGAGTTCAGTGTTCTGAGTTCAGAATTCCAAGTTCAGAATTCCAAATTCCAAATTCTGAGTTCGGAATTCCGAGTTGCGAATTCCAAATTCCAAATTCTGAGTTCAGAATTCAGAGTTCAGAGTTCTGAGTTCCAAATTCCGAATTCCGAGTTCGGAATTCTGAGTTCCGAGTTCGGAATTCCAAGTTCCGAATTCCAAATTCCAAATTCCTAGTTTAGAATTCTGAGTTCTGAATTCGGAGTTTGGAATTCCGAGTTCCAAAATCCGAGTTCCAAATTCTGAGATCTGAATTCCGAGTTTGGAATTCCGAGGTCAGAATTCCAAGTTCGGAATTCCAAATTCCAAATTCTGAGTTCGGAATTCTGAGTTCAGAATTCCGAATTCCGAATTCCGAGTTCAGTGTTCTGAGTTCAGAATTCCAAGTTCAGAATTTTGAGTTCAGAATTCCGAATTCCAAATTACGAGGTCGGAATTCTGAGTTGGGAATTCCAAGTTTGGAATTCCGAGTTCCGAGTTCAGAATTCCAAGTTCAGAATTTTGAGTTCAGAATTCCAAATTCCAAATTACGAGGTCGGAATTCTGAGTTGGGAATTCCAAGTTTGGAATTCCGAGTTCCGAGTTCAGAATTCCAAGTTCAGAATTCCAAATTCCGAGTTTGGAATTCTGAGTTCCGAATTCTGAGTTTGGAATTCCGAGTTCTGAAATCCGAGTTCCAAATTCTGAGTTCCGCATTCCGAGTTTGCAATTCCGAGGTCAGAATTCCAAGTTTGGTATTCCAAATTCCAAATTCCGAGTTGTGTTCTGAGTTCAGAATTCCAAGTTCGGAATTCTTAGTTTGGTATTCAAAATTTAAATTCTGAGTTCAGAATTCCAAATTCTGAGTTCAGAATTCCAAATTCTGAGTTCAGAATTCCAAATTCTGAGTTCAGAATTCCGAGTTCAGAATTCCGAGTTCAGAATTCCGAATTCCGAGTTCAGTGTTCTGAGTTCAGAATTCCAAGTTCAGAATTTCGAGTTCAGAATTCCAAATTCCAAATTCCGAGTTCGGAATTCTGAGTTGCGAATTCCAAATTCCAAATTCTGAGTTTGGAATTCAGAGTTCAGAATTCTGAGTTCCGAGTTCGGAATTCCGAGTTGGGAATTCCGCGGTCAGAATTCCAAGTTCGGAATTCTGAGTTTGGTATTCCAAATTAGAAATTCTGAGTTCAGAATTCCGAGTTCAGAATTCTGAGTGCGGAATTCCGAGTGCAGAATTCCGAGTTTGGAATTCCAACTTCCAAATTCCGAGTTCCGAGTTCAGAAATCCGAGTTCAGAATTCCGAGTTCCGAATTCCGAGTTCAGAGTTCCGAGTTCCGAATTCCGAGTTGCGAATTCCAAGTTTGGTTTTCCAAATTCCAATTTCCGAGTTCCGAATTCCGAGTTCCAAATTCCAAGTTCCAAGTTCTGAATTCCGAATTCCGAGTTCAGTGTTCTGAGTTCAGAATTCCAAGTTCAGAATTCTGAGTTCCAAATTCCGAATTCCGAGTTCGGAATTCTGAGTTCCGAGTTCGGAATTCCAAGTTCAGAATTCCAAATTCCAAATTCCTAGTTTAGAATTCTGAGTTCTGAATTCGGAGTTTGGAATTCCGAGTTCCAAAATCCGAGTTCCAAATTCTGAGATCCGAATTCCGAGTTTGGAATTCCGAGGTCAGAAATCCAAGTTCGGAATTCCAAATTCCAAATTCTGAGTTTGGAATTCCGAGTTCAGAATTCCGAATTCCGAATTCCGAGTTCAGTGTTCTGAGTTCAGAATTCCAAGTTCAGAATTTTGAGTTCAGAATTCCGAATTCCAAATTACGAGGTCGGAATTCTGAGTTGGGAATTCCAAGTTTGGAATTCCGAGTTCCGAGTTCAGAATTCCAAGTTCAGAATTTTGAGTTCAGAATTCCGAATTCCAAATTACGAGGTCGGAATTCTGAGTTGGGAATTCCAAGTTTGGAATTCCGAGTTCCGAGTTCAGAATTCCAAGTTCAGAATTCCAAATTCCGAGTTTGGAATTCTGAGTTCCGAATTCTGAGTTTGGAATTCTGAGTTCTGAAATCCGAGTTCCGAATACTGAGTTCCGCATTCCGAGTTTGGAATTCCGAGGTCAGAATTCCAAGTTCGGAATTCCGAGTTTGGTATTCCAAATTCCAAATTCCGAGTTGCGTTCTGAGTTCAGAATTCCAAGTTCAGAATTTCGAGTTCAGAATTCCGAATTCCAAATTCCGAGGTCGGAATTCTGAGTTGGGAATTCCAAGTTCGGAATTCCGAGTTCCGAGTTCGGAATTCCAAGTTCATTATTCCAAATTCCAAATTCCAAGTTTGGAATTCTGAGTTCCGAATTCGGAGTTTGGAATTCCTAGTTCCAAAATCCGAGGTCGGAATTCTGAGTTCGGATTTTCAACTTCCAAATTCCGAGTTCCAAATTCCAAATTCCGAGGTCAGAATTCCGAGTTCAGAATTCCGAGTTCAGAATTCCGAGTTCAGAATTCTGAGTTCCGAATTCCGAATTCCAAATTCCGAGTTCAGTGTTCTGAGTTCAGAATTCCAAGTTCAGAATTTTGAGTTCAGAATTCCAAATTCCAAATTCTGAGTTCAGAGTTCAGAATTCCAAATTCCAAATTCCTAGTTTAGAATTCTGAGTTCTGAATTCGGAGTTTGGAATTCCGAGTTCCAAAATCCGAGTTCCAAATTCTGAGATCCGAATTCCGAGTTTGGAATTCCGAGGTCAGAAATCCAAGTTCGGAATTCCAAATTCCAAATTCTGAGTTTGGAATTCCGAGTTCAGAATTCCGAATTCCGAATTCCGAGTTCAGTGTTCTGAGTTCAGAATTCCAAGTTCAGAATTTTGAGTTCAGAATTCCGAATTCCAAATTACGAGGTCGGAATTCTGAGTTGGGAATTCCAAGTTTGGAATTCCGAGTTCCGAGTTCAGAATTCCAAGTTCAGAATTTTGAGTTCAGAATTCCGAATTCCAAATTACGAGGTCGGAATTCTGAGTTGGGAATTCCAAGTTTGGAATTCCGAGTTCCGAGTTCAGAATTCCAAGTTCAGAATTCCAAATTCCGAGTTTGGAATTCTGAGTTCCGAATTCTGAGTTTGGAATTCTGAGTTCTGAAATCCGAGTTCCGAATACTGAGTTCCGCATTCCGAGTTTGGAATTCCGAGGTCAGAATTCCAAGTTCGGAATTCCGAGTTTGGTATTCCAAATTCCAAATTCCGAGTTGCGTTCTGAGTTCAGAATTCCAAGTTCAGAATTTCGAGTTCAGAATTCCGAATTCCAAATTCCGAGGTCGGAATTCTGAGTTGGGAATTCCAAGTTCGGAATTCCGAGTTCCGAGTTCGGAATTCCAAGTTCATTATTCCAAATTCCAAATTCCAAGTTTGGAATTCTGAGTTCCGAATTCGGAGTTTGGAATTCCTAGTTCCAAAATCCGAGGTCGGAATTCTGAGTTCGGATTTTCAACTTCCAAATTCCGAGTTCCAAATTCCAAATTCCGAGTTCAGAATTCCGAGTTCAGAATTCCGAGTTCAGAATTCCGAGTTCAGAATTCCGAGTTCAGAATTCTGAGTGCGGAATTCCGAGTGCAGAATTCCGAGTTTGGAATTCCAACTTCCAAATTCCGAGTTCCGAGTTCAGAAATCCGAGTTCAGAATTCCGAGTTCCAAATTCCGAGTTCAGAGTTCCGAGTTCCGAATTCCGAGTTGCGAATTCCAAGTTTGGTTTTCCAAATTCCAATTTCCGAGTTCCGAATTCCGAGTTCCAAATTCCAAGTTCCAAGTTCTGAATTCCGAATTCCGAGTTCAGTGTTCTGAGTTCAGAATTCCAAGTTCAGAATTCCAAATTCCAAATTCTGAGTTCGGAATTCCGAGTTGCGAATTCCAAATTCCAAATTCTGAGTTCAGAATTCAGAGTTCAGAGTTCTGAGTTCCAAATTCCGAATTCCGAGTTCGGAATTCTGAGTTCCGAGTTCGGAATTCCAAGTTCCGAATTCCAAATTCCAAATTCCTAGTTTAGAATTCTGAGTTCTGAATTCGGAGTTTGGAATTCCGAGTTCCAAAATCCGAGTTCCAAATTCTGAGATCTGAATTCCGAGTTTGGAATTCCGAGGTCAGAATTCCAAGTTCGGAATTCCAAATTCCAAATTCTGAGTTCGGAATTCTGAGTTCAGAATTCCGAATTCCGAATTCCGAGTTCAGTGTTCTGAGTTCAGAATTCCAAGTTCAGAATTTTGAGTTCAGAATTCCGAATTCCAAATTACGAGGTCGGAATTCTGAGTTGGGAATTCCAAGTTTGGAATTCCGAGTTCCGAGTTCAGAATTCCAAGTTCAGAATTTTGAGTTCAGAATTCCAAATTCCAAATTACGAGGTCGGAATTCTGAGTTGGGAATTCCAAGTTTGGAATTCCAAGTTCCGAGTTCAGAATTCCAAGTTCAGAATTCCAAATTCCGAGTTTGGAATTCTGAGTTCCGAATTCTGAGTTTGGAATTCCGAGTTCTGAAATCCGAGTTCCAAATTCTGAGTTCCGCATTCCGAGTTTGCAATTCCGAGGTCAGAATTCCAAGTTTGGTATTCCAAATTCCAAATTCCGAGTTGTGTTCTGAGTTCAGAATTCCAAGTTCGGAATTCTTAGTTTGGTATTCAAAATTTAAATTCTGAGTTCAGAATTCCAAATTCTGAGTTCAGAATTCCAAATTCTGAGTTCAGAATTCCAAATTCTGAGTTCAGAATTCCGAGTTCAGAATTCCGAGTTCAGAATTCCGAATTCCGAGTTCAGTGTTCTGAGTTCAGAATTCCAAGTTCAGAATTTCGAGTTCAGAATTCCAAATTCCAAATTCCGAGTTCGGAATTCTGAGTTGCGAATTCCAAATTCCAAATTCTGAGTTTGGAATTCAGAGTTCAGAATTCTGAGTTCCGAGTTCGGAATTCCGAGTTGGGAATTCCGCGGTCAGAATTCCAAGTTCGGAATTCTGAGTTTGGTATTCCAAATTAGAAATTCTGAGTTCAGAATTCCGAGTTCAGAATTCTGAGTGCGGAATTCCGAGTGCAGAATTCCGAGTTTGGAATTCCAACTTCCAAATTCCGAGTTCCGAGTTCAGAAATCCGAGTTCAGAATTCCGAGTTCAGAATTCCGAGTTCAGAGTTCCGAGTTCCGAATTCCGAGTTGCGAATTCCAAGTTTGGTTTTCCAAATTCCAATTTCCGAGTTCCGAATTCCGAGTTCCAAATTCCAAGTTCCAAGTTCTGAATTCCGAATTCCGAGTTCAGTGTTCTGAGTTCAGAATTCCAAGTTCAGAATTCTGAGTTCCAAATTCCGAATTCCGAGTTCGGAATTCTGAGTTCCGAGTTCGGAATTCCAAGTTCAGAATTCCAAATTCCAAATTCCTAGTTTAGAATTCTGAGTTCTGAATTCGGAGTTTGGAATTCCGAGTTCCAAAATCCGAGTTCCAAATTCTGAGATCCGAATTCCGAGTTTGGAATTCCGAGGTCAGAAATCCAAGTTCGGAATTCCAAATTCCAAATTCTGAGTTTGGAATTCCGAGTTCAGAATTCCGAATTCCGAATTCCGAGTTCAGTGTTCTGAGTTCAGAATTCCAAGTTCAGAATTTTGAGTTCAGAATTCCGAATTCCAAATTACGAGGTCGGAATTCTGAGTTGGGAATTCCAAGTTTGGAATTCCGAGTTCCGAGTTCAGAATTCCAAGTTCAGAATTTTGAGTTCAGAATTCCGAATTCCAAATTACGAGGTCGGAATTCTGAGTTGGGAATTCCAAGTTTGGAATTCCGAGTTCCGAGTTCAGAATTCCAAGTTCAGAATTCCAAATTCCGAGTTTGGAATTCTGAGTTCCGAATTCTGAGTTTGGAATTCTGAGTTCTGAAATCCGAGTTCCGAATACTGAGTTCCGCATTCCGAGTTTGGAATTCCGAGGTCAGAATTCCAAGTTCGGAATTCCGAGTTTGGTATTCCAAATTCCAAATTCCGAGTTGCGTTCTGAGTTCAGAATTCCAAGTTCAGAATTTCGAGTTCAGAATTCCGAATTCCAAATTCCGAGGTCGGAATTCTGAGTTGGGAATTCCAAGTTCGGAATTCCGAGTTCCGAGTTCGGAATTCCAAGTTCATTATTCCAAATTCCAAATTCCAAGTTTGGAATTCTGAGTTCCGAATTCGGAGTTTGGAATTCCTAGTTCCAAAATCCGAGGTCGGAATTCTGAGTTCGGATTTTCAACTTCCAAATTCCGAGTTCCAAATTCCAAATTCCGAGGTCAGAATTCCGAGTTCAGAATTCCGAGTTCAGAATTCCGAGTTCAGAATTCTGAGTTCCGAATTCCGAATTCCAAATTCCGAGTTCAGTGTTCTGAGTTCAGAATTCCAAGTTCAGAATTTTGAGTTCAGAATTCCAAATTCCAAATTCTGAGTTCCGAATTCTGAGTTTGGAATTCTGAGTTCTGAAATCCGAGTTCCGAATACTGAGTTCCGCATTCCGAGTTTGGAATTCCGAGGTCAGAATTCCAAGTTCGGAATTCCGAGTTTGGTATTCCAAATTCCAAATTCCGAGTTGCGTTCTGAGTTCAGAATTCCAAGTTCAGAATTTCGAGTTCAGAATTCCGAATTCCAAATTCCGAGGTCGGAATTCTGAGTTGGGAATTCCAAGTTCGGAATTCCGAGTTCCGAGTTCGGAATTCCAAGTTCATTATTCCAAATTCCAAATTCCAAGTTTGGAATTCTGAGTTCCGAATTCGGAGTTTGGAATTCCTAGTTCCAAAATCCGAGGTCGGAATTCTGAGTTCGGATTTTCAACTTCCAAATTCCGAGTTCCAAATTCCAAATTCCGAGTTCAGAATTCCGAGTTCAGAATTCCGAGTTCAGAATTCCGAGTTCAGAATTCCGAGTTCAGAATTCTGAGTGCGGAATTCCGAGTGCAGAATTCCGAGTTTGGAATTCCAACTTCCAAATTCCGAGTTCCGAGTTCAGAAATCCGAGTTCAGAATTCCGAGTTCCAAATTCCGAGTTCAGAGTTCCGAGTTCCGAATTCCGAGTTGCGAATTCCAAGTTTGGTTTTCCAAATTCCAATTTCCGAGTTCCGAATTCCGAGTTCCAAATTCCAAGTTCCAAGTTCTGAATTCCGAATTCCGAGTTCAGTGTTCTGAGTTCAGAATTCCAAGTTCAGAATTCCAAATTCCAAATTCTGAGTTCGGAATTCCGAGTTGCGAATTCCAAATTCCAAATTCTGAGTTCAGAATTCAGAGTTCAGAGTTCTGAGTTCCAAATTCCGAATTCCGAGTTCGGAATTCTGAGTTCTGAGTTCGGAATTCCAAGTTCCGAATTCCAAATTCCAAATTCCTAGTTTAGAATTCTGAGTTCTGAATTCGGAGTTTGGAATTCCGAGTTCCAAAATCCGAGTTCCAAATTCTGAGATCTGAATTCCGAGTTTGGAATTCCGAGGTCAGAATTCCAAGTTCGGAATTCCAAATTCCAAATTCTGAGTTCGGAATTCTGAGTTCAGAATTCCGAATTCCGAATTCCGAGTTCAGTGTTCTGAGTTCAGAATTCCAAGTTCAGAATTTTGAGTTCAGAATTCCGAATTCCAAATTACGAGGTCGGAATTCTGAGTTGGGAATTCCAAGTTTGGAATTCCGAGTTCCGAGTTCAGAATTCCAAGTTCAGAATTTTGAGTTCAGAATTCCAAATTCCAAATTACGAGGTCGGAATTCTGAGTTGGGAATTCCAAGTTTGGAATTCCAAGTTCCGAGTTCAGAATTCCAAGTTCAGAATTCCAAATTCCGAGTTTGGAATTCTGAGTTCCGAATTCTGAGTTTGGAATTCCGAGTTCTGAAATCCGAGTTCCAAATTCTGAGTTCCGCATTCCGAGTTTGCAATTCCGAGGTCAGAATTCCAAGTTTGGTATTCCAAATTCCAAATTCCGAGTTGTGTTCTGAGTTCAGAATTCCAAGTTCGGAATTCTTAGTTTGGTATTCAAAATTTAAATTCTGAGTTCAGAATTCCAAATTCTGAGTTCAGAATTCCAAATTCTGAGTTCAGAATTCCAAATTCTGAGTTCAGAATTCCGAGTTCAGAATTCCGAGTTCAGAATTCCGAATTCCGAGTTCAGTGTTCTGAGTTCAGAATTCCAAGTTCAGAATTTCGAGTTCAGAATTCCAAATTCCAAATTCCGAGTTCGGAATTCTGAGTTGCGAATTCCAAATTCCAAATTCTGAGTTTGGAATTCAGAGTTCAGAATTCTGAGTTCCGAGTTCGGAATTCCGAGTTGGGAATTCCGCGGTCAGAATTCCAAGTTCGGAATTCTGAGTTTGGTATTCCAAATTAGAAATTCTGAGTTCAGAATTCCGAGTTCAGAATTCTGAGTGCGGAATTCCGAGTGCAGAATTCCGAGTTTGGAATTCCAACTTCCAAATTCCGAGTTCCGAGTTCAGAAATCCGAGTTCAGAATTCCGAGTTCAGAATTCCGAGTTCAGAGTTCCGAGTTCCGAATTCCGAGTTGCGAATTCCAAGTTTGGTTTTCCAAATTCCAATTTCCGAGTTCCGAATTCCGAGTTCCAAATTCCAAGTTCCAAGTTCTGAATTCCGAATTCCGAGTTCAGTGTTCTGAGTTCAGAATTCCAAGTTCAGAATTCTGAGTTCCAAATTCCGAATTCCGAGTTCGGAATTCTGAGTTCCGAGTTCGGAATTCCAAGTTCAGAATTCCAAATTCCAAATTCCTAGTTTAGAATTCTGAGTTCTGAATTCGGAGTTTGGAATTCCGAGTTCCAAAATCCGAGTTCCAAATTCTGAGATCCGAATTCCGAGTTTGGAATTCCGAGGTCAGAAATCCAAGTTCGGAATTCCAAATTCCAAATTCTGAGTTTGGAATTCCGAGTTCAGAATTCCGAATTCCGAATTCCGAGTTCAGTGTTCTGAGTTCAGAATTCCAAGTTCAGAATTTTGAGTTCAGAATTCCGAATTCCAAATTACGAGGTCGGAATTCTGAGTTGGGAATTCCAAGTTTGGAATTCCGAGTTCCGAGTTCAGAATTCCAAGTTCAGAATTTTGAGTTCAGAATTCCGAATTCCAAATTACGAGGTCGGAATTCTGAGTTGGGAATTCCAAGTTTGGAATTCCGAGTTCCGAGTTCAGAATTCCAAGTTCAGAATTCCAAATTCCGAGTTTGGAATTCTGAGTTCCGAATTCTGAGTTTGGAATTCTGAGTTCTGAAATCCGAGTTCCGAATACTGAGTTCCGCATTCCGAGTTTGGAATTCCGAGGTCAGAATTCCAAGTTCGGAATTCCGAGTTTGGTATTCCAAATTCCAAATTCCGAGTTGCGTTCTGAGTTCAGAATTCCAAGTTCAGAATTTCGAGTTCAGAATTCCGAATTCCAAATTCCGAGGTCGGAATTCTGAGTTGGGAATTCCAAGTTCGGAATTCCGAGTTCCGAGTTCGGAATTCCAAGTTCATTATTCCAAATTCCAAATTCCAAGTTTGGAATTCTGAGTTCCGAATTCGGAGTTTGGAATTCCTAGTTCCAAAATCCGAGGTCGGAATTCTGAGTTCGGATTTTCAACTTCCAAATTCCGAGTTCCAAATTCCAAATTCCGAGGTCAGAATTCCGAGTTCAGAATTCCGAGTTCAGAATTCCGAGTTCAGAATTCTGAGTTCCGAATTCCGAATTCCAAATTCCGAGTTCAGTGTTCTGAGTTCAGAATTCCAAGTTCAGAATTTTGAGTTCAGAATTCCAAATTCCAAATTCTGAGTTCAGAGTTCAGAGTTCCAAATTCCGAATTCCGAGTTCGGAATTCCAAATTCCAAATTCCTAGTTCGGTATTCCGAGTTGCGAATTCCAAATTCCAAATTCTGAGTTCGGAATTCAGAGTTCAGAATTCTGAGTTCCGAGTTGGGAATTCCGCGGTCAGAATTCCAAGTTCGGAATTCTGAGTTTGGTATTCCAAATTCCAAATTCTGAGTTCGGATTTTCAACTTCCAAATTCTGAGTTCGGATTTTCAACTTCCAAATTCCGAGTTCCAAATTCCAAATTCCGAGGTCAGAATTCCGAGTTCAGAATTCCGAGTTCAGAATTCTGAGTTCCGAATTCCGAGTTCAGAATTCTGAGTTCCGAATTCCGAGTTTGGAATTCCAAGTTCCAAGTTCCGAGTTTGGAATTCCGAATTTCGAGTTCAGTGTTCTGAGTTCAGAATTCCAAGTTCAGAATTTCGAGTTCAGAATTCCAAGTTCCAAGTTCCGAGTTTGGAATTCCGAGTTTGGTATTCCAAATTCCAATTTCCGAGTTCCGAATTCCGAATTCCGAGTTCAGTGTTCTGAGTTCAGAATTCCAAGTTCAGAATTTCGAGTTCAGAATTCCAAATTCCAAATTCCTAGTTTGGTATTCCGAGTTGCGAATTCCAAATTCCAAATTCTGAGTTCGGAATTCAGAGTTCAGAATTCTGAGTTCCGAGTTGGGAATTCCGCGGTCAGAATTCCAAGTTCGGAATTCTGAGTTTGGTATTCCAAATTCCAAATTCTGAGTTCGGATTTTCAACTTCCAAATTCTGAGTTCGGATTTTCAACTTCCAAATTCCGAGTTCCAAATTCCAAATTCCGAGGTCAGAATTCCGAGTTCAGAATTCCGAGTTCAGAATTCTGAGTTCCGAATTCCGAGTTTCGAATTCCAACTTCCAAATTCCGAGTTCGGAGTTCGGAGTTCGGAGTTCCGAATTCCAAATTCCAAATTCCGAGGTCAGAATTCCGAGTTCAGAATTCCGAGTTCAGAATTCTGAGTTCCGAATTCCGAGTTCAGAATTCTGAGTTCCGAATTCCGAGTTTGGAATTCCAAGTTCCAAGTTCCGAGTTTGGAATTCCGAATTTCGAGTTCAGTGTTCTGAGTTCAGAATTCCAAGTTCAGAATTTCGAGTTCAGAATTCCAAATTCCAAATTCCGAGTTCGGAATTCCGAGTTGCGAATTCCAAATTCCAAATTCTGAGTTCGGAATTCAGAGTTCAGAATTCTGAGTTCCGAGTTCGGAATTCCGAGTTGGGAATCCCGCGGTCAGAATTCCAAGTTCGGAATTCTGAGTTTGGTATTCCAAATTAGAAATTCTGAGTTCAGAATTCCGAGTTCAGAATTCTGAGTGCGGAATTCCGAGTGCAGAATTCCGAGTTTGGAATTCCAACTTCCAAATTCCGAGTTCCGAGTTCAGAAATCCGAGTTCAGAATTCCGAGTTCCGAATTCCGAGTTCAGAGTTCCGAGTTCCGAATTCCGAGTTGCGAATTCCAAGTTTGGTTTTCCAAATTCCAATTTCCGAGTTCCGAATTCCGAGTTCCAAATTCCAAGTTCCAAGTTCTGAATTCCGAATTCCGAGTTCAGTGTTCTGAGTTCAGAATTCCAAGTTCAGAATTCTGAGTTCCAAATTCCGAATTCCGAGTTCGGAATTCTGAGTTCCGAGTTCGGAATTCCAAGTTCAGAATTCCAAATTCCAAATTCCTAGTTTAGAATTCTGAGTTCTGAATTCGGAGTTTGGAATTCCGAGTTCCAAAATCCGAGTTCCAAATTCTGAGATCCGAATTCCGAGTTTGGAATTCCGAGGTCAGAAATCCAAGTTCGGAATTCCAAATTCCAAATTCTGAGTTTGGAATTCCGAGTTCAGAATTCCGAATTCCGAATTCCGAGTTCAGTGTTCTGAGTTCAGAATTCCAAGTTCAGAATTTTGAGTTCAGAATTCCGAATTCCAAATTACGAGGTCGGAATTCTGAGTTGGGAATTCCAAGTTTGGAATTCCGAGTTCCGAGTTCAGAATTCCAAGTTCAGAATTTTGAGTTCAGAATTCCGAATTCCAAATTACGAGGTCGGAATTCTGAGTTGGGAATTCCAAGTTTGGAATTCCGAGTTCCGAGTTCAGAATTCCAAGTTCAGAATTCCAAATTCCGAGTTTGGAATTCTGAGTTCCGAATTCTGAGTTTGGAATTCTGAGTTCTGAAATCCGAATTCCGAATTCCGAGTTGCGTTCTGAGTTCAGAATTCCAAGTTCAGAATTTCGAGTTCAGAATTCCGAATTCCAAATTCCGAGGTCGGAATTCTGAGTTGGGAATTCCAAGTTCGGAATTCCGAGTTCCGAGTTCGGAATTCCAAGTTCATTATTCCAAATTCCAAATTCCAAGTTTGGAATTCTGAGTTCCGAATTCGGAGTTTGGAATTCCTAGTTCCAAAATCCGAGGTCGGAATTCTGAGTTCGGATTTTCAACTTCCAAATTCCGAGTTCCAAATTCCAAATTCCGAGGTCAGAATTCCGAGTTCAGAATTCCGAGTTCAGAATTCCGAGTTCAGAATTCTGAGTTCCGAATTCCGAATTCCAAATTCCGAGTTCAGTGTTCTGAGTTCAGAATTCCAAGTTCAGAATTTTGAGTTCAGAATTCCAAATTCCAAATTCTGAGTTCAGAGTTCAGAGTTCCAAATTCCGAATTCCGAGTTCGGAATTCCAAATTCCAAATTCCTAGTTCGGTATTCCGAGTTGCGAATTCCAAATTCCAAATTCTGAGTTCGGAATTCAGAGTTCAGAATTCTGAGTTCCGAGTTGGGAATTCCGCGGTCAGAATTCCAAGTTCGGAATTCTGAGTTTGGTATTCCAAATTCCAAATTCTGAGTTCGGATTTTCAACTTCCAAATTCTGAGTTCGGATTTTCAACTTCCAAATTCCGAGTTCCAAATTCCAAATTCCGAGGTCAGAATTCCGAGTTCAGAATTCCGAGTTCAGAATTCTGAGTTCCGAATTCCGAGTTTCGAATTCCAACTTCCAAATTCCGAGTTCGGAGTTCGGAGTTCGGAGTTCCGAATTCCAAATTCCAAATTCCGAGGTCAGAATTCCGAGTTCAGAATTCCGAGTTCAGAATTCTGAGTTCCGAATTCCGAGTTCAGAATTCTGAGTTCCGAATTCCGAGTTCGGAATTCCGAGTTTGGTATTCCAAATTCCAATTTCTGAGTTCACAATTCCGAGTTCCGAATTCCGAGTTCCGAATTCCGAATTCCGAGTTCAGAATTCCAAGTTCAGAATTTCGAGTTCAGAATTCCAAATTCCAAATTCCGAGTTCGGAATTCTGAGTTGCGAATTCCAAATTCCAAATTCTGAGTTTGGAATTCAGAGTTCAGAATTCTGAGTTCCGAGTTCGGAATTCCGAGTTCGGAATTCCGCGGTCAGAATTCCAAGTTTGGAATTCTGAGTTTGGTATTCCAAATTAGAAATTCTGAGTTCAGAATTCCGAGTTCAGAATTCTGAGTGCGGAATTCCGAGTGCAGAATTCCGAGTTTGGAATTCCAACTTCCAAATTCCGAGTTCCGAGTTCCGAGTTCCGAATTCAGAAATCTGAGTTCCGAATTCCGAGTTCCAAATTCCGAGTTCAGAGTTCCAAGTTCCGAATTCCGAGTTGCGAATTCCAAGTTTGGTTTTCCAAATTCCAATTTCCGAGTTCCGAATTCCGAGTTCTGAATTCCAAGTTCTGAATTCCGAATTCCGAGTTCAGTGTTCTGAGTTCAGAATTCCAAGTTCAGAATTTCGAGTTCAGAATTCCAAATTCCAAATTCTGAGTTCGGAATTCCGAGTTGCGAATTCCAAATTCCAAATTCTGAGTTCAGAATTCAGAGTTCAGAGTTCTGAGTTCCAAATTCCGAATTCCGAGTTCGGAATTCTGAGTTCTGAGTTCGGAATTCCAAGTTCCGAATTCCAAATTCCAAATTCCTAGTTTAGAATTCTGAGTTCTGAATTCGGAGTTTGGAATTCCGAGTTCCAAAATCCGAGTTCCAAATTCTGAGATCCGAATTCCGAGTTTGGAATTCCGAGGTCAGAATTCCAAGTTCGGAATTCCAAATTCCAAATTCTGAGTTCGGAATTCTGAGTTCAGAATTCCGAATTCCGAATTCCGAGTTCAGTGTTCTGAGTTCAGAATTCCAAGTTCAGAATTTTGAGTTCAGAATTCCGAATTCCAAATTACGAGGTCGGAATTCTGAGTTGGGAATTCCAAGTTTGGAATTCCGAGTTCCGAGTTCAGAATTCCAAGTTCAGAATTTTGAGTTCAGAATTCCGAATTCCAAATTACGAGGTCGGAATTCTGAGTTGGGAATTCCAAGTTTGGAATTCCGAGTTGGGAATTCCAAGTTTGGAATTCCGAGTTCCGAGTTCAGAATTCCAAGTTCAGAATTCCAAATTCCGAGTTTGGAATTCTGAGTTCCGAATTCTGAGTTTGGAATTCCGAGTTCTGAAATCCGAGTTCCGAATTCTGAGTTCCGCATTCCGAGTTTGCAATTCCGAGGTCAGAATTCCAAGTTCGGAATTCCAAGTTTGGTATTCCAAATTCCAAATTCCGAGTTGTGTTCTGAGTTCAGAATTCCAAGTTCAGAATTTCGAGTTCAGAATTCCGAATTCCAAATTCCGAGTTCGGAATTCCGAGTTCAGAATTCTGAGTTCCGAATTCCGAGTTTGGAATTCCAAGTTCCAAGTTCCGAGTTTGGAATTCCGAGTTTGGTATTCCAAATTCCAATTTCCGAGTTCCGAATTCCGAATTCCGAGTTCAGTGTTCTGAGTTCAGAATTCCAAGTTCAGAATTTCGAGTTCAGAATTCCAAATTCCAAATTCCGAGTTCGGAATTCCGAGTTGCGAATTCCAAATTCCAAATTCTGAGTTCGGAATTCAGAGTTCAGAATTCTGAGTTCCGAGTTTGGAATTCCGAGTTGGGAATCCCGCGGTCAGAATTCCAAGTTCGGAATTCTGAGTTTGGTATTCCAAATTCCAAATTCTGAGTTCGGATTTTCAACTTCCAAATTCCGAGTTCCAAATTCCAAATTCAGAATGCCGAGTTCAGAATTCCGAGTTCAGAATTCTAAGTTCCGAATTCCGAGTTTGGTATTCCAAATTCCAATTTCCGAGTTCACAATTCCGAGTTCCGAATTCCGAATTCCGAATTCCGAGTTCAGTGTTCTGAGTTCAGAATTCCAAATTCTGAGTTCAGAATTCCAAATTCTGAGTTCAGAATTCCGAGTTCAGAATTCCGAGTTCCGAATTCCGATTTCCGAGTTCAGTGTTCTGAGTTCAGAATTCCAAGTTCAGAATTTCGAGTTCAGAATTCCAAATTCCAAATTCCGAGTTCGGAATTCTGAGTTGCGAATTCCAAATTCCAAATTCTGAGTTTGGGATTCAGAGTTCAGAATTCTGAGTTCCGAGTTCGGAATTCCGAGTTGGGAATTCCGAGTTCAGAATTCCGAGTTCAGAATTCTGAGTTCCGAAATTCCGAGTTTGGAATTCCAAGTTCCAAATTCCGAGTTCACAATTCCGAGTTCCGAATTCCGAATTCCAAATTCCGAATTCCGAGTTCAGTGTTCTGAGTTCAGAATTCCAAATTCCAAATTCCGAGTTCGGAATTCCGAGTTGCGAATTCCAAATTCCAAATTCCAAATTCCGAGTTCGGAATTCCGAGTTGGGAATTCCGAGGTCAGAATTCCAAGTTCGGAATTCTTAGTTTGGTATTCAAAATTAGAAATTCTGAGTTCAGAATTCCGAGTTCAGAATTCTGAGTGCGGAATTCCGAGTGCAGAATTCCGAGTTTGGAATTCCAACTTCCAAATTCCGAGTTCCGAGTTCCGAGTTCCGAATTCAGAAATCTGAGTTCCGAATTCCGAGTTCCAAATTCCGAGTTCAGAGTTCCAAGTTCCGAATTCCGAGTTGCGAATTCCAAGTTTGGTTTTCCAAATTCCAATTTCCGAGTTCCGAATTCCGAGTTCTGAATTCCAAGTTCTGAATTCCGAATTCCGAGTTCAGTGTTCTGAGTTCAGAATTCCAAGTTCAGAATTTCGAGTTCAGAATTCCAAATTCCAAATTCTGAGTTCGGAATTCCGAGTTGCGAATTCCAAATTCCAAATTCTGAGTTCAGAATTCAGAGTTCAGAGTTCTGAGTTCCAAATTCCGAATTCCGAGTTCGGAATTCTGAGTTCTGAGTTCGGAATTCCAAGTTCCGAATTCCAAATTCCAAATTCCTAGTTTAGAATTCTGAGTTCTGAATTCGGAGTTTGGAATTCCGAGTTCCAAAATCCGAGTTCCAAATTCTGAGATCCGAATTCCGAGTTTGGAATTCCGAGGTCAGAATTCCAAGTTCGGAATTCCAAATTCCAAATTCTGAGTTCGGAATTCTGAGTTCAGAATTCCGAATTCCGAATTCCGAGTTCAGTGTTCTGAGTTCAGAATTCCAAGTTCAGAATTTTGAGTTCAGAATTCCGAATTCCAAATTACGAGGTCGGAATTCTGAGTTGGGAATTCCAAGTTTGGAATTCCGAGTTCCGAGTTCAGAATTCCAAGTTCAGAATTTTGAGTTCAGAATTCCGAATTCCAAATTACGAGGTCGGAATTCTGAGTTGGGAATTCCAAGTTTGGAATTCCGAGTTGGGAATTCCAAGTTTGGAATTCCGAGTTCCGAGTTCAGAATTCCAAGTTCAGAATTCCAAATTCCGAGTTTGGAATTCTGAGTTCCGAATTCTGAGTTTGGAATTCCGAGTTCTGAAATCCGAGTTCCGAATTCTGAGTTCCGCATTCCGAGTTTGCAATTCCGAGGTCAGAATTCCAAGTTCGGAATTCCAAGTTTGGTATTCCAAATTCCAAATTCCGAGTTGTGTTCTGAGTTCAGAATTCCAAGTTCAGAATTTCGAGTTCAGAATTCCGAATTCCAAATTCCGAGTTCGGAATTCCGAGTTCAGAATTCTGAGTTCCGAATTCCGAGTTTGGAATTCCAAGTTCCAAGTTCCGAGTTTGGAATTCCGAGTTTGGTATTCCAAATTCCAATTTCCGAGTTCCGAATTCCGAATTCCGAGTTCAGTGTTCTGAGTTCAGAATTCCAAGTTCAGAATTTCGAGTTCAGAATTCCAAATTCCAAATTCCTAGTTCGGTATTCCGAGTTGCGAATTCCAAATTCCAAATTCTGAGTTCGGAATTCAGAGTTCAGAATTCTGAGTTCCGAGTTGGGAATTCCGGGGTCAGAATTCCAAGTTCGGAATTCTGAGTTTGGTATTCCAAATTCCAAATTCTGAGTTCGGATTTTCAACTTCCAAATTCCGAGTTCCAAATTCCAAATTCCGAGGTCAGAATTCCGAGTTCAGAATTCCGAGTTCAGAATTCTGAGTTCCGAATTCCGAGTTTCGAATTCCAACTTCCAAATTCCGAGTTCGGAGTTCGGAGTTCGGAGTTCCGAATTCCAAATTCCAAATTCCGAGGTCAGAATTCCGAGTTCAGAATTCCGAGTTCAGAATTCTGAGTTCCGAATTCCGAGTTCAGAATTCTGAGTTCCGAATTCCGAGTTTGGAATTCCAAGTTCCAAGTTCCGAGTTTGGAATTCCTAATTTCGAGTTCAGTGTTCTGAGTTCAGAATTCCAAGTTCAGAATTTCGAGTTCAGAATTCCAAATTCCAAATTCCGAGTTCGGAATTCCGAGTTGCGAATTCCAAATTCCAAATTCTGAGTTCGGAATTCAGAGTTCAGAATTCTGAGTTCCGTGTCAGGAATTCCGAGTTGGGAATCCCGCGGTCAGAATTCCAAGTTCGGAATTCTGAGTTTGGTATTCCAAATTCCAAATTCTGAGTTTGGATTTTCAACTTCCAAATTCCGAGTTCCAAATTCCAAATTCAGAATTCCGAGTTCAGAATTCCGAGTTCAGAATTCTGAGTTCCGAATTCCGAGTTTGGAATTCCAAGTTCCAAATTCCGAGTTCGGAATTCCGAGTTTGGTATTCCAAATTCCAATTTCTGAGTTCACAATTCCGAGTTCCGAATTCCGAGTTCCGAATTCCGAATTCCGAGTTCAGAATTCCAAGTTCAGAATTTCGAGTTCAGAATTCCAAATTCCAAATTCCGAGTTCGGAATTCTGAGTTGCGAATTCCAAATTCCAAATTCTGAGTTTGGAATTCAGAGTTCAGAATTCTGAGTTCCGAGTTCGGAATTCCGAGTTCGGAATTCCGCGGTCAGAATTCCAAGTTTGGAATTCTGAGTTTGGTATTCCAAATTAGAAATTCTGAGTTCAGAATTCCGAGTTCAGAATTCTGAGTGCGGAATTCCGAGTGCAGAATTCCGAGTTTGGAATTCCAACTTCCAAATTCCGAGTTCCGAGTTCCGAGTTCCGAATTCAGAAATCTGAGTTCCGAATTCCGAGTTCCAAATTCCGAGTTCAGAGTTCCAAGTTCCGAATTCCGAGTTGCGAATTCCAAGTTTGGTTTTCCAAATTCCAATTTCCGAGTTCCGAATTCCGAGTTCTGAATTCCAAGTTCTGAATTCCGAATTCCGAGTTCAGTGTTCTGAGTTCAGAATTCCAAGTTCAGAATTTCGAGTTCAGAATTCCAAATTCCAAATTCTGAGTTCGGAATTCCGAGTTGCGAATTCCAAATTCCAAATTCTGAGTTCAGAATTCAGAGTTCAGAGTTCTGAGTTCCAAATTCCGAATTCCGAGTTCGGAATTCTGAGTTCTGAGTTCGGAATTCCAAGTTCCGAATTCCAAATTCCAAATTCCTAGTTTAGAATTCTGAGTTCTGAATTCGGAGTTTGGAATTCCGAGTTCCAAAATCCGAGTTCCAAATTCTGAGATCCGAATTCCGAGTTTGGAATTCCGAGGTCAGAATTCCAAGTTCGGAATTCCAAATTCCAAATTCTGAGTTCGGAATTCTGAGTTCAGAATTCCGAATTCCGAATTCCGAGTTCAGTGTTCTGAGTTCAGAATTCCAAGTTCAGAATTTTGAGTTCAGAATTCCGAATTCCAAATTACGAGGTCGGAATTCTGAGTTGGGAATTCCAAGTTTGGAATTCCGAGTTCCGAGTTCAGAATTCCAAGTTCAGAATTTTGAGTTCAGAATTCCGAATTCCAAATTACGAGGTCGGAATTCTGAGTTGGGAATTCCAAGTTTGGAATTCCGAGTTGGGAATTCCAAGTTTGGAATTCCGAGTTCCGAGTTCAGAATTCCAAGTTCAGAATTCCAAATTCCGAGTTTGGAATTCTGAGTTCCGAATTCTGAGTTTGGAATTCCGAGTTCTGAAATCCGAGTTCCGAATTCTGAGTTCCGCATTCCGAGTTTGCAATTCCGAGGTCAGAATTCCAAGTTCGGAATTCCAAGTTTGGTATTCCAAATTCCAAATTCCGAGTTGTGTTCTGAGTTCAGAATTCCAAGTTCAGAATTTCGAGTTCAGAATTCCAAATTCCAAATTCCGAGTTCGGAATTCTGAGTTGCGAATTCCAAATTCCAAATTCTGAGTTTGGAATTCAGAGTTCAGAATTCTGAGTTCCGAGTTCGGAATTCCGAGTTCGGAATTCCGCGGTCAGAATTCCAAGTTTGGAATTCTGAGTTTGGTATTCCAAATTAGAAATTCTGAGTTCAGAATTCCGAGTTCAGAATTCTGAGTGCGGAATTCCGAGTGCAGAATTCCGAGTTTGGAATTCCAACTTCCAAATTCCGAGTTCCGAGTTCCGAGTTCCGAATTCAGAAATCTGAGTTCCGAATTCCGAGTTCCAAATTCCGAGTTCAGAGTTCCAAGTTCCGAATTCCGAGTTGCGAATTCCAAGTTTGGTTTTCCAAATTCCAATTTCCGAGTTCCGAATTCCGAGTTCTGAATTCCAAGTTCTGAATTCCGAATTCCGAGTTCAGTGTTCTGAGTTCAGAATTCCAAGTTCAGAATTTCGAGTTCAGAATTCCAAATTCCAAATTCTGAGTTCGGAATTCCGAGTTGCGAATTCCAAATTCCAAATTCTGAGTTCAGAATTCAGAGTTCAGAGTTCTGAGTTCCAAATTCCGAATTCCGAGTTCGGAATTCTGAGTTCTGAGTTCGGAATTCCAAGTTCCGAATTCCAAATTCCAAATTCCTAGTTTAGAATTCTGAGTTCTGAATTCGGAGTTTGGAATTCCGAGTTCCAAAATCCGAGTTCCAAATTCTGAGATCCGAATTCCGAGTTTGGAATTCCGAGGTCAGAATTCCAAGTTCGGAATTCCAAATTCCAAATTCTGAGTTCGGAATTCTGAGTTCAGAATTCCGAATTCCGAATTCCGAGTTCAGTGTTCTGAGTTCAGAATTCCAAGTTCAGAATTTTGAGTTCAGAATTCCGAATTCCAAATTACGAGGTCGGAATTCTGAGTTGGGAATTCCAAGTTTGGAATTCCGAGTTCCGAGTTCAGAATTCCAAGTTCAGAATTTTGAGTTCAGAATTCCGAATTCCAAATTACGAGGTCGGAATTCTGAGTTGGGAATTCCAAGTTTGGAATTCCGAGTTGGGAATTCCAAGTTTGGAATTCCGAGTTCCGAGTTCAGAATTCCAAGTTCAGAATTCCAAATTCCGAGTTTGGAATTCTGAGTTCCGAATTCTGAGTTTGGAATTCCGAGTTCTGAAATCCGAGTTCCGAATTCTGAGTTCCGCATTCCGAGTTTGCAATTCCGAGGTCAGAATTCCAAGTTCGGAATTCCAAGTTTGGTATTCCAAATTCCAAATTCCGAGTTGTGTTCTGAGTTCAGAATTCCAAGTTCAGAATTTCGAGTTCAGAATTCCGAATTCCAAATTCCGAGTTCGGAATTCCGAGTTCAGAATTCTGAGTTCCGAATTCCGAGTTTGGAATTCCAAGTTCCAAGTTCCGAGTTTGGAATTCCGAGTTTGGTATTCCAAATTCCAATTTCCGAGTTCCGAATTCCGAATTCCGAGTTCAGTGTTCTGAGTTCAGAATTCCAAGTTCAGAATTTCGAGTTCAGAATTCCAAATTCCAAATTCCTAGTTCGGTATTCCGAGTTGCGAATTCCAAATTCCAAATTCTGAGTTCGGAATTCAGAGTTCAGAATTCTGAGTTCCGAGTTGGGAATTCCGCGGTCAGAATTCCAAGTTCGGAATTCTGAGTTTGGTATTCCAAATTCCAAATTCTGAGTTCGGATTTTCAACTTCCAAATTCTGAGTTCGGATTTTCAACTTCCAAATTCCGAGTTCCAAATTCCAAATTCCGAGGTCAGAATTCCGAGTTCAGAATTCCGAGTTCAGAATTCTGAGTTCCGAATTCCGAGTTTCGAATTCCAACTTCCAAATTCCGAGTTCGGAGTTCGGAGTTCGGAGTTGCGAATTCCAAATTCCAAATTCCGAGGTCAGAATTCCGAGTTCAGAATTCCGAGTTCAGAATTCTGAGTTCCGAATTCCGAGTTCAGAATTCTGAGTTCCGAATTCCGAGTTTGGAATTCCAAGTTCCAAGTTCCGAGTTTGGAATTCCGAATTTCGAGTTCAGTGTTCTGAGTTCAGAATTCCAAGTTCAGAATTTCGAGTTCAGAATTCCAAATTCCAAATTCCGAGTTCGGAATTCCGAGTTGCGAATTCCAAATTCCAAATTCTGAGTTCGGAATTCAGAGTTCAGAATTCTGAGTTCCGTGTCAGGAATTCCGAGTTGGGAATCCCGCGGTCAGAATTCCAAGTTCGGAATTCTGAGTTTGGTATTCCAAATTCCAAATTCTGAGTTTGGATTTTCAACTTCCAAATTCCGAGTTCCAAATTCCAAATTCAGAATTCCGAGTTCAGAATTCCGAGTTCAGAATTCTGAGTTCCGAATTCCGAGTTTGGAATTCCAAGTTCCAAATTCCGAGTTCGGAATTCCGAGTTTGGTATTCCAAATTCCAATTTCTGAGTTCACAATTCCGAGTTCCGAATTCCGAGTTCCGAATTCCGAATTCCGAGTTCAGAATTCCAAGTTCAGAATTTCGAGTTCAGAATTCCAAATTCCAAATTCCGAGTTCGGAATTCTGAGTTGCGAATTCCAAATTCCAAATTCTGAGTTTGGAATTCAGAGTTCAGAATTCTGAGTTCCGAGTTCGGAATTCCGAGTTCGGAATTCCGCGGTCAGAATTCCAAGTTTGGAATTCTGAGTTTGGTATTCCAAATTAGAAATTCTGAGTTCAGAATTCCGAGTTCAGAATTCTGAGTGCGGAATTCCGAGTGCAGAATTCCGAGTTTGGAATTCCAACTTCCAAATTCCGAGTTCCGAGTTCCGAGTTCCGAATTCAGAAATCTGAGTTCCGAATTCCGAGTTCCAAATTCCGAGTTCAGAGTTCCAAGTTCCGAATTCCGAGTTGCGAATTCCAAGTTTGGTTTTCCAAATTCCAATTTCCGAGTTCCGAATTCCGAGTTCTGAATTCCAAGTTCTGAATTCCGAATTCCGAGTTCAGTGTTCTGAGTTCAGAATTCCAAGTTCAGAATTTCGAGTTCAGAATTCCAAATTCCAAATTCTGAGTTCGGAATTCCGAGTTGCGAATTCCAAATTCCAAATTCTGAGTTCAGAATTCAGAGTTCAGAGTTCTGAGTTCCAAATTCCGAATTCCGAGTTCGGAATTCTGAGTTCTGAGTTCGGAATTCCAAGTTCCGAATTCCAAATTCCAAATTCCTAGTTTAGAATTCTGAGTTCTGAATTCGGAGTTTGGAATTCCGAGTTCCAAAATCCGAGTTCCAAATTCTGAGATCCGAATTCCGAGTTTGGAATTCCGAGGTCAGAATTCCAAGTTCGGAATTCCAAATTCCAAATTCTGAGTTCGGAATTCTGAGTTCAGAATTCCGAATTCCGAATTCCGAGTTCAGTGTTCTGAGTTCAGAATTCCAAGTTCAGAATTTTGAGTTCAGAATTCCGAATTCCAAATTACGAGGTCGGAATTCTGAGTTGGGAATTCCAAGTTTGGAATTCCGAGTTCCGAGTTCAGAATTCCAAGTTCAGAATTTTGAGTTCAGAATTCCGAATTCCAAATTACGAGGTCGGAATTCTGAGTTGGGAATTCCAAGTTTGGAATTCCGAGTTGGGAATTCCAAGTTTGGAATTCCGAGTTCCGAGTTCAGAATTCCAAGTTCAGAATTCCAAATTCCGAGTTTGGAATTCTGAGTTCCGAATTCTGAGTTTGGAATTCCGAGTTCTGAAATCCGAGTTCCGAATTCTGAG
Organism: Erythrolamprus reginae; assembly: GCF_031021105.1. Classification (NCBI taxonomy): domain Eukaryota; kingdom Metazoa; phylum Chordata; class Lepidosauria; order Squamata; family Dipsadidae; genus Erythrolamprus; species Erythrolamprus reginae. Next base: position 213,156,555 of record NC_091951.1, on the reverse strand, counting down.
TTCCGCATTCCGAGTTTGCAATTCCGAGGTCAGAATTCCAAGTTCGGAATTCCAAGTTTGGTATTCCAAATTCCAAATTCCGAGTTGTGTTCTGAGTTCAGAATTCCAAGTTCAGAATTTCGAGTTCAGAATTCCGAATTCCAAATTCCGAGTTCGGAATTCCGAGTTCAGAATTCTGAGTTCCGAATTCCGAGTTTGGAATTCCAAGTTCCAAGTTCCGAGTTTGGAATTCCGAGTTTGGTATTCCAAATTCCAATTTCCGAGTTCCGAATTCCGAATTCCGAGTTCAGTGTTCTGAGTTCAGAATTCCAAGTTCAGAATTTCGAGTTCAGAATTCCAAATTCCAAATTCCTAGTTCGGTATTCCGAGTTGCGAATTCCAAATTCCAAATTCTGAGTTCGGAATTCAGAGTTCAGAATTCTGAGTTCCGAGTTGGGAATTCCGCGGTCAGAATTCCAAGTTCGGAATTCTGAGTTTGGTATTCCAAATTCCAAATTCTGAGTTCGGATTTTCAACTTCCAAATTCTGAGTTCGGATTTTCAACTTCCAAATTCCGAGTTCCAAATTCCAAATTCCGAGGTCAGAATTCCGAGTTCAGAATTCCGAGTTCAGAATTCTGAGTTCCGAATTCCGAGTTCAGAATTCTGAGTTCCGAATTCCGAGTTTGGAATTCCAAGTTCCAAGTTCCGAGTTTGGAATTCCGAATTTCGAGTTCAGTGTTCTGAGTTCAGAATTCCAAGTTCAGAATTTCGAGTTCAGAATTCCAAATTCCAAATTCCGAGTTCGGAATTCCGAGTTGCGAATTCCAAATTCCAAATTCTGAGTTCGGAATTCAGAGTTCAGAATTCTGAGTTCCGTGTTAGGAATTCCGAGTTGGGAATCCCGCGGTCAGAATTCCAAGTTCGGAATTCTGAGTTTGGTATTCCAAATTCCAAATTCTGAGTTTGGATTTTCAACTTCCAAATTCCGAGTTCCAAATTCCAAATTCAGAATTCCGAGTTCAGAATTCCGAGTTCAGAATTCTGAGTTCCGAATTCCGAGTTTGGAATTCCAAGTTCCAAATTCCGAGTTCGGAATTCCGAGTTTCGTATTCCAAATTCCAATTTCTGAGTTCACAATTCCGAGTTCCGAATTCCGAGTTCCGAATTCCGAATTCCGAGTTCAGAATTCCAAGTTCAGAATTTCGAGTTCAGAATTCCAAATTCCAAATTCCGAGTTCGGAATTCTGAGTTGCGAATTCCAAATTCCAAATTCTGAGTTTGGAATTCAGAGTTCAGAATTCTGAGTTCCGAGTTCGGAATTCCGAGTTCGGAATTCCGCGGTCAGAATTCCAAGTTTGGAATTCTGAGTTTGGTATTCCAAATTAGAAATTCTGAGTTCAGAATTCCGAGTTCAGAATTCTGAGTGCGGAATTCCGAGTGCAGAATTCCGAGTTTGGAATTCCAACTTCCAAATTCCGAGTTCCGAGTTCCGAATTCAGAAATCTGAGTTCCGAATTCCGAGTTCCAAATTCCGAGTTCAGAGTTCCAAGTTCCGAATTCCGAGTTGCGAATTCCAAGTTTGGTTTTCCAAATTCCAATTTCCGAGTTCCGAATTCCGAGTTCTGAATTCTAAGTTCTGAATTCCGAATTCCGAGTTCAGTGTTCTGAGTTCAGAATTCCAAGTTCAGAATTTCGAGTTCAGAATTCCAAATTCCAAATTCTGAGTTCGGAATTCCGAGTTGCGAATTCCAAATTCCAAATTCTGAGTTCAGAATTCAGAGTTCAGAGTTCTGAGTTCCAAATTCCGAATTCCGAGTTCGGAATTCTGAGTTCTGAGTTCGGAATTCCAAGTTCCGAATTCCAAATTCCAAATTCCTAGTTTAGAATTCTGAGTTCTGAATTCGGAGTTTGGAATTCCGAGTTCCAAAATCCGAGTTCCAAATTCTGAGATCCGAATTCCGAGTTTGGAATTCCGAGGTCAGAATTCCAAGTTCGGAATTCCAAATTCCAAATTCTGAGTTCGGAATTCTGAGTTCAGAATTCCGAATTCCGAATTCCGAGTTCAGTGTTCTGAGTTCAGAATTCCAAGTTCAGAATTTTGAGTTCAGAATTCCGAATTCCAAATTACGAGGTCGGAATTCTGAGTTGGGAATTCCAAGTTTGGAATTCCGAGTTCCGAGTTCAGAATTCCAAGTTCAGAATTTTGAGTTCAGAATTCCGAATTCCAAATTACGAGGTCGGAATTCTGAGTTGGGAATTCCAAGTTTGGAATTCCGAGTTGGGAATTCCAAGTTTGGAATTCCGAGTTCCGAGTTCAGAATTCCAAGTTCAGAATTCCAAATTCCGAGTTTGGAATTCTGAGTTCCGAATTCTGAGTTTGGAATTCCGAGTTCTGAAATCCGAGTTCCGAATTCTGAGTTCCGCATTCCGAGTTTGCAATTCCGAGGTCAGAATTCCAAGTTCGGAATTCCAAGTTTGGTATTCCAAATTCCAAATTCCGAGTTGTGTTGTGAGTTCAGAATTCCAAGTTCAGAATTTCGAGTTCAGAATTCCGAATTCCAAATTCCGAGTTCGGAATTCCGAGTTCAGAATTCTGAGTTCCGAATTCCGAGTTTGGAATTCCAAGTTCCAAGTTCCGAGTTTGGAATTCCGAGTTTGGTATTCCAAATTCCAATTTCCGAGTTCCGAATTCCGAATTCCGAGTTCAGTGTTCTGAGTTCAGAATTCCAAGTTCAGAATTTCGAGTTCAGAATTCCAAATTCCAAATTCCTAGTTCGGTATTCCGAGTTGCGAATTCCAAATTCCAAATTCTGAGTTCGGAATTCAGAGTTCAGAATTCTGAGTTCCGAGTTGGGAATTCCGCGGTCAGAATTCCAAGTTCGGAATTCTGAGTTTGGTATTCCAAATTCCAAATTCTGAGTTCGGATTTTCAACTTCCAAATTCTGAGTTCGGATTTTCAACTTCCAAATTCCGAGTTCCAAATTCCAAATTCCGAGGTCAGAATTCCGAGTTCAGAATTCCGAGTTCAGAATTCTGAGTTCCGAATTCCGAGTTTCGAATTCCAACTTCCAAATTCCGAGTTCGGAGTTCGGAGTTCGGAGTTCCGAATTCCAAATTCCAAATTCCGAGGTCAGAATTCCGAGTTCAGAATTCCGAGTTCAGAATTCTGAGTTCCGAATTCCGAGTTCAGAATTCTGAGTTCCGAATTCCGAGTTTGGAATTCCAAGTTCCAAGTTCCGAGTTTGGAATTCCGAATTTCGAGTTCAGTGTTCTGAGTTCAGAATTCCAAGTTCAGAATTTCGAGTTCAGAATTCCAAATTCCAAATTCCGAGTTCGGAATTCCGAGTTGCGAATTCCAAATTCCAAATTCTGAGTTCGGAATTCAGAGTTCAGAATTCTGAGTTCCGTGTTAGGAATTCCGAGTTGGGAATCCCGCGGTCAGAATTCCAAGTTCGGAATTCTGAGTTTGGTATTCCAAATTCCAAATTCTGAGTTTGGATTTTCAACTTCCAAATTCCGAGTTCCAAATTCCAAATTCAGAATTCCGAGTTCAGAATTCCGAGTTCAGAATTCTGAGTTCCGAATTCCGAGTTTGGTATTCCAAATTCCAATTTCTGAGTTCACAATTCCGAGTTCCGAATTCCGAGTTCCGAATTCCGAATTCCGAGTTCAGAATTCCAAGTTCAGAATTTCGAGTTCAGAATTCCAAATTCCAAATTCCGAGTTCGGAATTCTGAGTTGCGAATTCCAAATTCCAAATTCTGAGTTTGGAATTCAGAGTTCAGAATTCTGAGTTCCGAGTTCGGAATTCCGAGTTCGGAATTCCGCGGTCAGAATTCCAAGTTTGGAATTCTGAGTTTGGTATTCCAAATTAGAAATTCTGAGTTCAGAATTCCGAGTTCAGAATTCTGAGTGCGGAATTCCGAGTGCAGAATTCCGAGTTTGGAATTCCAACTTCCAAATTCCGAGTTCCGAGTTCCGAGTTCCGAATTCAGAAATCTGAGTTCCGAATTCCGAGTTCCAAATTCCGAGTTCAGAGTTCCAAGTTCCGAATTCCGAGTTGCGAATTCCAAGTTTGGTTTTCCAAATTCCAATTTCCGAGTTCCGAATTCCGAGTTCTGAATTCCAAGTTCTGAATTCCGAATTCCGAGTTCAGTGTTCTGAGTTCAGAATTCCAAGTTCAGAATTTCGAGTTCAGAATTCCAAATTCCAAATTCTGAGTTCGGAATTCCGAGTTGCGAATTCCAAATTCCAAATTCTGAGTTCAGAATTCAGAGTTCAGAGTTCTGAGTTCCAAATTCCGAATTCCGAGTTCGGAATTCTGAGTTCTGAGTTCGGAATTCCAAGTTCCGAATTCCAAATTCCAAATTCCTAGTTTAGAATTCTGAGTTCTGAATTCGGAGTTTGGAATTCCGAGTTCCAAAATCCGAGTTCCAAATTCTGAGATCCGAATTCCGAGTTTGGAATTCCGAGGTCAGAATTCCAAGTTCGGAATTCCAAATTCCAAATTCTGAGTTCGGAATTCTGAGTTCAGAATTCCGAATTCCGAATTCCGAGTTCAGTGTTCTGAGTTCAGAATTCCAAGTTCAGAATTTTGAGTTCAGAATTCCGAATTCCAAATTACGAGGTCGGAATTCTGAGTTGGGAATTCCAAGTTTGGAATTCCGAGTTCCGAGTTCAGAATTCCAAGTTCAGAATTTTGAGTTCAGAATTCCGAATTCCAAATTACGAGGTCGGAATTCTGAGTTGGGAATTCCAAGTTTGGAATTCCGAGTTGGGAATTCCAAGTTTGGAATTCCGAGTTCCGAGTTCAGAATTCCAAGTTCAGAATTCCAAATTCCGAGTTTGGAATTCTGAGTTCCGAATTCTGAGTTTGGAATTCCGAGTTCTGAAATCCGAGTTCCGAATTCTGAGTTCCGCATTCCGAGTTTGCAATTCCGAGGTCAGAATTCCAAGTTCGGAATTCCAAGTTTGGTATTCCAAATTCCAAATTCCGAGTTGTGTTCTGAGTTCAGAATTCCAAGTTCAGAATTTCGAGTTCAGAATTCCGAATTCCAAATTCCGAGTTCGGAATTCCGAGTTCAGAATTCTGAGTTCCGAATTCCGAGTTTGGAATTCCAAGTTCCAAGTTCCGAGTTTGGAATTCCGAGTTTGGTATTCCAAATTCCAATTTCCGAGTTCCGAATTCCGAATTCCGAGTTCAGTGTTCTGAGTTCAGAATTCCAAGTTCAGAATTTCGAGTTCAGAATTCCAAATTCCAAATTCCGAGTTCGGAATTCCGAGTTGCGAATTCCAAATTCCAAATTCTGAGTTCGGAATTCAGAGTTCAGAATTCTGAGTTCCGAGTTTGGAATTCCGAGTTGGGAATCCCGCGGTCAGAATTCCAAGTTCGGAATTCTGAGTTTGGTATTCCAAATTCCAAATTCTGAGTTCGGATTTTCAACTTCCAAATTCCGAGTTCCAAATTCCAAATTCAGAATGCCGAGTTCAGAATTCCGAGTTCAGAATTCTAAGTTCCGAATTCCGAGTTTGGTATTCCAAATTCCAATTTCCGAGTTCACAATTCCGAGTTCCGAATTCCGAATTCCGAATTCCGAGTTCAGTGTTCTGAGTTCAGAATTCCAAATTCTGAGTTCAGAATTCCAAATTCTGAGTTCAGAATTCCGAGTTCAGAATTCCGAGTTCCGAATTCCGATTTCCGAGTTCAGTGTTCTGAGTTCAGAATTCCAAGTTCAGAATTTCGAGTTCAGAATTCCAAATTCCAAATTCCGAGTTCGGAATTCTGAGTTGCGAATTCCAAATTCCAAATTCTGAGTTTGGGATTCAGAGTTCAGAATTCTGAGTTCCGAGTTCGGAATTCCGAGTTGGGAATTCCGAGTTCAGAATTCCGAGTTCAGAATTCTGAGTTCCGAATTCCGAGTTTGGAATTCCAAGTTCCAAATTCCGAGTTCACAATTCCGAGTTCCGAATTCCGAATTCCAAATTCCGAATTCCGAGTTCAGTGTTCTGAGTTCAGAATTCCAAATTCCAAATTCCGAGTTCGGAATTCCGAGTTGCGAATTCCAAATTCCAAATTCCAAATTCCGAGTTCGGAATTCCGAGTTGGGAATTCCGAGGTCAGAATTCCAAGTTCGGAATTCTTAGTTTGGTATTCAAAATTTAAATTCTGAGTTCAGAATTCCAAATTCTGAGTTCAGAATTCCAAATTCTGAGTTCAGAATTCCAAATTCTGAGTTCAGAATTCTAAATTCTGAGTTCAGAATTCCGAGTTCAGAATTCCGAGTTCCGAATTCCGAATTCCGAGTTCAGTGTTCTGAGTTCAGAATTCCAAGTTCAGAATTTCGAGTTCAGAATTCCAAATTCCAAATTCCGAGTTCGGAATTCTGAGTTGCGAATTCCAAATTCCAAATTCTGAGTTTGGAATTCCGAGTTCAGAATTCTGAGTTCCGAGTTCGGAATTCCGAGTTGGGAATTCCGCGGTCAGAATTCCAAGTTCAGAATTCTGAGTTTGGTATTCCAAATTAGAAATTCTGAGTTCAGAATTCCGAGTTCAGAATTCTGAGTGTGGAATTCTGAGTGCAGAATTCCGAGTTTGGAATTCCAACTTCCAAATTCCCAGTTCCGAGTTCCGAATTCAGAAATCTGAGTTCAGAATTCCGAATTCAGAGTTCAGTGTTCTGAGTTCAGAATTCCAAGTTGCGAATTCCAAGTTTGGTTTTCCAAATTCCAATTTCCGAGTTCCGAATTCCGAGTTCCGAATTCCAAGTTCTAAATTCCGAATTCCGAGTTCAGTGTTCTGAGTTCAGAATTCCAAGTTCAGAATTTCGAGTTCAGAATTCCGAATTCCGAATTCTGAGTTCCGAGTTCCAAATTCCAAATTCCGAGTTCGGAATTCTGAGTTGGGAATTCCAAGTTTGGAATTCCGAGTTCCGAGTTCAGAATTCCAAGTTCAGAATTCCAAATTCCGAGTTTGGAATTCTGAGTTCCGAATTCCGAGTTTGGAATTCCGAATTCCGAATTCCGAGTTCAGTGTTCTGAGTTCAGAATTCCAAGTTCAGAATTGAGTTCGGAATTCCAAGTTGCGAATTCCAAATTCCAAATTCTGAGTTCGGAATTCAGAGTTCAGAATTCTGAGTTCCGAGTTCGGAATTCCGAGTTGGGAATCCTGCAGTCAGAATTCCAAGTTCGGAATTCTGAGTTTGGTATTCCAAATTCCAAATTCTGAGTTCGGATTTTCAACTTCCAAATTCCGAGTTCCAAATTCCAAATTCCAAGGTCAGAATTCCGAGTTCAGAATTCTGAGTTCCGAATTCCGAGTTTGGTATTCCAAATTCCAATTTCCGAGTACCGAATTCCGAGTTCCGAATTCAGAATTCAGAATTCAGAATTCCGAGTTCAGTGTTCTGAGTTCAGAATTCCAAGTTCAGAATTTCGAGTTCAGAATTCCGAATTCCAAATTCCGAGGTCGGAATTCTGAGTTCGGATTTTCAACTTCCAAATTCCGAGTTCCAAATTCCAAATTCCGAGGTCAGAATTCCGAGTTCAGAATTCCGAGTTCAGAATTCTGAGTTCCGAATTCCGAGTTTGGAATTCCAAGTTCCAAGTTCCGAGTTTGGAATTCCGAATTTCGAGTTCAGTGTTCTGAGTTCAGAATTCCAAGTTCAGAATTTCGAGTTCAGAATTCCAAATTCCGAGTTCGGAATTCCGAGTTGCGAATTCCAAATTCCAAATTCTGAGTTCGGAATTCAGAGTTCAGAATTCTGAGTTCCGAGTTCGGAATTCCGAGTTGGGAATCCCGCGGTCAGAATTCCAAGTTCGGAATTCTGAGTTTGGTATTCCAAATTCCAAATTCTGAGTTTGGATTTTCAACTTCCAAATTCCGAGTTCCAAATTCCAAATTCAGAATTCCGAGTTCAGAATTCCGAGTTCAGAATTCTGAGTTCCGAATTCCGAGTTTGGAATTCCAAATTAGAAATTCTGAGTTCAGAATTCCGAGTTCAGAATTCTGAGTGCGGAATTCCGAGTGCAGAATTCCGAGTTTGGAATTCCAACTTCCAAATTCCGAGTTCCGAGTTCCGAGTTCCGAATTCAGAAATCTGAGTTCAGAATTCCGAGTTCCAAATTCCGAGTTCAGAGTTCCAAGTTCCGAATTCCGAGTTGCGAATTCCAAGTTTGGTTTTCCAAATTCCAATTTCCGAGTTCCGAATTCCGAGTTCCGAATTCCAAGTTCTGAATTCCGAATTCCGAGTTCAGTGTTCTGAGTTCAGAATTTCGAGTTCAGAATTCCAAATTCCAAATTCTGAGTTCGGAATTCCGAGTTGCGAATTCCAAATTCCAAATTCGGAGTTCAGAATTCAGAGTTCAGAGTTCTGAGTTCCAAATTCCGAATTCCGAGTTTAGAATTCTGAGTTCTGAATTCGGAGTTTGGAATTCCGAGTTCCAAAATCCGAGTTCCAAATTCTGAGATCCGAATTCCGAGTTTGGAATTCCGAGGTCAGAATTCCAAGTTCGGAATTCCAAATTCCAAATTCTGAGTTCGGAATTCTGAGTTCAGAATTCCGAATTCCGAATTCCGAGTTCAGTGTTCTGAGTTCAGAATTCCAAGTTCAGAATTTTGAGTTCAGAATTCCGAATTCCAAATTACGAGGTCGGAATTCTGAGTTGGGAATTCCAAGTTTGGAATTCCGAGTTCAGAATTCCAAGTTCAGAATTTTGAGTTCAGAATTCCGAATTCCAAATTACGAGGTCGGAATTCTGAGTTGGGAATTCCAAGTTTGGAATTCCGAGTTCCGAGTTCAGAATTCCAAGTTCAGAATTCCAAATTCCGAGTTTGGAATTCTGAGTTCCGAATTCTGAGTTTGGAATTCCGAGTTCTGAAATCCGAGTTCCGAATTCTGAGTTCCGCATTCCGAGTTTGCAATTCCGAGGTCAGAATTCCAAGTTCGGAATTCCAAGTTTGGTATTCCAAATTCCAAATTCCGAGTTGTGTTCTGAGTTCAGAATTCCAAGTTCAGAATTTCGAGTTCAGAATTCCGAATTCCAAATTCCGAGTTCGGAATTTCGAGTTCAGAATTCTGAGTTCCGAATTCCGAGTTTGGAATTCCAAGTTGCAAGTTCCGAGTTTGGAATTCCGAGTTTGGTATTCCAAATTCCAATTTCCGAGTTCCGAGTTCCGAATTCCGAATTCCGAGTTCAGTGTTCTGAGTTCAGAATTCCAAGTTCAGAATTTCGAGTTCAGAATTCCAAATTCCAAATTCCGAGTTCGGTATTCCGAGTTGCGAATTCCAAATTCCAAATTCTGAGTTCGGAATTCAGAGTTCAGAATTCTGAGTTCCGAGTTGGGAATTCCACGGTCAGAATTCCAAGTTCGGAATTCTGAGTTTGGTATTCCAAATTCCAAATTCTGAGTTCGGATTTTCAACTTCCAAATTCCGAGTTCCAAATTCCAAATTCCGAGGTCAGAATTCCGAGTTCAGAATTCCGAGTTCAGAATTCTGAGTTCCGAATTCCGAGTTTGGAATTCCAAGTTCCAAGTTCCGAGTTTGGAATTCCGAGTTTGGTATTCCAAATTCCAATTTCCGAGTTCCGAATTCCGAATTCCGAGTTCAGTGTTCTGAGTTCAGAATTCCAAGTTCAGAATTTCGAGTTCAGAATTCCAAATTCCAAATTCCGAGTTCGGAATTCCGAGTTGCGAATTCCAAATTCCAAATTCTGAGTTCGGAATTCAGAGTTCAGAATTCTGAGTTCCGAGTTTGGAATTCCGAGTTGGGAATCCCGCGGTCAGAATTCCAAGTTCGGAATTCTGAGTTTGGTATTCCAAATTCCAAATTCTGAGTTCGGATTTTCAACTTCCAAATTCCGAGTTCCAAATTCCAAATTCAGAATGCCGAGTTCAGAATTCCGAGTTCAGAATTCTAAGTTCCGAATTCTGAGTTTGGTATTCCAAATTCCAATTTCCGAGTTCACAATTCCGAGTTCCGAATTCCGAATTCCGAATTCCGAGTTCAGTGTTCTGAGTTCAGAATTCCAAATTCTGAGTTCAGAATTCCAAATTCTGAGTTCAGAATTCCGAGTTCCGAGTTCAGTGTTCTGAGTTCAGAATTCCAAGTTCAGAATTTCGAGTTCAGAATTCCAAATTCCAAATTCCGAGTTCGGAATTCTGAGTTGCGAATTCCAAATTCCAAATTCTGAGTTTGGAATTCAGAGTTCAGAATTCTGAGTTCCGAGTTGGGAATTCCGCGGTCAGAATTCCAAGTTCGGAATTCTGAGTTTGGTATTCCAAATTAGAAATTCTGAGTTCAGAATTCCGAGTTCAGAATTCTGAGTGCGGAATTCCGAGTGCAGAATTCCGAGTTTGGAATTCCAACTTCCAAATTCCGAGTTCCGAGTTCAGAAATCCGAGTTCAGAATTCCGAGTTCCAAATTCCGAGTTCAGAGTTCCGAGTTCCGAATTCCGAGTTGCGAATTCCAAGTTTGGTTTTCCAAATTCCAATTTCCGAGTTCCGAATTCCGAGTTCCAAATTCCAAGTTCCAAGTTCTGAATTCCGAATTCCGAGTTCAGTGTTCTGAGTTCAGAATTCCAAGTTCAGAATTCCAAATTCCAAATTCTGAGTTCGGAATTCCGAGTTGCGAATTCCAAATTCCAAATTCTGAGTTCAGAATTCAGAGTTCAGAGTTCTGAGTTCCAAATTCCGAATTCCGAGTTCGGAATTCTGAGTTCCGAGTTCGGAATTCCGAGTTCGGAATTCCAAATTCCAAATTCCTAGTTTAGAATTCTGAGTTCTGAATTCGGAGTTTGGAATTCCGAGTTCCAAAATCCGAGTTCCAAATTCTGAGATCTGAATTCCGAGTTTGGAATTCCGAGGTCAGAATTCCAAGTTCGGAATTCCAAATTCCAAATTCTGAGTTCGGAATTCTGAGTTCAGAATTCCGAATTCCGAATTCCGAGTTCAGTGTTCTGAGTTCAGAATTCCAAGTTCAGAATTTTGAGTTCAGAATTCCGAATTCCAAATTACGAGGTCGGAATTCTGAGTTGGGAATTCCAAGTTTGGAATTCCGAGTTCCGAGTTCAGAATTCCAAGTTCAGAATTTTGAGTTCAGAATTCCAAATTCCAAATTACGAGGTCGGAATTCTGAGTTGGGAATTCCAAGTTTGGAATTCCGAGTTCCGAGTTCAGAATTCCAAGTTCAGAATTCCAAATTCCGAGTTTGGAATTCTGAGTTCCGAATTCTGAGTTTGGAATTCCGAGTTCTGAAATCCGAGTTCCAAATTCTGAGTTCCGCATTCCGAGTTTGCAATTCCGAGGTCAGAATTCCAAGTTCGGAATTCCAAGTTTGGTATTCCAAATTCCAAATTCCGAGTTGTGTTCTGAGTTCAGAATTCCAAGTTTGGAATTCTTAGTTTGGTATTCAAAATTTAAATTCTGAGTTCAGAATTCCAAATTCTGAGTTCAGAATTCCAAATTCTGAGTTCAGAATTCCAAATTCTGAGTTCAGAATTCCGAGTTCAGAATTCCGAGTTCCGAATTCCGAATTCCGAGTTCAGTGTTCTGAGTTCAGAATTCCAAGTTCAGAATTTCGAGTTCAGAATTCCAAATTCCAAATTCCGAGTTCGGAATTCTGAGTTGCGAATTCCAAATTCCAAATTCTGAGTTTGGAATTCAGAGTTCAGAATTCTGAGTTCCGAGTTCGGAATTCCGAGTTGGGAATTCCGCGGTCAGAATTCCAAGTTCGGAATTCTGAGTTTGGTATTCCAAATTAGAAATTCTGAGTTCAGAATTCCGAGTTCAGAATTCTGAGTGCGGAATTCCGAGTGCAGAATTCCGAGTTTGGAATTCCAACTTCCAAATTCCGAGTTCCGAGTTCAGAAATCCGAGTTCAGAATTCCGAGTTCCGAATTCCGAGTTCAGAGTTCCGAGTTCCGAATTCCGAGTTGCGAATTCCAAGTTTGGTTTTCCAAATTCCAATTTCCGAGTTCCGAATTCCGAGTTCCAAATTCCAAGTTCCAAGTTCTGAATTCCGAATTCCGAGTTCAGTGTTCTGAGTTCAGAATTCCAAGTTCAGAATTCTGAGTTCCAAATTCCGAATTCCGAGTTCGGAATTCTGAGTTCCGAGTTCGGAATTCCAAGTTCAGAATTCCAAATTCCAAATTCCTAGTTTAGAATTCTGAGTTCTGAATTCGGAGTTTGGAATTCCGAGTTCCAAAATCCGAGTTCCAAATTCTGAGATCCGAATTCCGAGTTTGGAATTCCGAGGTCAGAAATCCAAGTTCGGAATTCCAAATTCCAAATTCTGAGTTTGGAATTCCGAGTTCAGAATTCCGAATTCCGAATTCCGAGTTCAGTGTTCTGAGTTCAGAATTCCAAGTTCAGAATTTTGAGTTCAGAATTCCGAATTCCAAATTACGAGGTCGGAATTCTGAGTTGGGAATTCCAAGTTTGGAATTCCGAGTTCCGAGTTCAGAATTCCAAGTTCAGAATTTTGAGTTCAGAATTCCGAATTCCAAATTACGAGGTCGGAATTCTGAGTTGGGAATTCCAAGTTTGGAATTCCGAGTTCCGAGTTCAGAATTCCAAGTTCAGAATTCCAAATTCCGAGTTTGGAATTCTGAGTTCCGAATTCTGAGTTTGGAATTCTGAGTTCTGAAATCCGAGTTCCGAATACTGAGTTCCGCATTCCGAGTTTGGAATTCCGAGGTCAGAATTCCAAGTTCGGAATTCCGAGTTTGGTATTCCAAATTCCAAATTCCGAGTTGCGTTCTGAGTTCAGAATTCCAAGTTCAGAATTTCGAGTTCAGAATTCCGAATTCCAAATTCCGAGGTCGGAATTCTGAGTTGGGAATTCCAAGTTCGGAATTCCGAGTTCCGAGTTCGGAATTCCAAGTTCATTATTCCAAATTCCAAATTCCAAGTTTGGAATTCTGAGTTCCGAATTCGGAGTTTGGAATTCCTAGTTCCAAAATCCGAGGTCGGAATTCTGAGTTCGGATTTTCAACTTCCAAATTCCGAGTTCCAAATTCCAAATTCCGAGGTCAGAATTCCGAGTTCAGAATTCCGAGTTCAGAATTCCGAGTTCAGAATTCTGAGTGCGGAATTCCGAGTGCAGAATTCCGAGTTTGGAATTCCAACTTCCAAATTCCGAGTTCCGAGTTCAGAAATCCGAGTTCAGAATTCCGAGTTCCAAATTCCGAGTTCAGAGTTCCGAGTTCCGAATTCCGAGTTGCGAATTCCAAGTTTGGTTTTCCAAATTCCAATTTCCGAGTTCCGAATTCCGAGTTCCAAATTCCAAGTTCCAAGTTCTGAATTCCGAATTCCGAGTTCAGTGTTCTGAGTTCAGAATTCCAAGTTCAGAATTCCAAATTCCAAATTCTGAGTTCGGAATTCCGAGTTGCGAATTCCAAATTCCAAATTCTGAGTTCAGAATTCAGAGTTCAGAGTTCTGAGTTCCAAATTCCGAATTCCGAGTTCGGAATTCTGAGTTCCGAGTTCGGAATTCCGAGTTCGGAATTCCAAATTCCAAATTCCTAGTTTAGAATTCTGAGTTCTGAATTCGGAGTTTGGAATTCCGAGTTCCAAAATCCGAGTTCCAAATTCTGAGATCTGAATTCCGAGTTTGGAATTCCGAGGTCAGAATTCCAAGTTCGGAATTCCAAATTCCAAATTCTGAGTTCGGAATTCTGAGTTCAGAATTCCGAATTCCGAATTCCGAGTTCAGTGTTCTGAGTTCAGAATTCCAAGTTCAGAATTTTGAGTTCAGAATTCCGAATTCCAAATTACGAGGTCGGAATTCTGAGTTGGGAATTCCAAGTTTGGAATTCCGAGTTCCGAGTTCAGAATTCCAAGTTCAGAATTTTGAGTTCAGAATTCCAAATTCCAAATTACGAGGTCGGAATTCTGAGTTGGGAATTCCAAGTTTGGAATTCCGAGTTCCGAGTTCAGAATTCCAAGTTCAGAATTCCAAATTCCGAGTTTGGAATTCTGAGTTCCGAATTCTGAGTTTGGAATTCCGAGTTCTGAAATCCGAGTTCCAAATTCTGAGTTCCGCATTCCGAGTTTGCAATTCCGAGGTCAGAATTCCAAGTTCGGAATTCCAAGTTTGGTATTCCAAATTCCAAATTCCGAGTTGTGTTCTGAGTTCAGAATTCCAAGTTTGGAATTCTTAGTTTGGTATTCAAAATTTAAATTCTGAGTTCAGAATTCCAAATTCTGAGTTCAGAATTCCAAATTCTGAGTTCAGAATTCCAAATTCTGAGTTCAGAATTCCGAGTTCAGAATTCCGAGTTCCGAATTCCGAATTCCGAGTTCAGTGTTCTGAGTTCAGAATTCCAAGTTCAGAATTTCGAGTTCAGAATTCCAAATTCCAAATTCCGAGTTCGGAATTCTGAGTTGCGAATTCCAAATTCCAAATTCTGAGTTTGGAATTCAGAGTTCAGAATTCTGAGTTCCGAGTTCGGAATTCCGAGTTGGGAATTCCGCGGTCAGAATTCCAAGTTCGGAATTCTGAGTTTGGTATTCCAAATTAGAAATTCTGAGTTCAGAATTCCGAGTTCAGAATTCTGAGTGCGGAATTCCGAGTGCAGAATTCCGAGTTTGGAATTCCAACTTCCAAATTCCGAGTTCCGAGTTCAGAAATCCGAGTTCAGAATTCCGAGTTCCGAATTCCGAGTTCAGAGTTCCGAGTTCCGAATTCCGAGTTGCGAATTCCAAGTTTGGTTTTCCAAATTCCAATTTCCGAGTTCCGAATTCCGAGTTCCAAATTCCAAGTTCCAAGTTCTGAATTCCGAATTCCGAGTTCAGTGTTCTGAGTTCAGAATTCCAAGTTCAGAATTCTGAGTTCCAAATTCCGAATTCCGAGTTCGGAATTCTGAGTTCCGAGTTCGGAATTCCAAGTTCAGAATTCCAAATTCCAAATTCCTAGTTTAGAATTCTGAGTTCTGAATTCGGAGTTTGGAATTCCGAGTTCCAAAATCCGAGTTCCAAATTCTGAGATCCGAATTCCGAGTTTGGAATTCCGAGGTCAGAAATCCAAGTTCGGAATTCCAAATTCCAAATTCTGAGTTTGGAATTCCGAGTTCAGAATTCCGAATTCCGAATTCCGAGTTCAGTGTTCTGAGTTCAGAATTCCAAGTTCAGAATTTTGAGTTCAGAATTCCGAATTCCAAATTACGAGGTCGGAATTCTGAGTTGGGAATTCCAAGTTTGGAATTCCGAGTTCCGAGTTCAGAATTCCAAGTTCAGAATTTTGAGTTCAGAATTCCGAATTCCAAATTACGAGGTCGGAATTCTGAGTTGGGAATTCCAAGTTTGGAATTCCGAGTTCCGAGTTCAGAATTCCAAGTTCAGAATTCCAAATTCCGAGTTTGGAATTCTGAGTTCCGAATTCTGAGTTTGGAATTCTGAGTTCTGAAATCCGAGTTCCGAATACTGAGTTCCGCATTCCGAGTTTGGAATTCCGAGGTCAGAATTCCAAGTTCGGAATTCCGAGTTTGGTATTCCAAATTCCAAATTCCGAGTTGCGTTCTGAGTTCAGAATTCCAAGTTCAGAATTTCGAGTTCAGAATTCCGAATTCCAAATTCCGAGGTCGGAATTCTGAGTTGGGAATTCCAAGTTCGGAATTCCGAGTTCCGAGTTCGGAATTCCAAGTTCATTATTCCAAATTCCAAATTCCAAGTTTGGAATTCTGAGTTCCGAATTCGGAGTTTGGAATTCCTAGTTCCAAAATCCGAGGTCGGAATTCTGAGTTCGGATTTTCAACTTCCAAATTCCGAGTTCCAAATTCCAAATTCCGAGGTCAGAATTCCGAGTTCAGAATTCCGAGTTCAGAATTCCGAGTTCAGAATTCTGAGTGCGGAATTCCGAGTGCAGAATTCCGAGTTTGGAATTCCAACTTCCAAATTCCGAGTTCCGAGTTCAGAAATCCGAGTTCAGAATTCCGAGTTCCAAATTCCGAGTTCAGAGTTCCGAGTTCCGAATTCCGAGTTGCGAATTCCAAGTTTGGTTTTCCAAATTCCAATTTCCGAGTTCCGAATTCCGAGTTCCAAATTCCAAGTTCCAAGTTCTGAATTCCGAATTCCGAGTTCAGTGTTCTGAGTTCAGAATTCCAAGTTCAGAATTCCAAATTCCAAATTCTGAGTTCGGAATTCCGAGTTGCGAATTCCAAATTCCAAATTCTGAGTTCAGAATTCAGAGTTCAGAGTTCTGAGTTCCAAATTCCGAATTCCGAGTTCGGAATTCTGAGTTCCGAGTTCGGAATTCCAAGTTCCGAATTCCAAATTCCAAATTCCTAGTTTAGAATTCGGAGTTCTGAATTCGGAGTTTGGAATTCCGAGTTCCAAAATCCGAGTTCCAAATTCTGAGATCTGAATTCCGAGTTTGGAATTCCGAGGTCAGAATTCCAAGTTCGGAATTCCAAATTCCAAATTCTGAGTTCGGAATTCTGAGTTCAGAATTCCGAATTCCGAATTCCGAGTTCAGTGTTCTGAGTTCAGAATTCCAAGTTCAGAATTTTGAGTTCAGAATTCCGAATTCCAAATTACGAGGTCGGAATTCTGAGTTGGGAATTCCAAGTTTGGAATTCCGAGTTCCGAGTTCAGAATTCCAAGTTCAGAATTTTGAGTTCAGAATTCCAAATTCCAAATTACGAGGTCGGAATTCTGAGTTGGGAATTCCAAGTTTGGAATTCCGAGTTCCGAGTTCAGAATTCCAAGTTCAGAATTCCAAATTCCGAGTTTGGAATTCTGAGTTCCGAATTCTGAGTTTGGAATTCCGAGTTCTGAAATCCGAGTTCCAAATTCTGAGTTCCGCATTCCGAGTTTGCAATTCCGAGGTCAGAATTCCAAGTTCGGAATTCCAAGTTTGGTATTCCAAATTCCAAATTCCGAGTTGTGTTCTGAGTTCAGAATTCCAAGTTCGGAATTCTTAGTTTGGTATTCAAAATTTAAATTCTGAGTTCAGAATTCCAAATTCTGAGTTCAGAATTCCAAATTCTGAGTTCAGAATTCCAAATTCTGAGTTCAGAATTCCGAGTTCAGAATTCCGAGTTCCGAATTCCGAATTCCGAGTTCAGTGTTCTGAGTTCAGAATTCCAAGTTCAGAATTTCGAGTTCAGAATTCCAAATTCCAAATTCCGAGTTCGGAATTCTGAGTTGCGAATTCCAAATTCCAAATTCTGAGTTTGGAATTCAGAGTTCAGAATTCTGAGTTCCGAGTTCGGAATTCCGAGTTGGGAATTCCGCGGTCAGAATTCCAAGTTCGGAATTCTGAGTTTGGTATTCCAAATTAGAAATTCTGAGTTCAGAATTCCGAGTTCAGAATTCTGAGTGCGGAATTCCGAGTGCAGAATTCCGAGTTTGGAATTCCAACTTCCAAATTCCGAGTTCCGAGTTCAGAAATCCGAGTTCAGAATTCCGAGTTCCGAATTCCGAGTTCAGAGTTCCGAGTTCCGAATTCCGAGTTGCGAATTCCAAGTTTGGTTTTCCAAATTCCAATTTCCGAGTTCCGAATTCCGAGTTCCAAATTCCAAGTTCCAAGTTCTGAATTCCGAATTCCGAGTTCAGTGTTCTGAGTTCAGAATTCCAAGTTCAGAATTCTGAGTTCCAAATTCCGAATTCCGAGTTCGGAATTCTGAGTTCCGAGTTCGGAATTCCAAGTTCAGAATTCCAAATTCCAAATTCCTAGTTTAGAATTCTGAGTTCTGAATTCGGAGTTTGGAATTCCGAGTTCCAAAATCCGAGTTCCAAATTCTGAGATCCGAATTCCGAGTTTGGAATTCCGAGGTCAGAAATCCAAGTTCGGAATTCCAAATTCCAAATTCTGAGTTTGGAATTCCGAGTTCAGAATTCCGAATTCCGAATTCCGAGTTCAGTGTTCTGAGTTCAGAATTCCAAGTTCAGAATTTTGAGTTCAGAATTCCGAATTCCAAATTACGAGGTCGGAATTCTGAGTTGGGAATTCCAAGTTTGGAATTCCGAGTTCCGAGTTCAGAATTCCAAGTTCAGAATTTTGAGTTCAGAATTCCGAATTCCAAATTACGAGGTCGGAATTCTGAGTTGGGAATTCCAAGTTTGGAATTCCGAGTTCCGAGTTCAGAATTCCAAGTTCAGAATTTTGAGTTCAGAATTCCGAATTCCAAATTACGAGGTCGGAATTCTGAGTTGGGAATTCCAAGTTTGGAATTCCGAGTTCCGAGTTCAGAATTCCAAGTTCAGAATTCCAAATTCCGAGTTTGGAATTCTGAGTTCCGAATTCTGAGTTTGGAATTCTGAGTTCTGAAATCCGAGTTCCGAATACTGAGTTCCGCATTCCGAGTTTGGAATTCCGAGGTCAGAATTCCAAGTTCGGAATTCCGAGTTTGGTATTCCAAATTCCAAATTCCGAGTTGCGTTCTGAGTTCAGAATTCCAAGTTCAGAATTTCGAGTTCAGAATTCCAAATTCCAAATTCCGAGGTCGGAATTCTGAGTTGGGAATTCCAAGTTCGGAATTCCGAGTTCCGAGTTCGGAATTCCAAGTTCATTATTCCAAATTCCAAATTCCAAGTTTGGAATTCTGAGTTCCGAATTCGGAGTTTGGAATTCCTAGTTCCAAAATCCGAGGTCGGAATTCTGAGTTCGGATTTTCAACTTCCAAATTCCGAGTTCCAAATTCCAAATTCCGAGGTCAGAATTCCGAGTTCAGAATTCCGAGTTCAGAATTCCGAGTTCAGAATTCTGAGTTCCGAATTCCGAATTCCAAATTCCGAGTTCAGTGTTCTGAGTTCAGAATTCCAAGTTCAGAATTTTGAGTTCAGAATTCCAAATTCCAAATTCTGAGTTCAGAGTTCAGAGTTCCAAATTCCGAATTCCGAGTTCGGAATTCCAAATTCCAAATTCCTAGTTCGGTATTCCGAGTTGCGAATTCCAAATTCCAAATTCTGAGTTCGGAATTCAGAGTTCAGAATTCTGAGTTCCGAGTTGGGAATTCCGCGGTCAGAATTCCAAGTTCGGAATTCTGAGTTTGGTATTCCAAATTCCAAATTCTGAGTTCGGATTTTCAACTTCCAAATTCCGAGTTCCAAATTCCAAATTCCGAGGTCAGAATTCCGAGTTCAGAATTCCGAGTTCAGAATTCTGAGTTCCGAATTCCGAGTTTCGAATTCCAACTTCCAAATTCCGAGTTCGGAGTTCGGAGTTCGGAGTTCCGAATTCCAAATTCCAAATTCCGAGGTCAGAATTCCGAGTTCAGAATTCCGAGTTCAGAATTCTGAGTTCCGAATTCCGAGTTCAGAATTCTGAGTTCCGAATTCCGAGTTTGGAATTCCAAGTTCCAAGTTCCGAGTTTGGAATTCCGAATTTCGAGTTCAGTGTTCTGAGTTCAGAATTCCAAGTTCAGAATTTCGAGTTCAGAATTCCAAATTCCAAATTCCGAGTTCGGAATTCCGAGTTGCGAATTCCAAATTCCAAATTCTGAGTTCGGAATTCAGAGTTCAGAATTCTGAGTTCCGTGTTAGGAATTCCGAGTTGGGAATCCCGCGGTCAGAATTCCAAGTTCGGAATTCTGAGTTTGGTATTCCAAATTCCAAATTCTGAGTTTGGATTTTCAACTTCCAAATTCCGAGTTCCAAATTCCAAATTCAGAATTCCGAGTTCAGAATTCCGAGTTCAGAATTCTGAGTTCCGAATTCCGAGTTTGGAATTCCAAGTTCCAAATTCCGAGTTCGGAATTCCGAGTTTGGTATTCCAAATTCCAATTTCTGAGTTCACAATTCCAAGTTCAGAATTTCGAGTTCAGAATTCCAAATTCCAAATTCCGAGTTCGGAATTCTGAGTTGCGAATTCCAAATTCCAAATTCTGAGTTTGGAATTCAGAGTTCAGAATTCTGAGTTCCGAGTTCGGAATTCCGAGTTCGGAATTCCGCGGTCAGAATTCCAAGTTTGGAATTCTGAGTTTGGTATTCCAAATTAGAAATTCTGAGTTCAGAATTCCGAGTTCAGAATTCTGAGTGCGGAATTCCGAGTGCAGAATTCCGAGTTTGGAATTCCAACTTCCAAATTCCGAGTTCCGAGTTCCGAATTCAGAAATCTGAGTTCCGAATTCCGAGTTCCAAATTCCGAGTTCAGAGTTCCAAGTTCCGAATTCCGAGTTGCGAATTCCAAGTTTGGTTTTCCAAATTCCAATTTCCGAGTTCCGAATTCCGAGTTCTGAATTCCAAGTTCTGAATTCCGAATTCCGAGTTCAGTGTTCTGAGTTCAGAATTCCAAGTTCAGAATTTCGAGTTCAGAATTCCAAATTCCAAATTCTGAGTTCGGAATTCCGAGTTGCGAATTCCAAATTCCAAATTCTGAGTTCAGAATTCAGAGTTCAGAGTTCTGAGTTCCAAATTCCGAATTCCGAGTTCGGAATTCTGAGTTCTGAGTTCGGAATTCCAAGTTCCGAATTCCAAATTCCAAATTCCTAGTTTAGAATTCTGAGTTCTGAATTCGGAGTTTGGAATTCCGAGTTCCAAAATCCGAGTTCCAAATTCTGAGATCCGAATTCCGAGTTTGGAATTCCGAGGTCAGAATTCCAAGTTCGGAATTCCAAATTCCAAATTCTGAGTTCGGAATTCTGAGTTCAGAATTCCGAATTCCGAATTCCGAGTTCAGTGTTCTGAGTTCAGAATTCCAAGTTCAGAATTTTGAGTTCAGAATTCCGAATTCCAAATTACGAGGTCGGAATTCTGAGTTGGGAATTCCAAGTTTGGAATTCCGAGTTCCGAGTTCAGAATTCCAAGTTCAGAATTTTGAGTTCAGAATTCCGAATTCCAAATTACGAGGTCGGAATTCTGAGTTGGGAATTCCAAGTTTGGAATTCCGAGTTGGGAATTCCAAGTTTGGAATTCCGAGTTCCGAGTTCAGAATTCCAAGTTCAGAATTCCAAATTCCGAGTTTGGAATTCTGAGTTCCGAATTCTGAGTTTGGAATTCCGAGTTCTGAAATCCGAGTTCCGAATTCTGAGTTCCGCATTCCGAGTTTGCAATTCCGAGGTCAGAATTCCAAGTTCGGAATTCCAAGTTTGGTATTCCAAATTCCAAATTCCGAGTTGTGTTCTGAGTTCAGAATTCCAAGTTCAGAATTTCGAGTTCAGAATTCCGAATTCCAAATTCCGAGTTCGGAATTCCGAGTTCAGAATTCTGAGTTCCGAATTCCGAGTTTGGAATTCCAAGTTGCAAGTTCCGAGTTTGGAATTCCGAGTTTGGTATTCCAAATTCCAATTTCCGAGTTCCGAGTTCCGAATTCCGAATTCCGAGTTCAGTGTTCTGAGTTCAGAATTCCAAGTTCAGAATTTCGAGTTCAGAATTCCAAATTCCAAATTCCGAGTTCGGTATTCCGAGTTGCGAATTCCAAATTCCAAATTCTGAGTTCGGAATTCAGAGTTCAGAATTCTGAGTTCCGAGTTGGGAATTCCACGGTCAGAATTCCAAGTTCGGAATTCTGAGTTTGGTATTCCAAATTCCAAATTCTGAGTTCGGATTTTCAACTTCCAAATTCCGAGTTCCAAATTCCAAATTCCGAGGTCAGAATTCCGAGTTCAGAATTCCGAGTTCAGAATTCTGAGTTCCGAATTCCGAGTTTGGAATTCCAAGTTCCAAGTTCCGAGTTTGGAATTCCGAGTTTGGTATTCCAAATTCCAATTTCCGACTTCCGAATTCCGAATTCCGAGTTCAGTGTTCTGAGTTCAGAATTCCAAGTTCAGAATTTCGAGTTCAGAATTCCAAATTCCAAATTCCGAGTTCGGAATTCCGAGTTGCGAATTCCAAATTCCAAATTCTGAGTTCGGAATTCAGAGTTCAGAATTCTGAGTTCCGAGTTTGGAATTCCGAGTTGGGAATCCCGCGGTCAGAATTCCAAGTTTGGAATTCTGAGTTTGGTATTCCAAATTCCAAATTCTGAGTTCGGATTTTCAACTTCCAAATTCCGAGTTCCAAATTCCAAATTCAGAATTCCGAATTCAGAATTCCAAGTTCAGAATTCTGAGTTCCGAATTCCGAGTTTGGTATTCCAAATTCCAATTTCCGAGTTCACAATTCCGAGTTCCGAATTCCGAATTCCGAGTTCAGTGTTCTGAGTTCAGAATTCCAAGTTCAGAATTTTGAGTTCAGAATTCCGAATTCCAAATTACGAGGTCGGAATTCTGAGTTGGGAATTCCAAGTTTGGAATTCCGAGTTCCGAGTTCAGAATTCCAAGTTCAGAATTTTGAGTTCAGAATTCCGAATTCCAAATTACGAGGTCGGAATTCTGAGTTGGGAATTCCAAGTTTGGAATTCCGAGTTGGGAATTCCAAGTTTGGAATTCCGAGTTCCGAGTTCAGAATTCCAAGTTCAGAATTCCAAATTCCGAGTTTGGAATTCTGAGTTCCGAATTCTGAGTTTGGAATTCCGAGTTCTGAAATCCGAGTTCCGAATTCTGAGTTCCGCATTCCGAGTTTGCAATTCCGAGGTCAGAATTCCAAGTTCGGAATTCCAAGTTTGGTATTCCAAATTCCAAATTCCGAGTTGTGTTCTGAGTTCAGAATTCCAAGTTCAGAATTTCGAGTTCAGAATTCCGAATTCCAAATTCCGAGTTCGGAATTCCGAGTTCAGAATTCTGAGTTCCGAATTCCGAGTTTGGAATTCCAAGTTGCAATTTCCGAGTTTGGAATTCCGAGTTCAGAATTCTGAGTTCCGAGTTGGGAATTCCACGGTCAGAATTCCAAGTTCGGAATTCTGAGTTTGGTATTCCAAATTCCAAATTCTGAGTTCGGATTTTCAACTTCCAAATTCCGAGTTCCAAATTCCAAATTCCGAGGTCAGAATTCCGAGTTCAGAATTCCGAGTTCAGAATTCTGAGTTCCGAATTCCGAGTTTGGAATTCCAAGTTCCAAGTTCCGAGTTTGGAATTCCGAGTTTGGTATTCCAAATTCCAATTTCCGAGTTCCGAATTCCGAATTCCGAGTTCAGTGTTCTGAGTTCAGAATTCCAAGTTCAGAATTTCGAGTTCAGAATTCCAAATTCCAAATTCCGAGTTCGGAATTCCGAGTTGCGAATTCCAAATTCCAAATTCTGAGTTCGGAATTCAGAGTTCAGAATTCTGAGTTCCGAGTTTGGAATTCCGAGTTGGGAATCCCGCGGTCAGAATTCCAAGTTTGGAATTCTGAGTTTGGTATTCCAAATTCCAAATTCTGAGTTCGGATTTTCAACTTCCAAATTCCGAGTTCCAAATTCCAAATTCAGAATTCCGAGTTCAGAATTCCAAGTTCAGAATTCTGAGTTCCGAATTCCGAGTTTGGTATTCCAAATTCCAATTTCCGAGTTCACAATTCCGAGTTCCGAATTCCGAATTCCGAATTCCGAGTTCAGTGTTCTGAGTTCAGAATTCCAAATTCCAAATTCCGAGTTCGGAATTCTGAGTTGCGAATTCCAAATTCCAAATTCCGAGTTCGGAATTCCGAGTTGGGAATTCCGAGGTCAGAATTCCAAGTTCGGAATTCTTAGTTTGGTATTCAAAATTTAAATTCTGAGTTCAGAATTCCAAATTCTGAGTTCAGAATTCCAAATTCTGAGTTCAGAATTCCAAATTCTGAGTTCAGAATTCCGAGTTCAGAATTCCGAGTTCAGAATTCCGAGTTCCGAATTCCGAATTCCGAGTTCAGTGTTCTGAGTTCAGAATTCCAAGTTCAGAATTTCGAGTTCAGAATTCCAAATTCCAAATTCCGAGTTCAGAATTCTGAGTTCCGAGTTCGGAATTCCGAGTTGGGAATTCCGCGGTCAGAATTCCAAGTTCGGAATTCTGAGTTTGGTATTCCAAATTAGAAATTCTGAGTTCAGAATTCCGAGTTCAGAATTCTGAGTGCGGAATTCCGAGTGCAGAATTCCGAGTTTGGAATTCCAACTTCCAAATTCCGAGTTCCGAGTTCCGAATTCAGAAATCTGAGTTCAGAATTCCGAGTTCCAAATTCCGAGTTCAGAGTTCCAAATTCCGAATTCCGAGTTGCGAATTCCAAGTTTGGTTTTCCAAATTCCAATTTCCGAGTTCCGAATTCCGAGTTCCGAATTCCAAGTTCTGAATTCCGAATTCCGAGTTCAGTGTTCTGAGTTCAGAATTCCAAGTTCAGAATTTCGAGTTCAGAATTCCAAATTCCAAATTCTGAGTTCGGAATTCCGAGTTGCGAATTCCAAATTCCAAATTCTGAGTTCAGAATTCAGAGTTCAGAGTTCTGAGTTCCAAATTCCGAATTCCGAGTTCGGAATTCTGAGTTCCGAGTTCGGAATTCCAAGTTCCGAATTCCAAATTCCAAATTCCTAGTTTAGAATTCTGAGTTCTGAATTCGGAGTTTGGAATTCCGAGTTCCAAAATCCGAGTTCCAAATTCTGAGATCCGAATTCCGAGTTTGGAATTCCGAGGTCAGAATTCCAAGTTCGGAATTCCAAATTCCAAATTCTGAGTTCGGAATTCTGAGTTCAGAATTCCGAATTCCGAATTCCGAGTTCAGTGTTCTGAGTTCAGAATTCCAAGTTCAGAATTTCGAGTTCAGAATTCCAAATTCCAAATTCCGAGTTCGGTATTCCGAGTTGCGAATTCCAAATTCCAAATTCTGAGTTCGGAATTCAGAGTTCAGAATTCTGAGTTCCGAGTTGGGAATTCCACGGTCAGAATTCCAAGTTCGGAATTCTGAGTTTGGTATTCCAAATTCCAAATTCTGAGTTAGGATTTTCAACTTCCAAATTCCGAGTTCCAAATTCCAAATTCCGAGGTCAGAATTCCGAGTTCAGAATTCCGAGTTCAGAATTCTGAGTTCCGAATTCCGAGTTTGGTATTCCAAATTCCAATTTCCGAGTTCACAATTCCGAGTTCCGAATTCCGAATTCCGAATTCCGAGTTCAGTGTTCTGAGTTCAGAATTCCAAATTCCAAATTCCGAGTTCGGAATTCCGAGTTGCGAATTCCAAATTCCAAATTCCGAGTTCGGAATTCCGAGTTGGGAATTCCGAGGTCAGAATTCCAAGTTCGGAATTCTTAGTTTGGTATTCAAAATTTAAATTCTGAGTTCAGAATTCCAAATTCTGAGTTCAGAATTCCAAATTCTGAGTTCAGAATTCCAAATTCTGAGTTCAGAATTCCGAGTTCAGAATTCCGAGTTCAGAATTTCGAGTTCCGAATTCCGAATTCCGAGTTCAGTGTTCTGAGTTCAGAATTCCAAGTTCAGAATTTCGAGTTCAGAATTCCAAATTCCAAATTCCGAGTTCGGAATTCTGAGTTGCGAATTCCAAATTCCAAATTCTGAGTTTGGAATTCAGAGTTCAGAATTCTGAGTTCCGAGTTCGGAATTCCGAGTTGGGAATTCCGCGGTCAGAATTCCAAGTTCGGAATTCTGAGTTTGGTATTCCAAATTAGAAATTCTGAGTTCAGAATTCCGAGTTCAGAATTCTGAGTGCGGAATTCCGAGTGCAGAATTCCGAGTTTGGAATTCCAACTTCCAAATTCCGAGTTCCGAGTTCCGAATTCAGAAATCTGAGTTCAGAATTCCGAGTTCCAAATTCCGAGTTCAGAGTTCCAAGTTCCGAATTCCGAGTTGCGAATTCCAAGTTTGGTTTTCCAAATTCCAATTTCCGAGTTCCGAATTCCGAGTTCCGAATTCCAAGTTCTGAATTCCGAATTCCGAGTTCAGTGTTCTGAGTTCAGAATTCCAAGTTCAGAATTTCGAGTTCAGAATTCCAAATTCCAAATTCTGAGTTCGGAATTCCGAGTTGCGAATTCCAAATTCCAAATTCCAAATTCTGAGTTCAGAATTCAGAGTTCAGAGTTCTGAGTTCCAAATTCCGAATTCCGAGTTCGGAATTCTGAGTTCCGAGTTCGGAATTCCAAGTTCCGAATTCCAAATTCCAAATTCCTAGTTTAGAATTCTGAGTTCTGAATTCGGAGTTTGGAATTCCGAGTTCCAAAATCCGAGTTCAAAATTCTGAGATCCGAATTCCGAGTTTGGAATTCCGAGGTCAGAATTCCAAGTTCGGAATTCCAAATTCCAAATTCTGAGTTCGGAATTCTGAGTTCAGAATTCCGAATTCCGAATTCCGAGTTCAGTGTTCTGAGTTCAGAATTCCAAGTTCAGAATTTCGAGTTCAGAATTCCAAATTCCAAATTCCGAGTTCGGTATTCCGAGTTGCGAATTCCAAATTCCAAATTCTGAGTTCGGAATTCAGAGTTCAGAATTCTGAGTTCCGAGTTGGGAATTCCACGGTCAGAATTCCAAGTTCGGAATTCTGAGTTTGGTATTCCAAATTCCAAATTCTGAGTTCGGATTTTCAACTTCCAAATTCCGAGTTCCAAATTCCAAATTCCGAGGTCAGAATTCCGAGTTCAGAATTCCGAGTTCAGAATTCTGAGTTCCGAATTCCGAGTTTGGTATTCCAAATTCCAATTTCCGAGTTCACAATTCCGAGTTCCGAATTCCGAATTCCGAGTTCAGTGTTCTGAGTTCAGAATTCCAAATTCCAAATTCCGAGTTCGGAATTCCGAGTTGCGAATTCCAAATTCCAAATTCCGAGTTCGGAATTCCGAGTTCAGAATTCTGAGTTCCGAGTTGGGAATTCCACGGTCAGAATTCCAAGTTCGGAATTCTGAGTTTGGTATTCCAAATTCTGAGTTCGGATTTTCAACTTCCAAATTCCGAGTTCCAAATTCCAAATTCCGAGTTCAGAATTCCGAGTTCAGAATTCCGAGTTCAGAATTCTGAGTTCTGAATTCCGAGTTTGGAATTCCAAGTTCCAAGTTCCGAGTTTGGAATTCCGAGTTTGGTATTCCAAATTCCAATTTCCGAGTTCCGAATTCCGAATTCCGAGTTCAGTGTTCTGAGTTCAGAATTCCAATTTCAGAATTTCGAGTTCAGAATTCCAAATTCCAAATTCCGAGTTCGGAATTCCGAGTTGCGAATTCCAAATTCCAAATTCTGAGTTCGGAATTCTGAGTTCCGAGTTTGGAATTCCGAGTTGGGAATCCCGCGGTCAGAATTCCAAGTTTGGAATTCTGAGTTTGGTATTCCAAATTCCAAATTCTGAGTTCGGATTTTCAACTTCCAAATTCCGAGTTCCAAATTCCAAATTCAGAATTCCGAGTTCAGAATTCCAAGTTCAGAATTCTGAGTTCCGAATTCCGAGTTTGGTATTCCAAATTCCAATTTCCGAGTTCACAATTCCGAGTTCCGAATTCCGAATTCCGAGTTCAGTGTTCTGAGTTCAGAATTCCAAATTCCAAATTCCGAGTTCGGAATTCCGAGTTGCGAATTCCAAATTCCAAATTCCGAGTTCGGAATTCCGAGTTGGGAATTCCGAGGTCAGAATTCCAAGTTCGGAATTCTTAGTTTGGTATTCAAAATTTAAATTCTGAGTTCAGAATTCCAAATTCTGAGTTCAGAATTCCAAATTCTGAGTTCAGAATTCCAAATTCTGAGTTCAGAATTCCGAGTTCAGAATTCCGAGTTCCGAATTCCGAATTCCGAGTTCAGTGTTCTGAGTTCAGAATTCCAAGTTCAGAATTTCGAGTTCAGAATTCCAAATTCCAAATTCCGAGTTCGGAATTCTGAGTTGCGAATTCCAAATTCCAAATTCTGAGTTTGGAATTCAGAGTTCAGAATTCTGAGTTCCGAGTTCGGAATTCCGAGTTGGGAATTCCGCGGTCAGAATTCCAAGTTCGGAATTCTGAGTTTGGTATTCCAAATTAGAAATTCTGAGTTCAGAATTCCGAGTTCAGAATTCTGAGTGCGGAATTCCGAGTGCAGAATTCCGAGTTTGGAATTCCAACTTCCAAATTCCGAGTTCCGAGTTCCGAATTCAGAAATCTGAGTTCAGAATTCCGAGTTCCAAATTCCGAGTTCAGAGTTCCAAGTTCCGAATTCCGAGTTGCGAATTCCAAGTTTGGTTTTCCAAATTCCAATTTCCGAGTTCCGAATTCCGAGTTCCGAATTCCAAGTTCTGAATTCCGAATTCCGAGTTCAGTGTTCTGAGTTCAGAATTCCAAGTTCAGAATTTCGAGTTCAGAATTCCAAATTCCAAATTCTGAGTTCGGAATTCCGAGTTGCGAATTCCAAATTCCAAATTCTGAGTTCAGAATTCAGAGTTCAGAGTTCTGAGTTCCAAATTCCGAATTCCGAGTTCGGAATTCTGAGTTCCGAGTTCGGAATTCCAAGTTCCGAATTCCAAATTCCAAATTCCTAGTTTAGAATTCTGAGTTCTGAATTCGGAGTTTGGAATTCCGAGTTCCAAAATCCGAGTTCAAAATTCTGAGATCCGAATTCCGAGTTTGGAATTCCGAGGTCAGAATTCCAAGTTCGGAATTCCAAATTCCAAATTCTGAGTTCGGAATTCTGAGTTCAGAATTCCGAATTCCGAATTCCGAGTTCAGTGTTCTGAGTTCAGAATTCCAAGTTCAGAATTTCGAGTTCAGAATTCCAAATTCCAAATTCCGAGTTCGGAATTCCGAGTTGCGAATTCCAAATTCCAAATTCCGAGTTCGGAATTCCGAGTTCAGAATTCTGAGTTCCGAGTTGGGAATTCCACGGTCAGAATTCCAAGTTCGGAATTCTGAGTTTGGTATTCCAAATTCTGAGTTCGGATTTTCAACTTCCAAATTCCGAGTTCCAAATTCCAAATTCCGAGTTCAGAATTCCGAGTTCAGAATTCCGAGTTCAGAATTCTGAGTTCTGAATTCCGAGTTTGGAATTCCAAGTTCCAAGTTCCGAGTTTGGAATTCCGAGTTTGGTATTCCAAATTCCAATTTCCGAGTTCCGAATTCCGAATTCCGAGTTCAGTGTTCTGAGTTCAGAATTCCAATTTCAGAATTTCGAGTTCAGAATTCCAAATTCCAAATTCCGAGTTCGGAATTCCGAGTTGCGAATTCCAAATTCCAAATTCTGAGTTCGGAATTCTGAGTTCCGAGTTTGGAATTCCGAGTTGGGAATCCCGCGGTCAGAATTCCAAGTTTGGAATTCTGAGTTTGGTATTCCAAATTCCAAATTCTGAGTTCGGATTTTCAACTTCCAAATTCCGAGTTCCAAATTCCAAATTCAGAATTCCGAGTTCAGAATTCCAAGTTCAGAATTCTGAGTTCCGAATTCCGAGTTTGGTATTCCAAATTCCAATTTCCGAGTTCACAATTCCGAGTTCCGAATTCCGAATTCCGAATTCCGAGTTCAGTGTTCTGAGTTCAGAATTCCAAATTCCAAATTCCGAGTTCGGAATTCCGAGTTGCGAATTCCAAATTCCAAATTCCGAGTTCGGAATTCCGAGTTGGGAATTCCGAGGTCAGAATTCCAAGTTCGGAATTCTTAGTTTGGTATTCAAAATTTAAATTCTGAGTTCAGAATTCCAAATTCTGAGTTCAGAATTCCAAATTCTGAGTTCAGAATTCCAAATTCTGAGTTCAGAATTCCGAGTTCAGAATTCCGAGTTCCGAATTCCGAATTCCGAGTTCAGTGTTCTGAGTTCAGAATTCCAAGTTCAGAATTTCGAGTTCAGAATTCCAAATTCCAAATTCCGAGTTCGGAATTCTGAGTTGCGAATTCCAAATTCCAAATTCTGAGTTTGGAATTCAGAGTTCAGAATTCTGAGTTCCGAGTTCGGAATTCCGAGTTGGGAATTCCGCGGTCAGAATTCCAAGTTCGGAATTCTGAGTTTGGTATTCCAAATTAGAAATTCTGAGTTCAGAATTCCGAGTTCAGAATTCTGAGTGCGGAATTCCGAGTGCAGAATTCCGAGTTTGGAATTCCAACTTCCAAATTCCGAGTTCCGAGTTCCGAATTCAGAAATCTGAGTTCAGAATTCCGAGTTCCAAATTCCGAGTTCAGAGTTCCAAGTTCCGAATTCCGAGTTGCGAATTCCAAGTTTGGTTTTCCAAATTCCAATTTCCGAGTTCCGAATTCCGAGTTCCGAATTCCAAGTTCTGAATTCCGAATTCCGAGTTCAGTGTTCTGAGTTCAGAATTCCAAGTTCAGAATTTCGAGTTCAGAATTCCAAATTCCAAATTCTGAGTTCGGAATTCCGAGTTGCGAATTCCAAATTCCAAATTCTGAGTTCAGAATTCAGAGTTCAGAGTTCTGAGTTCCAAATTCCGAATTCCGAGTTCGGAATTCTGAGTTCCGAGTTCGGAATTCCAAGTTCCGAATTCCAAATTCCAAATTCCTAGTTTAGAATTCTGAGTTCTGAATTCGGAGTTTGGAATTCCGAGTTCCAAAATCCGAGTTCAAAATTCTGAGATCCGAATTCCGAGTTTGGAATTCCGAGGTCAGAATTCCAAGTTCGGAATTCCAAATTCCAAATTCTGAGTTCGGAATTCTGAGTTCAGAATTCCGAATTCCGAATTCCGAGTTCAGTGTTCTGAGTTCAGAATTCCAAGTTCAGAATTTCGAGTTCAGAATTCCAAATTCCAAATTCCGAGTTCGGTATTCCGAGTTGCGAATTCCAAATTCCAAATTCTGAGTTCGGAATTCAGAGTTCAGAATTCTGAGTTCCGAGTTGGGAATTCCACGGTCAGAATTCCAAGTTCGGAATTCTGAGTTTGGTATTCCAAATTCCAAATTCTGAGTTCGGATTTTCAACTTCCAAATTCCGAGTTCCAAATTCCAAATTCCGAGGTCAGAATTCCGAGTTCAGAATTCCGAGTTCAGAATTCTGAGTTCCGAATTCCGAGTTTGGTATTCCAAATTCCAATTTCCGAGTTCACAATTCCGAGTTCCGAATTCCGAATTCCGAGTTCAGTGTTCTGAGTTCAGAATTCCAAATTCCAAATTCCGAGTTCGGAATTCCGAGTTGCGAATTCCAAATTCCAAATTCCGAGTTCGGAATTCCGAGTTGGGATTTCCGAGGTCAGAATTCCAAGTTCGGAATTCTTAGTTTGGTATTCAAAATTTAAATTCTGAGTTCAGAATTCCAAATTCTGAGTTCAGAATTCCAAATTCTGAGTTCAGAATTCCAAATTCTGAGTTCAGAATTCCAAATTCTGAGATCAGAATTCCGAGTTCAGAATTCCGAGTTTCGAATTCCGAATTCCGAGTTCAGTGTTCTGAGTTCAGAATTCCAAGTTCAGAATTTCGAGTTCAGAATTCCAAATTCCAAATTCCGAGTTCGGAATTCTGAGTTGCGAATTCCAAATTCCAAATTCTGAGTTTGGAATTCAGAGTTCAGAATTCTGAGTTCCGAGTTCGGAATTCCGAGTTGGGAATTCCGTGGTCAGAATTCCAAGTTCGGAATTCTGAGTTTGGTATTCCAAATTAGAAATTCTGAGTTCAGAATTCCGAGTTCAGAATTCTGAGTGCGGAATTCCGAGTGCAGAATTCCGAGTTTGGAATTCCAACTTCCAAATTCCGAGTTCCAAGTTCAGAAATCCGAGTTCAGAATTCCGAGTTCCAAATTCCGAGTTCAGAGTTCCGAGTTCCGAATTCCGAGTTGCGAATTCCAAGTTTGGTTTTCCAAATTCCAATTTCCGAGTTCCGAATTCCGAGTTCCAAATTCCAAGTTCCGAATTCCTAATTCCGAATTTCGAGTTCAGTGTTCTGAGTTCAGAATTCCAAGTTCAGAATTTCGAGTTCAGAATTCCAAATTCCAAATTCCGAGTTCGGAATTCCGAGTTGCGAATTCCAAATTCCAAATTCTGAGTTCGGAATTCAGAGTTCAGAATTCTGAGTTCCGTGTTCGGAATTCCGAGTTGGGAATCCCGCGGTCAGAATTCCAAGTTCGGAATTCTGAGTTTGGTATTCCAAATTCCAAATTCTGAGTTTGGATTTTCAACTTCCAAATTCCAAGTTCCGAATTCCAAATTCCAAATTCCTAGTTTAGAATTCTGAGTTCTGAATTCGGAGTTTGGAATTCCGAGTTCCAAAATCCGAGTTCAAAATTCTGAGATCCGAATTCCGAGTTTGGAATTCCGAGGTCAGAATTCCAAGTTCGGAATTCCAAATTCCAAATTCTGAGTTCGGAATTCTGAGTTCAGAATTCCGAATTCCGAATTCCGAGTTCAGTGTTCTGAGTTCAGAATTCCAAGTTCAGAATTTCGAGTTCAGAATTCCAAATTCCAAATTCCGAGTTCGGTATTCCGAGTTGCGAATTCCAAATTCCAAATTCTGAGTTCGGAATTCAGAGTTCAGAATTCTGAGTTCCGAGTTGGGAATTCCACGGTCAGAATTCCAAGTTCGGAATTCTGAGTTTGGTATTCCAAATTCCAAATTCTGAGTTCGGATTTTCAACTTCCAAATTCCGAGTTCCAAATTCCAAATTCCGAGGTCAGAATTCCGAGTTCAGAATTCCGAGTTCACAATTCCGAGTTCCGAATTCCGAATTCCGAGTTCAGTGTTCTGAGTTCAGAATTCCAAATTCCAAATTCCGAGTTCGGAATTCCGAGTTGCGAATTCCAAATTCCAAATTCCGAGTTCGGAATTCCGAGTTGGGAATTCCGAGGTCAGAATTCCGAGGTCAGAATTCCAAGTTCGGAATTCTTAGTTTGGTATTCAAAATTTAAATTCTGAGTTCAGAATTCCAAATTCTGAGTTCAGAATTCCAAATTCTGAGTTCAGAATTCCAAATTCCGAGTTCAGTGTTCTGAGTTCAGAATTCCAAGTTCAGAATTTCGAGTTCAGAATTCCAAATTCCAAATTCCGAGTTCGGAATTCTGAGTTGCGAATTCCAAATTCCAAATTCTGAGTTTGGAATTCAGAGTTCAGAATTCTGAGTTCCGAGTTCGGAATTCCGAGTTGGGAATTCCGCGGTCAGAATTCCAAGTTCGGAATTCTGAGTTTGGTATTCCAAATTAGAAATTCTGAGTTCAGAATTCCGAGTTCAGAATTCTGAGTGCGGAATTCCGAGTGCAGAATTCCGAGTTTGGAATTCCAACTTCCAAATTCCGAGTTCCAAGTTCAGAAATCCGAGTTCAGAATTCCGAGTTCCAAATTCCGAGTTCAGAGTTCCAAGTTCCGAATTCCGAGTTGCGAATTCCAAGTTTGGTTTTCCAAATTCCAATTTCCGAGTTCCGAATTCCGAGTTCCAAATTCCAAGTTCCGAATTCCTAATTCCGAATTTCGAGTTCAGTGTTCTGAGTTCAGAATTCCAAGTTCAGAATTTCGAGTTCAGAATTCCAAATTCCAAATTCCGAGTTCGGAATTCCGAGTTGCGAATTCCAAATTCCAAATTCTGAGTTTGGAATTCAGAGTTCAGAATTCTGAGTTCCGAGTTCGGAATTCCAAGTTGGGAATTCCGCGGTCAGAATTCCAAGTTCGGAATTCTGAGTTTGGTATTCCAAATTAGAAATTCTGAGTTCAGAATTCCGAGTTGTGTTCTGAGTTCAGAATTCCAAGTTCAGAATTTCGAGTTCAGAATTCCGAATTCCAAATTCCGAGTTTGGAATTCCGAGTTTGGTATTCCAAATTCCAATTTCCGAGTTCCGAGTTCAGAATTCCAAATTCCAAATTCCGAGTTCGGTATTCCGAGTTGCGAATTCCAAATTCCAAATTCTGAGTTCGGAATTCAGAGTTCAGAATTCTGAGTTCCGAGTTGGGAATTCCACGGTCAGAATTCCAAGTTCGGAATTCTGAGTTTGGTATTCCAAATTCCAAATTCTGAGTTCGGATTTTCAACTTCCAAATTCCGAGTTCCAAATTCCAAATTCCGAGGTCAGAATTCCGAGTTCAGAATTCCGAGTTCAGAATTCTGAGTTCCGAATTCCGAGTTTGGAATTCCAAGTTCCAAGTTCCGAGTTTGGAATTCCGAGTTTGGTATTCCAAATTCCAATTTCCGAGTTCCGAATTCCGAATTCCGAGTTCAGTGTTCTGAGTTCAGAATTCCAAGTTCAGAATTTCGAGTTCAGAATTCCAAATTCCAAATTCCGAGTTCGGAATTCCGAGTTGCGAATTCCAAATTCTAAATTCTGAGTTCGGAATTCAGAGTTCAGAATTCTGAGTTCCGAGTTTGGAATTCCGAGTTGGGAATCCCGCGGTCAGAATTCCAAGTTTGGAATTCTGAGTTTGGTATTCCAAATTCCAAATTCTGAGTTCGGATTTTCAACTTCCAAATTCCGAGTTCCAAATTCCAAATTCAGAATTCCGAGTTCAGAATTCCGAGTTCAGAATTCTGAGTTCCGAATTCCGAGTTTGGTATTCCAAATTCCAATTTCCGAGTTCACAATTCCGAGTTCCGAATTCCGAATTCCGAATTCCGAGTTCAGTGTTCTGAGTTCAGAATTCCAAATTCCAAATTCCGAGTTCGGAATTCCGAGTTGCGAATTCCGAGGTCAGAATTCCAAGTTCGGAATTCTTAGTTTGGTATTCAAAATTTAAATTCTGAGTTCAGAATTCCAAATTCTGAGTTCAGAATTCCAAATTCTGAGTTCAGAATTCCGAGTTCAGAATTCCGAGTTCCGAATTCCGAGTTCCGAATTCCGAGTTCAGTGTTCTGAGTTCAGAATTCCAAGTTCAGAATTTCGAGTTCAGAATTCCAAATTCCAAATTCCGAGTTCGGAATTCTGAGTTGCGAATTCCAAATTCCAAATTCTGAGTTTGGAATTCAGAGTTCAGAATTCTGAGTTCCGAGTTCGGAATTCCGAGTTGGGAATTCCGCGGTCAGAATTCCAAGTTCGGAATTCTGAGTTTGGTATTCCAAATTAGAAATTCTGAGTTCAGAATTCCGAGTTCAGAATTCTGAGTGCGGAATTCCGAGTGCAGAATTCCGAGTTTGGAATTCCAACTTCCAAATTCCGAGTTCGGAGTTCCGAGTTCCGAATTCAGAAATCTGAGTTCAGAATTCCGAGTTCCAAATTCCGAGTTCAGAGTTCCAAGTTCCGAATTCCGAGTTGCGAATTCCAAGTTTGGTTTTCCAAATTCCAATTTCCGAGTTCCGAATTCCGAGTTCCGAATTCCAAGTTCTGAATTCCGAATTCCGAGTTCAGTGTTCTGAGTTCAGAATTCCAAGTTCAGAATTTCGAGTTCAGAATTCCAAATTCCAAATTCTGAGTTCGGAATTCCGAGTTGCGAATTCCAAATTCCAAATTCTGAGTTCAGAATTCAGAGTTCAGAGTTCTGAGTTCCAAATTCCGAATTCCGAGTTCGGAATTCTGAGTTCCGAGTTCGGAATTCCAAGTTCCGAATTCCAAATTCCAAATTCCTAGTTTAGAATTCTGAG
Organism: Erythrolamprus reginae; assembly: GCF_031021105.1. Classification (NCBI taxonomy): domain Eukaryota; kingdom Metazoa; phylum Chordata; class Lepidosauria; order Squamata; family Dipsadidae; genus Erythrolamprus; species Erythrolamprus reginae. The sequence continues at coordinate 213,121,426 of NC_091951.1, read as the reverse complement.
TTCTGAATTCGGAGTTTGGAATTCCGAGTTCCAAAATCCGAGTTCCAAATTCTGAGATCCGAATTCCGAGTTTGGAATTCCGAGGTCAGAATTCCAAGTTCGGAATTCCAAATTCCAAATTCTGAGTTCGGAATTCTGAGTTCAGAATTCCGAATTCCGAATTCCGAGTTCAGTGTTCTGAGTTCAGAATTCCAAGTTCAGAATTTTGAGTTCAGAATTCCGAATTCCAAATTACGAGGTCGGAATTCTGAGTTGGGAATTCCAAGTTTGGAATTCCGAGTTCCGAGTTCAGAATTCCAAGTTCAGAATTCCAAATTCCGAGTTTGGAATTCTGAGTTCCGCATTCCGAGTTTGCAATTCCGAGGTCAGAATTCCAAGTTCGGAATTCCAAGTTTGGTATTCCAAATTCCAAATTCCGAGTTGTGTTCTGAGTTCAGAATTCCAAGTTCAGAATTTCGAGTTCAGAATTCCGAATTCCAAATTCCGAGTTCGGAATTCCGAGTTCAGAATTCTGAGTTCCGAATTCCGAGTTTGGAATTCCAAGTTGCAAGTTCCGAGTTTGGAATTCCGAGTTTGGTATTCCAAATTCCAATTTCCGAGTTCCGAGTTCCGAATTCCGAATTCCGAGTTCAGTGTTCTGAGTTCAGAATTCCAAGTTCAGAATTTCGAGTTCAGAATTCCAAATTCCAAATTCCGAGTTCGGTATTCCGAGTTGCGAATTCCAAATTCCAAATTCTGAGTTCGGAATTCAGAGTTCAGAATTCTGAGTTCCGAGTTGGGAATTCCACGGTCAGAATTCCAAGTTCGGAATTCTGAGTTTGGTATTCCAAATTCCAAATTCTGAGTTCGGATTTTCAACTTCCAAATTCCGAGTTCCAAATTCCAAATTCCGAGGTCAGAATTCCGAGTTCAGAATTCCGAGTTCAGAATTCTGAGTTCCGAATTCCGAGTTTGGAATTCCAAGTTCCAAGTTCCGAGTTTGGAATTCCGAGTTTGGTATTCCAAATTCCAATTTCCGAGTTCCGAATTCCGAATTCCGAGTTCAGTGTTCTGAGTTCAGAATTCCAAGTTCAGAATTTCGAGTTCAGAATTCCAAATTCCAAATTCCGAGTTCGGAATTCCGAGTTGCGAATTCCAAATTCCAAATTCTGAGTTTGGAATTCCGAGTTGGGAATCCCGCGGTCAGAATTCCAAGTTTGGAATTCTGAGTTTGGTATTCCAAATTCCAAATTCTGAGTTCAGATTTTCAACTTCCAAATTCCGAGTTCCAAATTCCAAATTCAGAATTCCGAGTTCAGAATTCGGAGTTCCGAATTCCGAATTCCGAATTCCGAGTTCAGTGTTCTGAGTTCAGAATTCCAAATTCCAAATTCCGAGTTCGGAATTCCGAGTTGCGAATTCCGAGGTCAGAATTCCAAGTTCGGAATTCTTAGTTTGGTATTCAAAATTTAAATTCTGAGTTCAGAATTCCAAATTCTGAGTTCAGAATTCCAAATTCTGAGTTCAGAATTCCAAATTCTGAGTTCAGAATTCCGAGTTCAGAATTCCGAGTTCCGAATTCCGAATTCCGAGTTCAGTGTTCTGAGTTCAGAATTCCAAGTTCAGAATTTCGAGTTCAGAATTCCAAATTCCAAATTCCGAGTTCGGAATTCTGAGTTGCGAATTCCAAATTCCAAATTCTGAGTTTGGAATTCAGAGTTCAGAATTCTGAGTTCCGAGTTCGGAATTCCGAGTTGGGAATTCCGCGGTCAGAATTCCAAGTTCGGAATTCTGAGTTTGGTATTCCAAATTAGAAATTCTGAGTTCAGAATTCCGAGTTCAGAATTCTGAGTGTGGAATTCCGAGTGCAGAATTCCGAGTTTGGAATTCCAACTTCCAAATTCCGAGTTCCGAGTTCCGAATTCAGAAATCTGAGTTCAGAATTCCGAGTTCCAAATTCCGAGTTCAGAGTTCCAAGTTCCGAATTCCGAGTTGCGAATTCCAAGTTTGGTTTTCCAAATTCCAATTTCCGAGTTCCGAATTCCAAGTTCTGAATTCCGAATTCCGAGTTCAGTGTTCTGAGTTCAGAATTCCAAGTTCAGAATTTCGAGTTCAGAATTCCAAATTCCAAATTCTGAGTTCGGAATTCCGAGTTGCGAATTCCAAATTCCAAATTCTGAGTTCAGAATTCAGAGTTCAGAGTTCTGAGTTCCAAATTCCGAATTCCGAGTTCGGAATTCTGAGTTCCGAGTTCGGAATTCCAAGTTCCGAATTCCAAATTCCAAATTCCTAGTTTAGAATTCTGAGTTCTGAATTCGGAGTTTGGAATTCCGAGTTCCAAAATCCGAGTTCCAAATTCTGAGATCCGAATTCCGAGTTTGGAATTCCGAGGTCAGAATTCCAAGTTCGGAATTCCAAATTCCAAATTCTGAGTTCGGAATTCTGAGTTCAGAATTCCGAATTCCGAATTCCGAGTTCAGTGTTCTGAGTTCAGAATTCCAAGTTCAGAATTTCGAGTTCAGAATTCCAAATTCCAAATTCCGAGTTCGGTATTCCGAGTTGCGAATTCCAAATTCCAAATTCTGAGTTCGGAATTCAGAGTTCAGAATTCTGAGTTCCGAGTTGGGAATTCCACGGTCAGAATTCCAAGTTCGGAATTCTGAGTTTGGTATTCCAAATTCCAAATTCTGAGTTCGGATTTTCAACTTCCAAATTCCGAGTTCCAAATTCCAAATTCCGAGGTCAGAATTCCGAGGTCAGAATTCCGAGTTCAGAATTCCGAGTTCAAAATTCTGAGTTCCGAATTCCGAGTTTGGTATTCCAAATTCCAATTTCCGAGTTCACAATTCCGAGTTCCGAATTCCGAATTCCGAGTTCAGTGTTCTGAGTTCAGAATTCCAAATTCCAAATTCCGAGTTCGGAATTCCGAGTTGCGAATTCCAAATTCCAAATTCCGAGTTCGGAATTCCGAGTTGGGAATTCCGAGGTCAGAATTCCAAGTTCGGAATTCTTAGTTTGGTATTCAAAATTTAAATTCTGAGTTCAGAATTCCAAATTCTGAGTTCAGAATTCCAAATTCTGAGTTCAGAATTCCAAATTCTGAGTTCAGAATTCCGAGTTCAGAATTCCGAGTTCCGAATTCCGAATTCCGAGTTCAGTGTTCTGAGTTCAGAATTCCAAGTTCAGAATTTCGAGTTCAGAATTCCAAATTCCAAATTCCGAGTTCGGAATTCTGAGTTGCGAATTCCAAATTCCAAATTCTGAGTTTGGAATTCAGAGTTCAGAATTCTGAGTTCCGAGTTCGGAATTCCGAGTTCCGAATTCCAAATTCCGAGTTCAGTGTTCTGAGTTCAGAATTCCAAGTTCAGAATTTCGAGTTCAGAATTCCAAATTCCAAATTCCGAGTTCGGAATTCTGAGTTGCGAATTCCAAATTCCAAATTCTGAGTTTGGAATTCAGAGTTCAGAATTCTGAGTTCCGAGTTCGGAATTCCGAGTTGGGAATTCCGCGGTCAGAATTCCAAGTTCGGAATTCTGAGTTTGGTATTCCAAATTAGAAATTCTGAGTTCAGAATTCCGAGTTCAGAATTCTGAGTGCGGAATTCCGAGTGCAGAATTCCGAGTTTGGAATTCCAACTTCCAAATTCCGAGTTCCGAGTTCCGAATTCAGAAATCTGAGTTCAGAATTCCGAGTTCCAAATTCCGAGTTCAGAGTTCCAAGTTCCGAATTCCGAGTTGCGAATTCCAAGTTTGGTTTTCCAAATTCCAATTTCCGAGTTCCGAATTCCGAGTTCCGAATTCCAAGTTCTGAATTCCGAATTCCGAGTTCAGTGTTCTGAGTTCAGAATTCCGAGTTCAGAATTCTGAGTGCGGAATTCCGAGTGCAGAATTCCGAGTTTGGAATTCCAACTTCCAAATTCCGAGTTCCGAGTTCCGAATTCAGAAATCTGAGTTCAGAATTCCGAGTTCCAAATTCCGAGTTCAGAGTTCCAAGTTCCGAATTCCGAGTTGCGAATTCCAAGTTTGGTTTTCCAAATTCCAATTTCCGAGTTCCGAATTCCAAGTTCTGAATTCCGAATTCCGAGTTCAGTGTTCTGAGTTCAGAATTCCAAGTTCAGAATTTCGAGTTCAGAATTCCAAATTCCAAATTCTGAGTTCGGAATTCCGAGTTGCGAATTCCAAATTCCAAATTCTGAGTTCAGAATTCAGAGTTCAGAGTTCTGAGTTCCAAATTCCGAATTCCGAGTTCGGAATTCTGAGTTCCGAGTTCGGAATTCCAAGTTCCGAATTCCAAATTCCAAATTCCTAGTTTAGAATTCTGAGTTCTGAATTCGGAGTTTGGAATTCCGAGTTCCAAAATCCGAGTTCCAAATTCTGAGATCCGAATTCCGAGTTTGGAATTCCGAGGTCAGAATTCCAAGTTCGGAATTCCAAATTCCAAATTCTGAGTTCGGAATTCTGAGTTCAGAATTCCGAATTCCGAATTCCGAGTTCAGTGTTCTGAGTTCAGAATTCCAAGTTCAGAATTTCGAGTTCAGAATTCCAAATTCCAAATTCCGAGTTCGGTATTCCGAGTTGCGAATTCCAAATTCCAAATTCTGAGTTCGGAATTCAGAGTTCAGAATTCTGAGTTCCGAGTTGGGAATTCCACGGTCAGAATTCCAAGTTCGGAATTCTGAGTTTGGTATTCCAAATTCCAAATTCTGAGTTCGGATTTTCAACTTCCAAATTCCGAGTTCCAAATTCCAAATTCCGAGGTCAGAATTCCGAGGTCAGAATTCCGAGTTCAGAATTCCGAGTTCAAAATTCTGAGTTCCGAATTCCGAGTTTGGTATTCCAAATTCCAATTTCCGAGTTCACAATTCCGAGTTCCGAATTCCGAATTCCGAGTTCAGTGTTCTGAGTTCAGAATTCCAAATTCCAAATTCCGAGTTCGGAATTCCGAGTTGCGAATTCCAAATTCCAAATTCCGAGTTCGGAATTCCGAGTTGGGAATTCCGAGGTCAGAATTCCAAGTTCGGAATTCTTAGTTTGGTATTCAAAATTTAAATTCTGAGTTCAGAATTCCAAATTCTGAGTTCAGAATTCCAAATTCTGAGTTCAGAATTCCAAATTCTGAGTTCAGAATTCCGAGTTCAGAATTCCGAGTTCCGAATTCCGAATTCCGAGTTCAGTGTTCTGAGTTCAGAATTCCAAGTTCAGAATTTCGAGTTCAGAATTCCAAATTCCAAATTCCGAGTTCGGAATTCTGAGTTGCGAATTCCAAATTCCAAATTCTGAGTTTGGAATTCAGAGTTCAGAATTCTGAGTTCCGAGTTCGGAATTCCGAGTTCCGAATTCCAAATTCCGAGTTCAGTGTTCTGAGTTCAGAATTCCAAGTTCAGAATTTCGAGTTCAGAATTCCAAATTCCAAATTCCGAGTTCGGAATTCTGAGTTGCGAATTCCAAATTCCAAATTCTGAGTTTGGAATTCAGAGTTCAGAATTCTGAGTTCCGAGTTCGGAATTCCGAGTTGGGAATTCCGCGGTCAGAATTCCAAGTTCGGAATTCTGAGTTTGGTATTCCAAATTAGAAATTCTGAGTTCAGAATTCCGAGTTCAGAATTCTGAGTGCGGAATTCCGAGTGCAGAATTCCGAGTTTGGAATTCCAACTTCCAAATTCCGAGTTCCGAGTTCCGAATTCAGAAATCTGAGTTCAGAATTCCGAGTTCCAAATTCCGAGTTCAGAGTTCCAAGTTCCGAATTCCGAGTTGCGAATTCCAAGTTTGGTTTTCCAAATTCCAATTTCCGAGTTCCGAATTCCGAGTTCCGAATTCCAAGTTCTGAATTCCGAATTCCGAGTTCAGTGTTCTGAGTTCAGAATTCCGAGTTCAGAATTCTGAGTGCGGAATTCCGAGTGCAGAATTCCGAGTTTGGAATTCCAACTTCCAAATTCCGAGTTCCGAGTTCCGAATTCAGAAATCTGAGTTCAGAATTCCGAGTTCCAAATTCCGAGTTCAGAGTTCCAAGTTCCGAATTCCGAGTTGCGAATTCCAAGTTTGGTTTTCCAAATTCCAATTTCCGAGTTCCGAATTCCAAGTTCTGAATTCCGAATTCCGAGTTCAGTGTTCTGAGTTCAGAATTCCAAGTTCAGAATTTCGAGTTCAGAATTCCAAATTCCAAATTCTGAGTTCGGAATTCCGAGTTGCGAATTCCAAATTCCAAATTCTGAGTTCAGAATTCAGAGTTCAGAGTTCTGAGTTCCAAATTCCGAATTCCGAGTTCGGAATTCTGAGTTCCGAGTTCGGAATTCCAAGTTCCGAATTCCAAATTCCAAATTCCTAGTTTAGAATTCTGAGTTCTGAATTCGGAGTTTGGAATTCCGAGTTCCAAAATCCGAGTTCCAAATTCTGAGATCCGAATTCCGAGTTTGGAATTCCGAGGTCAGAATTCCAAGTTCGGAATTCCAAATTCCAAATTCTGAGTTCGGAATTCTGAGTTCAGAATTCCGAATTCCGAATTCCGAGTTCAGTGTTCTGAGTTCAGAATTCCAAGTTCAGAATTTCGAGTTCAGAATTCCAAATTCCAAATTCCGAGTTCGGTATTCCGAGTTGCGAATTCCAAATTCCAAATTCTGAGTTCGGAATTCAGAGTTCAGAATTCTGAGTTCCGAGTTGGGAATTCCACGGTCAGAATTCCAAGTTCGGAATTCTGAGTTTGGTATTCCAAATTCCAAATTCTGAGTTCGGATTTTCAACTTCCAAATTCCGAGTTCCAAATTCCAAATTCCGAGGTCAGAATTCCGAGTTCAGAATTCCGAGTTCAAAATTCTGAGTTCCGAATTCCGAGTTTGGTATTCCAAATTCCAATTTCCGAGTTCACAATTCCGAGTTCCGAATTCCGAATTCCGAATTCCGAATTCCGAGTTCAGTGTTCTGAGTTCAGAATTCCAAATTCCAAATTCCGAGTTCGGAATTCCGAGTTGCGAATTCCAAATTCCAAATTCCGAGTTCGGAATTCCGAGTTGGGAATTCCGAGGTCAGAATTCCAAGTTCGGAATTCTTAGTTTGGTATTCAAAATTTAAATTCTGAGTTCAGAATTCCAAATTCTGAGTTCAGAATTCCAAATTCTGAGTTCAGAATTCCAAATTCTGAGTTCAGAATTCCGAGTTCAGAATTCCGAGTTCCGAATTCCGAATTCCGAGTTCAGTGTTCTGAGTTCAGAATTCCAAGTTCAGAATTTCGAGTTCAGAATTCCAAATTCCAAATTCCGAGTTCGGAATTCTGAGTTGCGAATTCCAAATTCCAAATTCTGAGTTTGGAATTCAGAGTTCAGAATTCTGAGTTCCGAGTTCGGAATTCCGAGTTCCGAATTCCGAATTCCGAGTTCAGTGTTCTGAGTTCAGAATTCCAAGTTCAGAATTTCGAGTTCAGAATTCCAAATTCCAAATTCCGAGTTCGGAATTCTGAGTTGCGAATTCCAAATTCCAAATTCTGAGTTTGGAATTCAGAGTTCAGAATTCTGAGTTCCGAGTTCGGAATTCCGAGTTGGGAATTCCGCGGTCAGAATTCCAAGTTCGGAATTCTGAGTTTGGTATTCCAAATTAGAAATTCTGAGTTCAGAATTCCGAGTTCAGAATTCTGAGTGCGGAATTCCGAGTGCAGAATTCCGAGTTTGGAATTCCAACTTCCAAATTCCGAGTTCCGAGTTCCGAATTCAGAAATCTGAGTTCAGAATTCCGAGTTCCAAATTCCGAGTTCAGAGTTCCAAGTTCCGAATTCCGAGTTGCGAATTCCAAGTTTGGTTTTCCAAATTCCAATTTCCGAGTTCCGAATTCCGAGTTCCGAATTCCAAGTTCTGAATTCCGAATTCCGAGTTCAGTGTTCTGAGTTCAGAATTCCAAGTTCAGAATTTCGAGTTCAGAATTCCAAATTCCAAATTCTGAGTTCGGAATTCCGAGTTGCGAATTCCAAATTCCAAATTCTGAGTTCAGAATTCAGAGTTCAGAGTTCTGAGTTCCAAATTCCGAATTCCGAGTTCGGAATTCTGAGTTCCGAGTTCGGAATTCCAAGTTCCGAATTCCAAATTCCAAATTCCTAGTTTAGAATTCTGAGTTCTGAATTCGGAGTTTGGAATTCCGAGTTCCAAAATCCGAGTTCCAAATTCTGAGATCCGAATTCCGAGTTTGGAATTCCGAGGTCAGAATTCCAAGTTCGGAATTCCAAATTCCAAATTCTGAGTTCGGAATTCTGAGTTCAGAATTCCGAATTCCGAATTCCGAGTTCAGTGTTCTGAGTTCAGAATTCCAAGTTCAGAATTTCGAGTTCAGAATTCCAAATTCCAAATTCCGAGTTCGGTATTCCGAGTTGCGAATTCCAAATTCCAAATTCTGAGTTCGGAATTCAGAGTTCCGAGTTCGGAATTCCAAGTTCCGAATTCCAAATTCCAAATTCCTAGTTTAGAATTCTGAGTTCTGAATTCGGAGTTTGGAATTCCGAGTTCCAAAATCCGAGTTCCAAATTCTGAGATCCGAATTCCGAGTTTGGAATTCCGAGGTCAGAATTCCAAATTCGGAATTCCAAATTCCAAATTCTGAGTTCGGAATTCTGAGTTCAGAATTCCGAATTCTGAATTCCGAGTTCAGTGTTCTGAGTTCAGAATTCCAAGTTCAGAATTTCGAGTTCAGAATTCCAAATTCCAAATTCCGAGTTCGGTATTCCGAGTTGCGAATTCCAAATTCCAAATTCTGAGTTCGGAATTCAGAGTTCAGAATTCTGAGTTCCGAGTTGGGAATTCCACGGTCAGAATTCCAAGTTCGGAATTCTGAGTTTGGTATTCCAAATTCCAAATTCTGAGTTCGGATTTTCAACTTCCAAATTCCGAGTTCCAAATTCCAAATTCCGAGGTCAGAAATCCGAGTTCAGAATTCCGAGTTCAGAATTCTGAGTTCCGAATTCCGAGTTTGGTATTCCAAATTCCAATTTCCGAGTTCACAATTCCGAGTTCCGAATTCCGAATTCCGAATTCCGAGTTCAGTGTTCTGAGTTCAGAATTCCAAATTCCAAATTCCGAGTTCGGAATTCCGAGTTGCGAATTCCAAATTCCAAATTCCGAGTTCGGAATTCCGAGTTGGGAATTCCGAGGTCAGAATTCCAAGTTCGGAATTCTTAGTTTGGTATTCAAAATTTAAATTCTGAGTTCAGAATTCCAAATTCTGAGTTCAGAATTCCAAATTCTGAGTTCAGAATTCCAAATTCTGAGTTCAGAATTCCGAGTTCAGAATTCCGAGTTCCGAATTCCGAATTCCGAGTTCAGTGTTCTGAGTTCAGAATTCCAAGTTCAGAATTTCGAGTTCAGAATTCCAAATTCCAAATTCCGAGTTCGGAATTCTGAGTTGCGAATTCCAAATTCCAAATTCCTAGTTTAGAATTCTGAGTTCTGAATTCGGAGTTTGGAATTCCGAGTTCCAAAATCCGAGTTCCAAATTCTGAGATCCGAATTCCGAGTTTGGAATTCCGAGGTCAGAATTCCAAGTTCGGAATTCCAAATTCCAAATTCTGAGTTCGGAATTCTGAGTTCAGAATTCCGAATTCCGAATTCCGAGTTCAGTGTTCTGAGTTCAGAATTCCAAGTTCAGAATTTCGAGTTCAGAATTCCAAATTCCAAATTCCGAGTTCGGTATTCCGAGTTGCGAATTCCAAATTCCAAATTCTGAGTTCGGAATTCAGAGTTCAGAATTCTGAGTTCCGAGTTGGGAATTCCACGGTCAGAATTCCAAGTTCGGAATTCTGAGTTTGGTATTCCAAATTCCAAATTCTGAGTTCGGATTTTCAACTTCCAAATTCCGAGTTCCAAATTCCAAATTCCGAGGTCAGAATTCCGAGTTCAGAATTCCGAGTTCAGAATTCTGAGTTCCGAATTCCGAGTTTGGTATTCCAAATTCCAATTTCCGAGTTCACAATTCCGAGTTCCGAATTCCGAATTCCGAATTCCGAGTTCAGTGTTCTGAGTTCAGAATTCCAAATTCCAAATTCCGAGTTCGGAATTCCGAGTTGCGAATTCCAAATTCCAAATTCCGAGTTCGGAATTCCGAGTTGGGAATTCCGAGGTCAGAATTCCAAGTTCGGAATTCTTAGTTTGGTATTCAAAATTTAAATTCTGAGTTCAGAATTCCAAATTCTGAGTTCAGAATTCCAAATTCTGAGTTCAGAATTCCAAATTCTGAGTTCAGAATTCCGAGTTCAGAATTCCGAGTTCCGAATTCCGAATTCCGAGTTCAGTGTTCTGAGTTCAGAATTCCAAGTTCAGAATTTCGAGTTCAGAATTCCAAATTCCAAATTCCGAGTTCGGAATTCTGAGTTGCGAATTCCAAATTCCAAATTCTGAGTTTGGAATTCAGAGTTCAGAATTCTGAGTTCCGAGTTCGGAATTCCGAGTTGGGAATTCCGCGGTCAGAATTCCAAGTTCGGAATTCTGAGTTTGGTATTCCAAATTAGAAATTCTGAGTTCAGAATTCCGAGTTCAGAATTCTGAGTGCGGAATTCCGAGTGCAGAATTCCGAGTTTGGAATTCCAACTTCCAAATTCCGAGTTCCAAGTTCAGAAATCCGAGTTCAGAATTCCGAGTTCCAAATTCCGAATTCAGAGTTCCGAGTTCCGAATTCCGAGTTGCGAATTCCAAGTTTGGTTTTCCAAATTCCAATTTCCGAGTTCCGAATTCCGAGTTCCAAATTCCAAGTTCCAAATTCCTAATTCCGAATTCCGAGTTCAGTGTTCTGAGTTCAGAATTCCAAGTTCAGAATTTCGAGTTCAGAATTCCAAATTCCAAATTCTGAGTTCGGAATTCCGAGTTGCGAATTCCAAATTCCAAATTCTGAGTTCAGAATTCAGAGTTCAGAGTTCTGAGTTCCAAATTCCGAATTCCGAGTTCGGAATTCTGAGTTCCGAGTTCGGAATTCCAAGTTCAGAATTCCAAATTCCAAATTCCTAGTTTAGAATTCTGAGTTCTGAATTCGGAGTTTGGAATTCCGAGTTCCAAAATCCGAGTTCCAAATTCTGAGATCCGAATTCCGAGTTTGGAATTCCGAGGTCAGAAATCCAAGTTCGGAATTCCAAATTCCAAATTCTGAGTTTGGAATTCCGAGTTCAGAATTCCAAATTCCGAATTCCGAGTTCAGTGTTCTGAGTTCAGAATTCCAAGTTCAGAATTTTGAGTTCAGAATTCCGAATTCCAAATTACGAGGTCGGAATTCTGAGTTGGGAATTCCAAGTTTGGAATTCCGAGTTCCGAGTTCAGAATTCCAAGTTCAGAATTCCAAATTCCGAGTTTGGAATTCTGAGTTCCGAATTCTGAGTTTGGAATTCTGAGTTCTGAAATCCGAGTTCCGAATACTGAGTTCCGCATTCCGAGTTTGGAATTCCGAGGTCAGAATTCCAAGTTCAGAATTCCGAGTTTGGTATTTCAAATTCCAAATTCCGAGTTGCGTTCTGAGTTCAGAATTTCGAGTTCAGAATTCCGAATTCCAAATTCCGAGGTCGGAATTCTGAGTTGGGAATTCCAAGTTCGGAATTCCGAGTTCCGAGTTCGGAATTCCAAGTTCATTATTCCAAATTCCAAATTCCAAGTTTGGAATTCTGAGTTCCGAATTCGGAGTTTGGAATTCCTAGTTCCAAAATCCGAGGTCGGAATTCTGAGTTCGGATTTTCAACTTCCAAATTCCGAGTTCCAAATTCCAAATTCCGAGGTCAGAATTCCGAGTTCAGAATTCCGAGTTCAGAATTCTGAGTTCCGAATTCCGAGTTTGGAATTCCGAGTTCCGAATTCCGAGTTCGGAATTCCAAGTTTGGTATTCCAAATTCCAATTTCCGAGTTCCAAATTCCGAGTTCCAAATTCCGAATTCCAAATTCCGAGTTCAGTGTTCTGAGTTCAGAATTCCAAGTTCAGAATTTTGAGTTCAGAATTCCAAATTCCAAATTCTGAGTTCAGAGTTCAGAGTTCCAAATTCCGAATTCCGAGTTCGGAATTCCAAATTCCAAATTCCTAGTTCGGTATTCCGAGTTGCGAATTCCAAATTCCAAATTCTGAGTTCGGAATTCCGAGTTGGGAATTCCGCGGTCAGAATTCCGAGTTCAGAATTCCGAGTTCAGAATTCCGAGTTCAGAATTCTGAGTTCCGAATTCCGAGTTTCGAATTCCAACTTCCAAATTCCGAGTTCGGAGTTCGGAGTTCGGAGTTCCGAATTCCAAATTCCAAATTCCAAATTCCTAGTTCGGTATTCCGAGTTGCGAATTCCAAATTCCAAATTCTGAGTTCGGAATTCCGAGTTGGGAATTCCGCGGTCAGAATTCCGAGTTCAGAATTCCGAGTTCAGAATTCCGAGTTCAGAATTCTGAGTTCCGAATTCCGAGTTTCGAATTCCAACTTCCAAATTCCGAGTTCGGAGTTCGGAGTTCGGAGTTCCGAATTCCAAATTCCAAATTCCGAGTTTGGAATTCCGAGTTGGGAATTCCAAGTTCGGAATTCCGAGTTCCGAGTTCGGAATTCCAAGTTCATTATTCCAAATTCCAAATTCCAAATTCTGAGTTCAGAATTCCGAGTTGCGAATTCCAAATTCCAAATTCTGAGTTCAGAGTTCGGAATTCCAAATTCCAAATTCCGAGTTCGGTATTCCGAGTTGCGAATTCCAAATTCCAAATTCTGAGTTCGGAATTCAGAGTTCAGAATTCTGAGTTCCGAGTTGGGAATTCCACGGTCAGAATTCCAAGTTCGGAATTCTGAGTTTGGTATTCCAAATTCCAAATTCTGAGTTCGGATTTTCAACTTCCAAATTCCGAGTTCCAAATTCCAAATTCCGAGGTCAGAATTCCGAGTTCAGAATTCCGAGTTCAAAATTCTGAGTTCCGAATTCCGAGTTTGGTATTCCAAATTCCAATTTCCGAGTTCACAATTCCGAGTTCCGAATTCCGAATTCCGAATTCCGAGTTCAGTGTTCTGAGTTCAGAATTCCAAATTCCAAATTCCGAGTTCGGAATTCCGAGTTGCGAATTCCAAATTCCAAATTCCGAGTTCGGAATTCCGAGTTGGGAATTCCGAGGTCAGAATTCCAAGTTCGGAATTCTTAGTTTGGTATTCAAAATTTAAATTCTGAGTTCAGAATTCCAAATTCTGAGTTCAGAATTCCAAATTCTGAGTTCAGAATTCCAAATTCTGAGTTCAGAATTCCGAGTTCAGAATTCCGAGTTCCGAATTCCGAATTCCGAGTTCAGTGTTCTGAGTTCAGAATTCCAAGTTCAGAATTTCGAGTTCAGAATTCCAAATTCCAAATTCCGAGTTCGGAATTCTGAGTTGCGAATTCCAAATTCCAAATTCTGAGTTTGGAATTCAGAGTTCAGAATTCTGAGTTCCGAGTTCGGAATTCCGAGTTCCGAATTCCGAATTCCGAGTTCAGTGTTCTGAGTTCAGAATTCCAAGTTCAGAATTTCGAGTTCAGAATTCCAAATTCCAAATTCCGAGTTCGGAATTCTGAGTTGCGAATTCCAAATTCCAAATTCTGAGTTTGGAATTCAGAGTTCAGAATTCTGAGTTCCGAGTTCGGAATTCCGAGTTGGGAATTCCGCGGTCAGAATTCCAAGTTCGGAATTCTGAGTTTGGTATTCCAAATTAGAAATTCTGAGTTCAGAATTCCGAGTTCAGAATTCTGAGTGCGGAATTCCGAGTGCAGAATTCCGAGTTTGGAATTCCAACTTCCAAATTCCGAGTTCCGAGTTCCGAATTCAGAAATCTGAGTTCAGAATTCCGAGTTCCAAATTCCGAGTTCAGAGTTCCAAGTTCCGAATTCCGAGTTGCGAATTCCAAGTTTGGTTTTCCAAATTCCAATTTCCGAGTTCCGAATTCCGAGTTCCGAATTCCAAGTTCTGAATTCCGAATTCCGAGTTCAGTGTTCTGAGTTCAGAATTCCAAGTTCAGAATTTCGAGTTCAGAATTCCAAATTCCAAATTCTGAGTTCGGAATTCCGAGTTGCGAATTCCAAATTCCAAATTCTGAGTTCAGAATTCAGAGTTCAGAGTTCTGAGTTCCAAATTCCGAATTCCGAGTTCGGAATTCTGAGTTCCGAGTTCGGAATTCCAAGTTCCGAATTCCAAATTCCAAATTCCTAGTTTAGAATTCTGAGTTCTGAATTCGGAGTTTGGAATTCCGAGTTCCAAAATCCGAGTTCCAAATTCTGAGATCCGAATTCCGAGTTTGGAATTCCGAGGTCAGAATTCCAAGTTCGGAATTCCAAATTCCAAATTCTGAGTTCGGAATTCTGAGTTCAGAATTCCGAATTCCGAATTCCGAGTTCAGTGTTCTGAGTTCAGAATTCCAAGTTCAGAATTTCGAGTTCAGAATTCCAAATTCCAAATTCCGAGTTCGGTATTCCGAGTTGCGAATTCCAAATTCCAAATTCTGAGTTCGGAATTCCGAGTTGCGAATTCCAAATTCCAAATTCTGAGTTCAGAATTCAGAGTTCAGAGTTCTGAGTTCCAAATTCCGAATTCCGAGTTCGGAATTCTGAGTTCCGAGTTCGGAATTCCAAGTTCCGAATTCCAAATTCCAAATTCCTAGTTTAGAATTCTGAGTTCTGAATTCGGAGTTTGGAATTCCGAGTTCCAAAATCCGAGTTCCAAATTCTGAGATCCGAATTCCGAGTTTGGAATTCCGAGGTCAGAATTCCAAGTTCGGAATTCCAAATTCCAAATTCTGAGTTCGGAATTCTGAGTTCAGAATTCCGAATTCCGAATTCCGAGTTCAGTGTTCTGAGTTCAGAATTCCAAGTTCAGAATTTCGAGTTCAGAATTCCAAATTCCAAATTCCGAGTTCGGTATTCCGAGTTGCGAATTCCAAATTCCAAATTCTGAGTTCGGAATTCAGAGTTCCGAGTTCGGAATTCCAAGTTCCGAATTCCAAATTCCAAATTCCTAGTTTAGAATTCTGAGTTCTGAATTCGGAGTTTGGAATTCCGAGTTCCAAAATCCGAGTTCCAAATTCTGAGATCCGAATTCCGAGTTTGGAATTCCGAGGTCAGAATTCCAAATTCGGAATTCCAAATTCCAAATTCTGAGTTCGGAATTCTGAGTTCAGAATTCCGAATTCTGAATTCCGAGTTCAGTGTTCTGAGTTCAGAATTCCAAGTTCAGAATTTCGAGTTCAGAATTCCAAATTCCAAATTCCGAGTTCGGTATTCCGAGTTGCGAATTCCAAATTCCAAATTCTGAGTTCGGAATTCAGAGTTCAGAATTCTGAGTTCCGAGTTGGGAATTCCACGGTCAGAATTCCAAGTTCGGAATTCTGAGTTTGGTATTCCAAATTCCAAATTCTGAGTTCGGATTTTCAACTTCCAAATTCCGAGTTCCAAATTCCAAATTCCGAGGTCAGAATTCCGAGTTCAGAATTCCGAGTTCAGAATTCTGAGTTCCGAATTCCGAGTTTGGTATTCCAAATTCCAATTTCCGAGTTCACAATTCCGAGTTCCGAATTCCGAATTCCGAATTCCGAGTTCAGTGTTCTGAGTTCAGAATTCCAAATTCCAAATTCCGAGTTCGGAATTCCGAGTTGCGAATTCCAAATTCCAAATTCCGAGTTCGGAATTCCGAGTTGGGAATTCCGAGGTCAGAATTCCAAGTTCGGAATTCTTAGTTTGGTATTCAAAATTTAAATTCTGAGTTCAGAATTCCAAATTCTGAGTTCAGAATTCCAAATTCTGAGTTCAGAATTCCAAATTCTGAGTTCAGAATTCCGAGTTCAGAATTCCGAGTTCAGAATTCCGAGTTCCGAATTCCGAATTCCGAGTTCAGTGTTCTGAGTTCAGAATTCCAAGTTCAGAATTTCGAGTTCAGAATTCCAAATTCCAAATTCCGAGTTCGGAATTCTGAGTTGCGAATTCCAAATTCCAAATTCTGAGTTTGGAATTCAGAGTTCAGAATTCTGAGTTCCGAGTTCGGAATTCCGAGTTGGGAATTCCGCGGTCAGAATTCCAAGTTCGGAATTCTGAGTTTGGTATTCCAAATTAGAAATTCTGAGTTCAGAATTCCGAGTTCAGAATTCTGAGTGCGGAATTCCGAGTGCAGAATTCCGAGTTTGGAATTCCAACTTCCAAATTCCGAGTTCCAAGTTCAGAAATCCGAGTTCAGAATTCCGAGTTCCAAATTCCGAGTTCAGAGTTCCGAGTTCCGAATTCCGAGTTGCGAATTCCAAGTTTGGTTTTCCAAATTCCAATTTCCGAGTTCCGAATTCCGAGTTCCAAATTCCAAGTTCCGAATTCCTAATTCCGAATTCCGAGTTCAGTGTTCTGAGTTCAGAATTCCAAGTTCAGAATTTCGAGTTCAGAATTCCAAATTCCAAATTCTGAGTTCGGAATTCCGAGTTGCGAATTCCAAATTCCAAATTCTGAGTTCAGAATTCAGAGTTCAGAGTTCTGAGTTCCAAATTCCGAATTCCGAGTTCGGAATTCTGAGTTCCGAGTTCGGAATTCCAAGTTCAGAATTCCAAATTCCAAATTCCTAGTTTAGAATTCTGAGTTCTGAATTCCGAGTTTGGAATTCCGAGTTCCAAAATCCGAGTTCCAAATTCTGAGATCCGAATTCCGAGTTTGGAATTCCGAGGTCAGAAATCCAAGTTCGGAATTCCAAATTCCAAATTCTGAGTTTGGAATTCCGAGTTCAGAATTCCGAATTCCGAATTCCGAGTTCAGTGTTCTGAGTTCAGAATTCCAAGTTCAGAATTTTGAGTTCAGAATTCCGAATTCCAAATTACGAGGTCGGAATTCTGAGTTGGGAATTCCAAGTTTGGAATTCCGAGTTCCGAGTTCAGAATTCCAAGTTCAGAATTCCAAATTCCGAGTTTGGAATTCTGAGTTCCGAATTCTGAGTTTGGAATTCTGAGTTCTGAAATCCGAGTTCCGAATACTGAGTTCCGCATTCCGAGTTTGGAATTCCGAGGTCAGAATTCCAAGTTCAGAATTCCGAGTTTGGTATTTCAAATTCCAAATTCCGAGTTGCGTTCTGAGTTCAGAATTTCGAGTTCAGAATTCCGAATTCCAAATTCCGAGGTCGGAATTCTGAGTTGGGAATTCCAAGTTCGGAATTCCGAGTTCCGAGTTCGGAATTCCAAGTTCATTATTCCAAATTCCAAATTCCAAGTTTGGAATTCTGAGTTCCGAATTCGGAGTTTGGAATTCCTAGTTCCAAAATCCGAGGTCGGAATTCTGAGTTCGGATTTTCAACTTCCAAATTCCGAGTTCCAAATTCCAAATTCCGAGGTCAGAATTCCGAGTTCAGAATTCCGAGTTCAGAATTCTGAGTTCCGAATTCCGAGTTTGGAATTCCGAGTTCCGAATTCCGAGTTCGGAATTCCAAGTTTGGTATTCCAAATTCCAATTTCCGAGTTCCAAATTCCGAGTTCCAAATTCCGAATTCCAAATTCCGAGTTCAGTGTTCTGAGTTCAGAATTCCAAGTTCAGAATTTTGAGTTCAGAATTCCAAATTCCAAATTCTGAGTTCAGAGTTCAGAGTTCCAAATTCCGAATTCCGAGTTCGGAATTCCAAATTCCAAATTCCTAGTTCGGTATTCCGAGTTGCGAATTCCAAATTCCAAATTCTGAGTTCGGAATTCCGAGTTGGGAATTCCGCGGTCAGAATTCCGAGTTCAGAATTCCGAGTTCAGAATTCCGAGTTCAGAATTCTGAGTTCCGAATTCCGAGTTTCGAATTCCAACTTCCAAATTCCGAGTTCGGAGTTCGGAGTTCGGAGTTCCGAATTCCAAATTCCAAATTCCGAGTTTGGAATTCCGAGTTGGGAATTCCAAGTTCGGAATTCCGAGTTCCGAGTTCGGAATTCCAAGTTCATTATTCCAAATTCCAAATTCCAAATTCTGAGTTCAGAATTCCGAGTTGCGAATTCCAAATTCCAAATTCTGAGTTCAGAGTTCGGAATTCCAAATTCCAAATTCCGAGTTCGGAATTCCGAGTTGGGAATTCCAAGTTCGGAATTCTGAGTTCCGAGTTCGGAATTCCAAGTTCAGAATTCCAAATTCCAAATTCCTGGTTTGGAATTCTGAGTTCTGAATTCGGAGTTTGGAATTCCGAGTTCCAAAATCCGAGTTCCAAATTCTGAGATCCGAATTCCGAGTTTGGAATTCCGAGGTCAGAATTCCAAGTTCGGAATTCCAAATTCCGAGTTCGGAATTCCAAGTTTGGTATTCCAAATTCCAATTTCCGAGTTCCGAATTCCGAGTTCCGAATTTCAAATTCCAAATTCCGAGTTCAGTGTTCTGAGTTCAGAATTCCAAGTTCAGAATTTCGAGTTCAGAATTCCAAATTCCAAATTCTGAGTTCAGAATTCCGAGTTGCGAATTCCAAATTCCGAGTTCGGAATTCCGAGTTGGGAATTCCAAGTTCGGAATTCTGAGTTCCGAGTTCGGAATTCCAAGTTCAGAATTCCAAATTCCAAATTCCTGGTTTGGAATTCTGAGTTCTGAATTTGGAGTTTGGAATTTCGAGTTCCAAAATCCGAGTTCCAAATTCTGAGATCCGAATTCCGAGTTTGGAATTCCGAGGTCAGAATTCCAAGTTCGGAATTCCAAATTCCAAATTCTGAGTTTGGAATTCCGAGTTCAGAATTCCGAATTCCGAATTCCGAGTTCAGTGTTCTGAGTTCAGAATTCCAAGTTCAGAATTTTGAGTTCAGAATTCCGAATTCCAAATTACGAGGTCGGAATTCTGAGTTGGGAATTCCAAGTTTGGAATTCCGAGTTCCGAGTTCAGAATTCCGAGTTCAGAATTCCAAATTCCGAGTTTGGAATTCTGAGTTCCGAATTCTGAGTTTGGAATTCCGAGTTCTGAAATCCGAGTTCCGAATTCTGAGTTCCGCATTCCGAGTTTGGAATTACGAGGTCAGAATTCCAAGTTCGGAATTCCGAGTTTGGTATTCCAAATTCCAAATTCCGAGTTGTGTTCTGAGTTCAGAATTCCAAGTTCAGAATTTCGAGTTCAGAATTCCGAATTCCAAATTCCGAGGTCGGAATTCTGAGTTCGGATTTTCAACTTCCAAATTCCGAGTTCCAAATTCCAAATTCAGAATTCCGAGTTCGGAATTCCGAGTTCAGAATTCTGAGTTCCGAATTCCGAGTTTGGAATTCCAAGTTCCAAGTTCCGAGTTTGGAATTCCGAGTTTGTTATTCCAAATTCCAATTTCCGAGTTCCGAATTCCGAGTTCCGAATTCCGAATTCCGAGTTCAGTGTTCTGAGTTCAGAATTCTAAGTTCAGAATTCCGAGTTCAGAATTCTGAGTTCCGAATTCCGAGTTTGGAATTCCAAGTTCCAAGTTCCGAGTTTGGAATTCCGAATTTCGAGTTCAGTGTTCTGAGTTCAGAATTCCAAGTTCAGAATTTCGAGTTCAGAATTCCAAATTCCAAATTCCGAGTTCGGAATTCCGAGTTGCGAATTCCAAATTCCAAATTCTGAGTTCGGAATTCAGAGTTCAGAATTCTGAGTTCCGTGTTCGGAATTCCGAGTTGGGAATCCCGCGGTCAGAATTCCAAGTTCGGAATTCTGAGTTTGGTATTCCAAATTCCAAATTCTGAGTTTGGATTTTCAACATCCAAATTCCGAGTTCCAAATTCCAAATTCAGAATTCCGAGTTCAGAATTCCGAGTTCAGAATTCTGAGTTCCGAATTCCGAGTTTGGAATTCCAAGTTCCAAATTCCGAGTTCGGAATTCCGAGTTTGGTATTCCAAATTCCAATTTCTGAGTTCACAATTCCGAGTTCCGAATTCCGAGTTCCGAATTCCGAATTCCGAGTTCAGTGTTCTGAGTTCAGAATTCCAAGTTCAGAATTTCCAGTTCAGAATTCCAAATTCCAAATTCCGAGTTCGGAATTCTGAGTTGCGAATTCCAAATTCCAAATTCTGAGTTTGGAATTCAGAGTTCAGAATTCTGAGTTCCGAGTTCGGAATTCCGAGTTGGGAATTCCGCGGTCAGAATTCCAAGTTCGGAATTCTGAGTTTGGTATTCCAAATTAGAAATTCTGAGTTCAGAGTTCGGAATTCCAAATTCCAAATTCCGAGTTCGGAATTCCGAGTTGGGAATTCCAAGTTCGGAATTCTGAGTTCCGAGTTCGGAATTCCAAGTTCAGAATTCCAAATTCCAAATTCCTGGTTTGGAATTCTGAGTTCTGAATTCGGAGTTTGGAATTCCGAGTTCCAAAATCCGAGTTCCAAATTCTGAGATCCGAATTCCGAGTTTGGAATTCCGAGGTCAGAATTCCAAGTTCGGAATTCCAAATTCCGAGTTCGGAATTCCAAGTTTGGTATTCCAAATTCCAATTTCCGAGTTCCGAATTCCGAGTTCCGAATTTCAAATTCCAAATTCCGAGTTCAGTGTTCTGAGTTCAGAATTCCAAGTTCAGAATTTCGAGTTCAGAATTCCAAATTCCAAATTCTGAGTTCAGAATTCCGAGTTGCGAATTCCAAATTCCGAGTTCGGAATTCCGAGTTGGGAATTCCAAGTTCGGAATTCTGAGTTCCGAGTTCGGAATTCCAAGTTCAGAATTCCAAATTCCAAATTCCTGGTTTGGAATTCTGAGTTCTGAATTTGGAGTTTGGAATTTCGAGTTCCAAAATCCGAGTTCCAAATTCTGAGATCCGAATTCCGAGTTTGGAATTCCGAGGTCAGAATTCCAAGTTCGGAATTCCAAATTCCAAATTCTGAGTTTGGAATTCCGAGTTCAGAATTCCGAATTCCGAATTCCGAGTTCAGTGTTCTGAGTTCAGAATTCCAAGTTCAGAATTTTGAGTTCAGAATTCCGAATTCCAAATTACGAGGTCGGAATTCTGAGTTGGGAATTCCAAGTTTGGAATTCCGAGTTCCGAGTTCAGAATTCCGAGTTCAGAATTCCAAATTCCGAGTTTGGAATTCTGAGTTCCGAATTCTGAGTTTGGAATTCCGAGTTCTGAAATCCGAGTTCCGAATTCTGAGTTCCGCATTCCGAGTTTGGAATTACGAGGTCAGAATTCCAAGTTCGGAATTCCGAGTTTGGTATTCCAAATTCCAAATTCCGAGTTGTGTTCTGAGTTCAGAATTCCAAGTTCAGAATTTCGAGTTCAGAATTCCGAATTCCAAATTCCGAGGTCGGAATTCTGAGTTCGGATTTTCAACTTCCAAATTCCGAGTTCCAAATTCCAAATTCAGAATTCCGAGTTCGGAATTCCGAGTTCAGAATTCTGAGTTCCGAATTCCGAGTTTGGAATTCCAAGTTCCAAGTTCCGAGTTTGGAATTCCGAGTTTGTTATTCCAAATTCCAATTTCCGAGTTCCGAATTCCGAGTTCCGAATTCCGAATTCCGAGTTCAGTGTTCTGAGTTCAGAATTCTAAGTTCAGAATTCCGAGTTCAGAATTCTGAGTTCCGAATTCCGAGTTTGGAATTCCAAGTTCCAAGTTCCGAGTTTGGAATTCCGAATTTCGAGTTCAGTGTTCTGAGTTCAGAATTCCAAGTTCAGAATTTCGAGTTCAGAATTCCAAATTCCAAATTCCGAGTTCGGAATTCCGAGTTGCGAATTCCAAATTCCAAATTCTGAGTTCGGAATTCAGAGTTCAGAATTCTGAGTTCCGTGTTCGGAATTCCGAGTTGGGAATCCCGCGGTCAGAATTCCAAGTTCGGAATTCTGAGTTTGGTATTCCAAATTCCAAATTCTGAGTTTGGATTTTCAACATCCAAATTCCGAGTTCCAAATTCCAAATTCAGAATTCCGAGTTCAGAATTCCGAGTTCAGAATTCTGAGTTCCGAATTCCGAGTTTGGAATTCCAAGTTCCAAATTCCGAGTTCGGAATTCCGAGTTTGGTATTCCAAATTCCAATTTCTGAGTTCACAATTCCGAGTTCCGAATTCCGAGTTCCGAATTCCGAATTCCGAGTTCAGTGTTCTGAGTTCAGAATTCCAAGTTCAGAATTTCCAGTTCAGAATTCCAAATTCCAAATTCCGAGTTCGGAATTCTGAGTTGCGAATTCCAAATTCCAAATTCTGAGTTTGGAATTCAGAGTTCGGAATTCCGAGTTGGGAATTCCGCGGTCAGAATTCCAAGTTCGGAATTCTGAGTTTGGTATTCCAAATTAGAAATTCTGAGTTCAGAATTCCGAGTTCAGAATTCTGAGTGCGGAATTCCGAGTGCAGAATTCCGAGTTTGGAATTCCAACTTCCAAATTCCGAGTTCCGAGTTCCGAGTTCCGAATTCAGAAATCTGAGTTCAGAATTCTGAGTTCCAAATTCCGAGTTCAGAGTTCCAAGTTCCGAATTCCGAGTTGCGAATTCCAAGTTTGGTTTTCCAAATTCCAATTTCCGAGTTCCGAATTCCGAGTTCCGAATTCCAAGTTCTGAATTCCGAATTCCGAGTTCAGTGTTCTGAGTTCAGAATTCCAAGTTCAGAATTTCGAGTTCAGAATTCCAAATTCCAAATTCTGAGTTCGGAATTCCGAGTTGCGAATTCCAAATTCCAAATTCTGAGTTCAGAATTCAGAGTTCAGAGTTCTGAGTTCCAAATTCCGAATTCCAAGTTCGGAATTCTGAGTTCCGAGTTCGGAATTCCAAGTTCCGAATTCCAAATTCCAAATTCCTAGTTTAGAATTCTGAGTTCTGAATTCGGAGTTTGGAATTCCGAGTTCCAAAATCCGAGTTCCAAATTCTGAGATCCGAATTCCGAGTTTGGAATTCCGTGGTCAGAATTCCAAGTTCGGAATTCCAAATTCCAAATTCTGAGTTCGGAATTCTGAGTTCAGAATTCCGAATTCCGAATTCCGAGTTCAGTGTTCTGAGTTCAGAATTCCAAGTTCAGAATTTTGAGTTCAGAATTCCGAATTCCAAATTACGAGGTCGGAATTCTGAGTTGGGAATTCCAAGTTTGGAATTCCGAGTTCCGAGTTCAGAATTCCAAGTTCAGAATTTTGAGTTCAGAATTCCGAATTCCAAATTACGAGGTCGGAATTCTGAGTTGGGAATTCCAAGTTTGGAATTCCGAGTTCCGAGTTCAGAATTCCAAGTTCAGAATTCCAAATTCCGAGTTTGGAATTCTGAGTTCCGAATTCTGAGTTTGGAATTCCGAGTTCTGAAATCCGAGTTCCGAATTCTGAGTTCCGCATTCCGAGTTTGCAATTCCGAGGTCAGAATTCCAAGTTCGGAATTCCAAGTTTGGTATTCCAAATTCCAAATTCCGAGTTGTGTTCTGAGTTCAGAATTCCAAGTTCAGAATTTCGAGTTCAGAATTCCGAATTCCAAATTCCGAGTTCGGAATTCCGAGTTCAGAATTCTGAGTTCCGAATTCCGAGTTTGGAATTCCAAGTTGCAAGTTCCGAGTTTGGAATTCCGAATTTGGTATTCCAAATTCCAATTTCCGAGTTCCGAGTTCCGAATTCCGAATTCCGAGTTCAGTGTTCTGAGTTCAGAATTCCAAGTTCAGAATTTCGAGTTCAGAATTCCAAATTCCAAATTCCGAGTTCGGTATTCCGAGTTGCGAATTCCAAATTCCAAATTCTGAGTTCGGAATTCAGAGTTCAGAATTCTGAGTTCCGAGTTGGGAATTCCACGGTCAGAATTCCAAGTTCGGAATTCTGAGTTTGGTATTCCAAATTCCAAATTCTGAGTTCTGATTTTCAACTTCCAAATTCCGAGTTCCAAATTCCAAATTCCGAGGTCAGAATTCCGAGTTCAGAATTCCGAGTTCAGAATTCTGAGTTCCGAATTCCGAGTTTGGAATTCCAAGTTCCAAGTTCCGAGTTTGGAATTCCGAGTTTGGTATTCCAAATTCCAATTTCCGAGTTCCGAATTCCGAATTCCGAGTTCAGTGTTCTGAGTTCAGAATTCCAAGTTCAGAATTTCGAGTTCAGAATTCCAAATTCCAAATTCCGAGTTCGGAATTCCGAGTTGCGAATTCCAAATTCCAAATTCTGAGTTCTTAATTCAGAGTTCAGAATTCTGAGTTCCGAGTTTGGAATTCCGAGTTGGGAATCCCGCGGTCAGAATTCCAAGTTCGGAATTCTGAGTTTGGTATTCCAAATACCAAATTCTGAGTTCGGATTTTCAACTTCCGAATTCCGAGTTCCAAATTCCAAATTCAGAATTCCGAGTTCAGAATTCCGAGTTCAGAATTCTGAGTTCAGAATTCCGAGTTTGGTATTCCAAATTCCAATTTCCGAGTTCACAATTCCGAGTTCCGAATTCCGAGTTCAGTGTTCTGAGTTCAGAATTCCAAATTCCAAATTCCGAGTTCGGAATTCCGAGTTGCGAATTCCAAATTCCAAATTCCGAGTTCGGAATTCCGAGTTGGGAATTCCGAGGTCAGAATTCCAAGTTCGGAATTCTTAGTTTGGTATTCAAAATTTAAATTCTGAGTTCAGAATTCCAAATTCTGAGTTCAGAATTCCAAATTCTGAGTTCAGAATTCCAAATTCTGAGTTCAGAATTCCGAGTTCAGAATTCCGAGTTCCGAATTCCGAATTCCGAGTTCAGTGTTCTGAGTTCAGAATTCCAAGTTCAGAATTTCGAGTTCAGAATTCCAAATTCCAAATTCCGAGTTCGGAATTCTGAGTTGCGAATTCCAAATTCCAAATTCTGAGTTTGGAATTCAGAGTTCAGAATTCTGAGTTCCGAGTTCGGAATTCCGAGTTGGGAATTCTGCGGTCAGAATTCCAAGTTCGGAATTCTGAGTTTGGTATTCCAAATTAGAAATTCTGAGTTCAGAATTCCGAGTTCAGAATTCTGAGTGCGGAATTCCGAGTGCAGAATTCCGAGTTTGGAATTCCAACTTCCAAATTCCGAGTTCCGAGTTCAGAAATCCGAGTTCCGAATTCCGAGTTCCAAATTCCGAGTTCCAAATTCCTAATTCCGAATTCCGAGTTCAGTGTTCTGAGTTCAGAATTCCAAGTTCAGAATTTTGAGTTCAGAATTCCAAATTCCAAATTCTGAGTTCGGAATTCCGAGTTGCGAATTCCAAATTCCAAATTCTGAGTTCAGAATTCAGAGTTCAGAGTTCTGAGTTCCAAATTCCAAATTCCGAGTTCGGAATTCTGAGTTCCGAGTTCGGAATTCCAAGTTCAGAATTCCAAATTCCAAATTCCTAGTTTAGAATTCTGAGTTCTGAATTCGGAGTTTGGAATTCCGAGTTCCAAAATCCGAGTTCCAAATTCTGAGATCCGAATTCCGAGTTTGGAATTCCGAGGTCAGAAATCCAAGTTCGGAATTCCAAATTCCAAATTCTGAGTTTGGAATTCCGAGTTCAGAATTCCGAATTCCGAATTCCGAGTTCAGTGTTCTGAGTTCAGAATTCCAAGTTCAGAATTTTGAGTTCAGAATTCCGAATTCCAAATTACGAGGTCGGAATTCTGAGTTGGGAATTCCAAGTTTGGAATTCCGAATTCCGAGTTCCGAGTTCAGAATTCCAAGTTCAGAATTTTGAGTTCAGAATTCCGAATTCCAAATTACGAGGTCGGAATTCTGAGTTGGGAATTCCAAGTTTGGAATTCCGAGTTCCGAGTTCAAAATTCCAAGTTCAGAATTCCAAATTCCGAGTTCCAAATTCCGAGGTCAGAATTCTGAGTTCAGAATTCTGAGTTCCGAATTCCGAGTTTGGAATTCCAAGTTCCAAATTCCGAGTTCGGAATTCCAAGTTTGGTATTCCAAATTCCAATTTCCGAGTTCCGAATTCCGAGTTCCGAATTCCAAATTCCAAATTCCGAGTTCAGTGTTCTGAGTTCAGAATTCCAAGTTCAGAATTTCGAGTTCAGAATTCCAAATTCTGAGTTCAGAATTCCGAGTTGCGAATTCCAAATTCCAAATTCTGAGTTCAGAGTTCGGAATTCCAAATTCCAAATTCCGAGTTCGGAATTCCGAGTTGGGAATTCCAAGTTCGGAATTCTGAGTTCCGAGTTCGGAATTCCAAGTTCAGAATTCCAAATTCCTGGTTTGGAATTCTGAGTTCGGAATTCTGAGTTTGGAATTCCGAGTTCCAAAATCCGAGTTCCAAATTCTGAGATCCGAATTCCGAGTTTGGAATTCCGAGGTCAGAATTCCAAGTTCGGAATTCCAAATTCCGAGTTCGGAATTCCAAGTTTGGTATTCCAAATTCCAATTTCCGAGTTCCGAATTCCGAGTTCCGAATTTCAAATTCCAAATTCCGAGTTCAGTGTTCTGAGTTCAGAATTCCAAGTTCAGAATTTCGAGTTCAGAATTCCAAATTCCAAATTCTGAGTTCAGAATTCCGAGTTGCGAATTCCAAATTCCAAATTCTGAGTTCAGAGTTCAGAGTTCCAAATTCCGAATTCCGAGTTCGGAATTCCAAATTCCAAATTCCGAGTTCGGAATTCCGAGTTGGGAATTCCAAGTTCGGAATTCTGAGTTCCGAGTTCGGAATTCCAAGTTCAGAATTCCAAATTCCAAATTCCTGGTTTGGAATTCTGAGTTCTGAATTCGGAGTTTGGAATTCCGAGTTCCAAAATCCGAGTTCCAAATTCTGAGATCCGAATTCCGAGTTTGGAATTCCGAGGTCAGAATTCCAAGTTTGGAATTCCAAATTCCAAATTCTGAGTTCGGAATTCCGAGTTCAGAATTCCGAATTCCGAATTCCGAGTTCAGTGTTCTGAGTTCAGAATTCCAAGTTCAGAATTTTGAGTTCAGAATTCCGAATTCCAAATTACGAGGTCGGAATTCTGAGTTGGGAATTCCAAGTTTGGAATTCCGAGTTCCGAGTTCAGAATTCCAAGTTCAGAATTTTGAGTTCAGAATTCCGAATTCCAAATTACGAGGTCGGAATTCTGAGTTGGGAATTCCAAGTTTGGAATTCCGAGTTCCGAGTTCAGAATTCCGAGTTCAGAATTCCAAATTCCGAGTTTGGAATTCTGAGTTCAGAATTCTGAGTTTGGAATTCCGAGTTCTGAAATCCGAGTTCCGAATTCTGAGTTCCGCATTCCGAGTTTGGAATTACGAGGTCAGAATTCCAAGTTCGGAATTCCGAGTTTGGTATTCCAAATTCCAAATTCCGAGTTGTGTTCTGAGTTCAGAATTCCAAGTTCAGAATTTCGAGTTCAGAATTCCGAATTCCAAATTCCGAGGTCGGAATTCTGAGTTCGGATTTTCAACTTCCAAATTCCGAGTTCCAAATTCCAAATTCCGAGTTCAGAATTCCGAGTTCGGAATTCCGAGTTCAGAATTCTGAGTTCCGAATTCCGAGTTTGGAATTCCGAGTTTGGTATTCCAAATTCCAATTTCCGAGTTCCGAATTCCGAGTTCCGAATTCCGAATTCCGAGTTCAGTGTTCTGAGTTCAGAATTCCAAGTTCAGAATTTCGAGTTCAGAATTCCAAATTCCAAATTCCGAGTTCGGTATTCCGAGTTGCGAATTCCAAATTCCAAATTCTGAGTTCGGAATTCAGAGTTCAGAATTCTGAGTTCCGAGTTGGGAATTCCGCGGTCAGAATTCCAAGTTCGGAATTCTGAGTTTGGTATTCCAAGTTCCAAATTCTGAGTTCGGATTTTCAACTTCCAAATTCCGAGTTCCAAATTCCAAATTCCGAGGTCAGAATTCCGAGTTGGGAATTCCAAGTTCGGAATTCCGAGTTCCGAGTTCGGAATTCCAAGTTCATTATTCCAAATTCCAAATTCCTAGTTTGGAATTCTGAGTTCCGAATTCGGAGTTTGGAATTCCTAGTTCCAAAATCCGAGGTCGGAATTCTGAGTTCGGATTTTCAACTTCCAAATTCCGAGTTCCAAATTCCAAATTCCGAGGTCAGAATTCCGAGTTCAGAATTCCGAGTTCAGAATTCTGAGTTCCGAATTCCGAGTTTGGAATTCCAAGTTTGGAATTCCAAGTTCCAAATTCCGAGTTCGGAATTCCAAGTTTGGTATT
This sequence comes from Erythrolamprus reginae, assembly GCF_031021105.1. Taxonomy (NCBI): domain Eukaryota; kingdom Metazoa; phylum Chordata; class Lepidosauria; order Squamata; family Dipsadidae; genus Erythrolamprus; species Erythrolamprus reginae. The sequence continues at coordinate 213,093,545 of NC_091951.1, read as the reverse complement.
CCAAATTCCAATTTCCGAGTTCCGAATTCCGAGTTCAGTGTTCTGAGTTCAGAATTCCAAGTTCAGAATTTCGAGTTCAGAATTCCAAATTCCAAATTCTGAGTTCAGAATTCCGAGTTGCGAATTCCAAATTCCAAATTCCGAGTTTGGAATTCCGAGTTGGGAATTCCAAGTTCGGAATTCTGAGTTCCGAGTTCGGAATTCCAAGTTCAGAATTCCAAATTCCAAATTCCTGGTTTGGAATTCTGAGTTCTGAATTCGGAGTTTGGAATTCCGAGTTCCAAAATCCGAGTTCCGAATTCTGAGATCCGAATTCCGAGTTTGGAATTCCGAGGTCAGAATTCCAAGTTCGGAATTCCAAATTCCAAATTCTGAGTTCGGAATTCCGAGTTCAGAATTCCGAGTTCCGAATTCCGAGTTCAGTGTTCTGAGTTCAGAATTCCAAGTTCAGAATTTTGAGTTCAGAATTCCAAATTCCAAATTCCGAGGTCGGAATTCTGAGTTCGGATTTTCAACTTCCAAATTCCGAGTTCCAAATTCCAAATTCCGAGGTCAGAATTCCGAGGTCAGAATTCTGAGTTCTGAATTCCGAATTCCGAGTTCAGTGTTCTGAGTTCAGAATTCCAAGTTCAGAATTTCGAGCTGGGCCGGCTGGGCTGGGCCTTGCTGGGCTGGGCTGGGCTGGTTGGGCTGGATGGGCCGGGTTGGGCCTGGCTGGCCCTGGCTGGCAGGGCTTGGCTGGCCGGGCTTGGCTGGGCTTGGCCGGCTGGCTGGGCCTGGCTTGGCCGGGCCTGGGTGGGCTGGCCTGGCTGTGCCGGGCCGGCTGGGCTGGGCTGGCCGCGCCTGGCTGGCTGGGCCTGGCTGGGCTGGGCCGGGCTGGCTGGGCTGGGCTGGGCCTGGATGGCTGGGCCTGGCTGGCTGGGCCTTGCTGGGCCCGGCTGGCTGGGCCTGGCTGGGCTGGGCTGGCTGGGGCTGGCTGGGCTGGGCTGGCTGGGCTGGGCTGGCTGGGCTGGGCTGGCTGGGCCGGGTTGGGCCTGGCTGGCCCTGGCCGGCCGGGCCTGGCTGGCTGGGCCCGGCTGGGCTGGCTGGGCCTGGCTGGCCGGGCCTGGCTGGGCTGGGCCTGGCTGGCTGGGCTGGGCTGGCTGGCACAATGGCTGGCTGGCACAATGGCTGGCTGGCTGGCTGGGACAATGGCTCGCTGGCTGGCTGGCACAATGGCTGGCAGGCTGGCTGGGCTGGGCTGGGCTTGGCTGGCTGTGCTGGCCCGGCTGTGCTGGGCCGGCTGGGCTGGGCTGGCCGGGCCCAGCTGGCCGGGCCTGGCTGGCCCGGGCCTGGCTGGCCCGGCCTTGCTGGGCCGGGCTAGATGGGCTGGGCTGGGTGGCACAATGGCTGGCTGGCACAATGGCTGGCTGGCTGGCACAATGGCTGGCTGGGCTGGGCTGGGCTAACAACAATAATAAAAACAACGTGCGACAATCCAATACTAAAAACTAAAAACCCTTATTTTAAAACCAATCATACATACAAACGTGTTGTTGAGGTTGAAGGTGAAGTAGTCGTTGACACGGCAGGACGTTGCAGCATAGGATCTCGTGGGCAATACTTAGATCATGTTTAAGGCATCACAATTCTAAGCCCCGAGTCTTCGGAGAGGGGTGGCATACAAATCTAATAAATAATAAATAATAATAATATTTGTGAATAAAAACTTATTTTTTAAAAAAAGGAATTCTTCACTGTCTCCCCTACACAAAAAGACATATATTAACACACACACACACCCAAAAAAAAGGAAATATACTTTTCAGGTGTGAATGAGGAGGGGTTGGGGGATTCCACCCTCTGTATTTTCTCTACCCTCCCTCTTTCCCTCCTTCCTCCTCTCTCTCTCTCTCTCCTACTCTCTTCCTCCCCAAGTCATTTAGCCCAAGATCTTTCCAAGGTCTTTCACTCCTCGCTTTTTCTTTTCATTCCACAGACTTTTAAAAAAAATAAAAACTAATTTTAATTGAACAGTTTTAAAAACATATGTGATGGGCCGGTGCCTGGAGGATGTTAGGGCCTGGATGAGTGTCAACAAGCTCAAACTCAACCCAGACAAGACGGAGTGGCTGTGGATCTTACCTCCCAAGGACAACTCCATCTGTCCGTCCATTACCCTGGGGGGAGAATCACTGGCCCCCTCAGAGAAGGTTCGCAACTTGGGCGTCCTCCTCGATCCACAGCTCACATTAGAGAAACATCTTTCAGCTGTGGCGAGGGGGACGTTTGCCCAGGTTCGCCTGGTGCACCAGTTGCGACCCTACTTGGACCGGGAGTCACTGCTCACGGTCACTCATGCCCTCATCACCTCGAGGCTTGACTACTGTAACGCTCTCTACATGGGGCTACCTTTAAAAAATGTTCGGAAACTTCAGATCGTGCAGAATGCAGCTGCGAGAGCAATCATGGGCTTTCCCAAATATGCCCATGTTACACCAACACTCCGCAATCTGCATTGGTTGCCGATCAGTTTCCGGTCACAATTCAAAGTGTTGGTTATGACCTATAAAGCCCTTCATGGCACCGGACCAGATTACCTCAGGGACCGCCTTCTGCTGCACGAATCCCAGCGACCAGTTAGGTCCCACAGAGTGGATCTTCTCCGGGTCCCGTCAACTAAGCAATGTCGCCTGGCGGGACCCAGGGGAAGAGCCTTCTCTGTGGCGGCCCCGGCCCTGTGGAACCAACTCCCCCCAGAGATTAGAACTGCCCCCACCCTCCTTGCCTTTCGTAAACAACTTAAAACCCACCTCTGCCGCCAGGCATGGGGGAATTGAGATCCTCTTTCCCCCTAGGCCTTTACAATTCTATGCATGGTATGTATGTATGTATGTTTGGTTTTTATATTAATTGATTTTTAATCATCAATACCAAATTACTATTGTACACTGTTTTATTGTCGCTGTTAGCCGCCCTGAGTCTCTGGAAAGGGGCGGCATACAAATCCAATAAATAAATAAATAAATATGAATACATATGTATAAAACCAAATTTCAAAAGACACCATATAACATTACATAACACAACAAGACCTAAACAGTAAAAATTAATATTCATTTAGCAATGTTGCATATCAGTATATCTTTTAAATTATATTATATTAAATTTAATTGTAAATTGCTTTATCAAATTTTAATAATTACTGTATTTGTTTCTCGAACTTTGCACTTTGATATGGCTCAAGAGCTAATCAATAAAAACTCATGTTATGTCGAACTATGACAGTATAGAATATTTGTTCGGGGGTGGGGAAACTGTTGAGAATTTAATATCAAATTCTGGAAGAAAAGGTGGGGTTGCTATCTAAAGGTTCTGAGTCTTTGTTCCAAATTTTTGCAGAGCTCTTCCTTTTGTGCAATTAGTTGGAGATTTTTCTGTTGTGTTCCTGTCAATTACGAAGAACAGAGAGAAATTGGACTCATTGGGCTTTTTTACTTGAAACTGTTAAATAATATTACGTGGAATTTCATGTATTTGTGTGTAGTTGTGCATATAAAAATCCAATTTTGCTATTTCTTCTATGACAGTGGTTCTCAACCTGTGGGTCGGGACACCTTTGGGGGGTCGAATGACCATTTCACAGGGGTCGCATGGACCCTGGGAAAATAGACAAATTTCTCCTGGTATTAGGAAATAAAGCTTCTATTCTGGCATCTTGGAACATATTTTTACAATCTGACCAATCAGGCGTTTACAGTGGGGGCATCTCTCTGACCTCCCTGCCAATCAGCTCAAAGCTCTCTTGGGTGAATTGGTGCTAGACTTATGGTTGGGGGTCACCACAACATGAGAAACTGTATTAAGGGGTCGCGGCCTTAGAAAGGTTGCAAACCACTGTTCTATGATAATCAGACGTTGGCCGGCCAGCTTTCTTTCTCTTTCTTTCTTTCTTTCTTTCTTTCTTTCTTTCTTTCTTTCTTTCTATTTATATGCTGCTCATTCCAAATAGGACTCAGAGCAGCTAACAATAATCATAAATACAACAATGCTAAAAATAGAGCAATAAAATCAGCAATGCAATAAAAACAATAATATCCTACAAAACCATTCCTACTTGCAGTCAATCCTGATGCTGTACTCATCAGGAATTTTGGGGCCCCATACAGCCTAAGTGTCTGCCCCCCCCCCGCCATTTTAAAACTACTTTTTTTAAGTTTTTAAGAAGATGTTAGATAATCATCTGAAAATAGCTGTAAATAAAACCCAATGTTCCCAGAATTAACTTTATTCATAAGATTATGATAGCAACAACTTGACCTTAGTTTTACTGGAACTATAGAATAATCATATAATAACCGCTGATGTTACAGGCCATATAACTATATAAAGAAGGAACTGTGAGGATAACAGTTCAAAAGGGATGGGGGTGGTGTTTGTTATATTGTGTTGTTTTGTTGCTTGTCTTATAAAATGCAAATACAAAATTTAAACAAACAAATAAGTATATTGTAAAATGATAGATTATGTACTATCTTATTTTTTTAATGTTTACATAATAACTACTTTTTTTAAAAAAAATCATCTGTCTGAAGTAGTGTAGGATTCCTGTCTAAGCAGGGGGTTGGACTAGAAGACCTCCAAGGTGCCTTCCCACTGTTATTCTATTCTAATTATCCAGGGGGTTGTGTAGTTATCAGTGGTATTAAAATAGGAGCTGTTAAAAAAAACCAAATACAATTTCATATTGCTTCACATCTCAATATCCTTTTCGATCTAGTTTTTACGCCCATCGGTGAACGCAGGTCTGAACGAGCCCGTGGTATCCAAGTTAATTTCAAAGTACACTGCTCAAAAAAAAGTGAAGGGAACACTTAAACAACACAATATAAACTCCAAGTTGTCAATCAGCGTTGCTTCCTAAGTGGACAGTTTGATTTCACAGAAGTTTGATTTACTTGGAGTTATATTGTGTTGTTTAAGTGTTTCCTTTATTTTTTTGAACAGTGTAGATCAGGGGTCCTCAAACTTTTTACACAGGGGGCCAGTTCACTGTCCCTCAGACTGTTGGAGGGCCGGACTATTAAAAAAACGTGTGAACAAATCCCTATGCACACTGCACATACCTTATTTAAAGTAAAAAAACAAAATGGGAACAAATACAATATTTAATATTTATTCTTCCTCTTTCTCTCTCTCTCTCCCTTTCTCTCTGTCCTTCTGTCTTTCTAATTCTCTCTCTCTCTCTCTTTCTCTCTGTCCTCTCTTTCTCTCTCTTCTTTCTCTCACTCACTCTCTTTCTATCTCTCCCTCTTTCTGTCTCCTCCTTTCTCTCTCTCTCCCTTTCTATCCCTCTTCTTCCTTTCTCTCTCCCTCTCTATCTTTCCCTCTTTCTCTCCCCCCTCTCTCTTTCTTTCTCTCTCTCTTCTCTTTCACTCACTCTCTTTCTATCTCTCCCTCTTTCTCTCTACCTTTCTGTCTCTTTCTCTCTCTCCCTTTCTCTGTCCCTCTCTTTCTTTCTCTGTTCTTCTCTTTCTTTCTCTCTGTCCCTCTCTTTCTTTCTCTCTGTCCCTCTTTCTTTCTCTCTGTCCCTCTCTTTCTTTCTCTCTGTCCCTCTCTTTCTTTCTCTCTGTCCCTCTTTCTTTCTCTCTCTTATCGCTCCTTCTCTCACTCACTCTCTTTGTATCTCTCTCTTTCTCTCTCTCCTTCTCTATCTCTCCCTCTTTCTCTCTCCCCCTTTCTATCTCTCCTCTTCCTTTCTCTCTCTTTCTTTCTCTTTCTCTCTCCCTTATTTTTTCTGTTTTTCTGCTGTGGGTGGAGAGCGTGCGGCCCAGACCCTGAGCAGAAAGGGGCCTCCGTGGCTCCCGAGTGGCGTCCGAGACCCGCTGGGCAATCTGCCAGGCGCTTTAGGGCCCCTCAAACCCCGACGACCTCGCCCCCGGGGCCCTCCGCCGCCCCCAGATCCTGGCCGGGACAGGGCAGCTTCCTCTGACAGGCGCCGCGCGGGGCCGAGGGGGCTTCAAAACCGGCCAGGGGGGCTCAGGCCACCCGAAGTGTCCCGCCGAGGGCTTCGAAGGGCAAGAAAGGGGGGGCCTCGCTTCTGTCCCACTTTAAGGGCCTCTTTCCGAACAGTTCCCCACTCTCTCCGTGCAGGCGAGCAAAGCGAATTTCTGTTTGGGCAGCAAAATGTAGAGTTTCGCCTGACCAGGTCGTGGAAACCTGGGGGGGAGGGCATGGGCTGCGGGGGGGGCTTCCAGCCCAAAGGCCTCAGCCGTGTCTGTAGGAACCCCCCGCCCCGCCCAAAGGTCCCGGGGACGAAAGAGACTCTCTAGTTTTCAGGCCCAAAACATCCAGGTGGGGTGACCTTCATGTCCCCTCCCAGCGCCCACGGGTCAGACCCCCCGCCCAGCCCCTACTTTCCGCTCCCTCTTGCCTGCTCAGGTTGCTGCACCGAGGCGCCCCCCGCCCCAGCCCCCTCCTCAGTTAGCCTGCCTTCTCCGCGGTCTTCCGCAGCGGCTTTTCGGACGGAGGGGGCCTGGCTCCGTGGCGGGTCCGAGCCCCCCTGGCCTCCCCCGCCCGGGGCATTTCCTCTCGGCGTCAAGGAGGCGCAGCGGCGGGCGGAGAGAGGGAAGGGGGGGGGCAGCGGCGTCCCTCCTCCCCTTGGCGGGCCGCCCGACCCTCCCCACCTCCTGCAAACACGGCGGGCGGTGGGGGGGAGAGCGAGGAGCCGGCTCCGGCGGGCGCGGGGCTTGGCTGGCTGGCTGGCGGGGGGAGCGCCGCTGGTGGTGCGGAGGGAGACCCTCCTCCGGGAGGGAGGGGACCAGGCAGCAGCTAGCCAGCCAGCCGGCGGGATGGCGCTTCCAAGTTCGCAGCCAAACTTTGCACAGGCGGCCGCCGGCCGAAAGGAACGCTAGAGCGGGCGCGCCTCCAGCCGCAGCAGCTGGGCTCAGCAGGAGAAGCGCCAGGGCCCCCCCATTATTCAATTTCCCCGGGGCCCGGTACGCCCCTCCCAGTAATACCCGTCTATCGGCAGCCCTGGCTGTACTGAAATTAGGCAAGTGGCAAGAAAGTGTGTGCTCTTTTCCCTTGTGGGACAGGTCTTATTAAATAAATAGATGCGCTTGGATTCAACAAGTACAGCTTAGGAAGGACAAATTTTGGGGGGGGAAATGCAAAAGGACGCTAATTATTATTATTATTATTATTATTTATTATTTATTGGATTTGTATGCTGCCGCTCTCCGTAGACTCGGGGCGGCTAACAATTATATAAAACATCATGTAAATCAAATACTAAAACTAATACCGAAACAATTAAAAAACCCTTATTTGTAAAACCAAACATACATGCAAACCAACATACCGTGCATAAATTGTAAAGGCCTAGGGGGAAAGAATATCTCAGTTTCCCCATGCCTAATGGCAGAGGTGAGTTTTAAGGAGCTTCCGAAAGGCGAGGAGGGTGGGGGCAATTCTAATCTCCGGGGGAGTTGGTTCCAGAGGGCCGGGGCCACCACAGAGAAGGCTCTTCCTCTGGGGCCCGCCAAACGACATTGTTTTGTTGACGGACCCGGAGAAGGCCCACCCTGTGGGACCTAACCGGTCGCTGGGATTCGTGCGGTAGAAGGCGGTCTCGTAGATACCCTGGTCCGATGCCATGAAGAGCTTTATAGGTGATGACCAACACTTTGAATTGTGACCGGAAATTGATCGGCAAGCAATGCAGACTGCGGAGTGTTGGTGTTACATGGGCATTTTTGGGAAAGCCCACGATTGCTCTCGCAGCTGCATTCTGCACGATCTGAAGTTTCTGAACACTTTTCAAAGGTAGCCCCATGTAAAGAGCATTACAGTAGTCGAGCTTCGATGTGATGAGGGCATGAGCAGTGACCATCGGTCCAAATAGGGCCACCACTGGTGCACCAGGCGAACCTGGGCAAACGCCCCCGTCGCCACAGCTGAAAAATGTTTCTCTAATGTGAGCTGTGGATCGAGGAGGACGCCCAAGTTGCGGGTCAATAATCCCCCCCCCAGGGTGATGGACGGACAGATGGAATTGTCCTTGGAAGGCAAAACCCACAGCCACTCCGTCTTATCAGGGTAGAGTTTGAGTCTGTTGACACCCATCCAGGCCCCAACAGCCTCCAGACACCGGCACTTCACTTCCACTGCTTTGTTGACTGGACATGGGGTGGAGATGTAAAGCTGGTTATCATCAGCGTACTGATGATACCTCACCCCATGCCCTTGGATGATCTCACCAAGCAGTTTCATGTAGATATTAAATAGCAGGGGGGAGAGGACCGACCCCTGAGGCACCCCACAAGGGAGAGACCTCGGGGTCGACCTCTGACCCCCCACTAACACTGACTGCGACCAACCGGAGAGGTAGGAGGAGAACCACTGAAGAAAAGTGCCTCCCACTCCCAACCCCTCCAGCCGGCGCAGAAGGATACCATGGTCGATGGTATTGAAAGCCGCTGAGAGGTCAAGAAGCACCAGGACAGAGGATAAACCCCTGTCCCGGGCCCGCCAGAGATCATCCATCAACGCGACCAAAGCAGTTTCCGTGCTGTAACCTGGCCTGAAACCCGACTGCTGGGGACAGTGTTCCCTCTAATTTTTTTTGGGGGGGGGGCGGAAAAGTATAGTGTCTGAGCGGCAGTCCCTTTGGGACTGGGCGGCACAGAAATAATAAATAAATAAATAAATGAATGAATGAATGAATGAATGAATAAATAAACAAACAAACAAACTTTCAAAATAAAATACTGTACTGTGTGTCTATAACAGTGAGCTCATAATAGGGCAACTCTATCAATATCAAAATGCCACTTAAATAGTTGAGCTAGTTTCAAACTAGATTTTGATTTTCTTTCTCTCTTCCTTACTCCCATTCTTTTTCTTTCTCTTTTCCTTCCTCTCTTTTTTCTATCTGTTTCTCTCTCTTCCTCTCTCTCTCCTTCCCTCTCACTCTTTCCCTCTCGGCTTCTGGGCAGGTTTGGAAAACTCTGAGTTGATGATGATTTTTAAGTGAGCGATTGCTCACTGCTCAGCTTAGAGGGAACTATGGCTGGGGACCTAATAGGATGTTAAATATACAGTGAACAATTACAAGGAACAAGATGGGAGAATTTAGAGAAATAAAAGAAGTAGTGATAGAAAGTGCTCAGGCAGTAATAGTCTTAGGCTGGATGCCACAAAATGGAGGGGCTACCACAGAGCAGGCTCTTCCCCTGGGGCCCGCCAGACGACATTGTTTGGTCGACGGGACCCAGAGAAGACCAACTCTGTGGGACCTTATTGGCCGCTGGGATTCGTGCGGTAGAAGGCGGTTCCGGATGTATTCTGGTCCAATGCCATGTAGGGCTTTAAAGGTCACTGCCAACACTTTGAATTGTGACCGGAAACTGATCGGCAGCCACTGCAGGCCACGGAGTGTTGTAGAAACGTGAGCGAATCTGGGAAGCTCCACGATAGCTCTCGCAGCTGCGTTCTGCACGATCTGAAGTTTCTGAACACTTTTCAAAGGTAGCCCCATGTAGACAGCGTTGTGCAGAAGGTGCAGCAGGTGCAGGAGGTATAACAACCAACGGATTCATAGAAACATAGAAACATAGAAGACTGACGGCAGAAAAAGACCCCATGGTCCATCTAGTCTGCCCTTTTACTATTTCCTGTATTTTATCTTACAATGGATATATGTTTATCCCAGGCATGTTTAAATTCGGTTACTGTGGATTTACCAACCACGTCTGCTGGAAGTTTGTTCCAAGGATCTACTACTCTTTCAGTAAAATAATACTTTCTCATGTTGCCTTTGATCTTTCCCCCAACTAACTTCAGATTGTGTCCCCTTGTTCTTGTGTTCACTTTCCTGTTAAAAACACTTCCCTCCTGAACCCTATTTAACCCTTTAACATATTTAAATGTTTCGATCATGTCCCCCCTTTTCCTTCTGTCTTCCAGACTATACAGATTGAGTTCATTAAGTCTTTCCTGATACGTTTTATACTTCAGACCTTCCACCATTCTTGTAGCCCGTCTTTGGACCCGTTCAATTTTGTCAATATCTTTTTGTAGGTGAGGTCTTCATTTAATTCCTTCCTTTTGCTTTTGGAATTTAACATCACAAGAAACATAGATTAAATTAAAGAATAAACACAGTTTTAAAACTCTGTATAGGGACTTTTCTAAAAGCCTGGGATGCTTCTGTGCAGAAGTGGTATTAAAGGATTTTAGAACCCCTACTGAAATCGTTGCAAGTCTTAATTTATTAATTTTCTTACCCACCCACCCAAAATCACTTGCACACATACAGACACACATACACACACACACAATTAATTACAGAATAAACACAGAACACACACACACACACAACATACTGTGTCTGCATGAAGCAGCTTGCAGGGTTCATCAAATTTTACCAAATCCCAAGAAACGGGCCACAAAGAGTCACTGCAACTCAAGGATGAGTTCTGCAGGAAGAATAAAAGAAAGAAAGAAAAAACTTTTTCTTAACAATACATACTTGGTATGTTTGTGTGTGTATGTTTGGTTGTTTAATAAGGGCCTTTTATTTATTTTAAATATTAAATTTGTTGTACGGAGAGGAAGAAACAACAGAGTCGGGAGGTGAATTCCAGGTGTTGACCATTCTATTGCTGAAATCGTATCTGTAGCTGTAAATTTTCTAAACCTAATAATTGAAGTCTGGAGGAGTAAGGTAAATTGTTGTGTGAGGAGGAGTGGAGGACTCTTCTTGTGAAGTATTTATGGACTCCTTCAATTGTATTAATGTCAGTTATGCAGTGTGGATTCCATACAGGTGAGCTGTATTCAAGAATTGGTCTGACAAATGTTTTGTATGCTCTGGTTAGTAGATCAGTGCTTCTAGAGAAGAAGCTGGGTAGAATTAAGTTTGTGACTCAGGGCTTTTTTGGCAATGCTGTTGCAGTGGGCTCTGCTCATTGGAAATGAGTACTCCAAGGTCTTTGACTGAGTGAAGGTCTTCTGCGAGTTCAGTTTGTCCAAGCTGAGTTGTCTTGTATATCAAAAGACTAAAAAGTCTACACACTTTAACGATAATGTAGGAGTTCAAAAGGGAGGGACTTGCTGCGGTTGAAATTGATTTAACCAAGGAGGGTATCAGAATAAATCAAAACTGAACCCCTGATACTCCAAATTGGACTGTAAAAAATACGACTTTAGTCATCGAGTTGTTGAAGCGTGGAACTCATTACCGGACTCCGTAGCGTCATCCCCAAACCCCCTAGTTGTGCATGTGCTTGTTTGTTTGTGACAGAGAGTGAGCGAGAGAGAGAGACACGGAGAGGAAGAAAAGGAGGGAGAGAAAGGGAGGGGGAAGAGAGGAAGGAAGGAAGGAAGGAAGGAAGGAAGGAAGGAAGGAAGGAAGGAAGAAAGGAAGGAAGAGAGTGGGGGCAATTCTAATCTCCGGGGGGTGTTGGTTCCAGAGGGCCGGGGCCGCCACAGAGAAGGCTCTTCCCCTGGGGCCCACCAAACGACATTGTTTTGTTGCAGAAAAAGACCTCATGGTCCATCTAGTCTGCCCTTACACTATTTCCTGTATTTTATCTTAGGACGGATGTATGTTTATCCCAGGCATGTTTAAATCCAGTTACTGTGGATTGAGCATAACTGACATTAATACAATTGAAGGAGTCCAGAAATGCTTCACAAGAAGAGTCCTCCATTCCTGCTCACAGAACAATTTACCTTACTCCACCAGACTTCAATTATTATGTTTAGAATATTATTATTATTATTATTATTATTATTATTATTATTTATTAGATTTCTATTCCGCCCCTCTCCGTAGACTTGTTTCTCTCTTACTAGTATCATGTATATAAACATACTGCTCAAAAAAATAAAGGGAACACTTAAACGGAGAGGGGCAGTATACAAATCTAATTAATAATAATAATAATGATAATGATAATAATAATAATATAATAATATTATAAAATAATATTCTACGGCAGACTAGATGGACCATGAGGTCTTTTTCTGCCGTCAATCTTCTAGGTTTCTAGGTTTCTAATAATAATAATTTGAAAACCATCGGAATTGACCAAATCTCCATCTGTCAATTGTAAAAGGCTACTTTACTGGGATCGGCAAACATAACTCC